>NC_139220.1:116473971-116926471 GCF_055691185.1 Crinia signifera | reverse complement strand
ACAGAAATGTCCTTCACGGAAAGGTACACTATCTCATTTCAGTTAATTAACAGGTTTTCTTCTGGTCTCTGTAAACATTAAATGGGACATAGCTTCATTCATTCCTCAAATTAAGTAAGTTAATTGAAACATTGAATTTCTTAAGTAAATATTATGTGAACAAACTTACCATTTAGAACGATACAAAAGCCATTGACAATGTCACCTTATCATGCGATGATGCTCAGTAATAAGATTTGAATTTAAATTCTGTTTTTCATGGATATATTTTAATACATATTCAAGTTCAAATCAGCTTAAGCAAATTATTTAACAATATCTGCGTGTTTCACAGTTTGCACACTACCTCCAAAACTAACCAGCAAGAGCACTTTTAAAGAGCAGACACAACAGAAGTTAAATTAGGACGCTAATAGGAATTCACAACAATTTCTTGCTGTACATCAAGCACATTATGATGTGCTAAAATGCTCTAACACTCCGGCTTTGCACTTTATGACCTACAACACCTCAATATTTTTAAGTGATAAATTGAGGAAGTGCTGAATGTTTTGTGGGCTTGCTGATGGGCACAATCTTTCAGATGTCATAACTTTCTACTTTGAGCACTAAAATGAGCCATTACTTGAACTTGTAAAGGTTTTTGATGAAAGACTTGCCACAAAGTTTGGCCTCAATGGAGACCAAGTAAAAGACTCCTGTGTGTGATTTATTTTTTAAAGTCATTTTGTCAGTCTCCTGACATCCTAGCCACTAGCAGCTACAAAATTAATGGTAAAAAATGACTCTTGTTTTGTTCTTAAACCTTCATTTTTGACTCATACTCACATTTAGTCCATTTGTCTAGTATTAAAAGGACGTCTTTTTTGCAAATTGCTTGTCCTATAACTTGTAAATTATGTATTTTGTAGTAGATTTACTAGTTATCTTTTGTTATCCACATTTAAGCAATAATGCTGCCAGCAGTTTAACTATATGTTTAATTAAAAGCATAAAGAGTACTGTGATTTCTAATATCGATTGATCATGTGTCAAAGCCATTTTAAATTTTCACTTTTGATTCCTTTTGGATTATTCTGAAGACTACAGTAAGTATTGATCATTGTTTCTAGCAAAAACAGTAGTCGTACAGTGCATATATTCATATGTATAGAATAAGGATATATACCACTGTAAAGTAGGAAATATATCCAGCATAGAGAATAAGAGTGCATTCCCAGCTGCCTTTAATTTTCCTATGCATTAGAAAATCTGGATCTGTAATCTGAGTTCTCCAAGTAATCACATGCCATATAGTCAGAATCCCAACACCCATGCACTTGCTGCATTGCAGAAACTTAATTCTAGGCAGTTTGGCAAGAGTTAATGCTGACTATTGTACTTTCGCTCTTTCAACCGCTCTCTCCACCATCATAAAGTACAACTTAGTCTGGGCATCTCTGAAGCATAGTGCCAGTTTTGGTATTTAAATTGGTATCTGGTCTTTAGTTTGACAGAAATAAGGTTGACAATCAGGGGGAAATTTACTAAGATGTGTATTCTACTTCACATGTGATGTTGCTATAGGCAACCAATCAGATCCTGTCTACTATCTTCTAGAGGGTGCTAAATAAATAAGAAGTAGATTCTGATTGGTTGCCCATAGCAACATCACATGTGAAGTAGAATACACATCTTAGTAAATTTCCCCCTCAATGTCAACCACTATTGGTTAACAAGCATTAGAAGAACGTGGTGAAAAGGTCAAACATCACACTAGTTGACATCAGTGGGGGCTCCTAATGTGGTGCTGCATTGCAGTGTTAAATTCAAATAGGGGAGCCACCCAACTGCTAGCATGGGCTGCTCAGGCTTTCTGTGCTGTGTGATGTGTATGGGCACATTTGGAATTTGACGGCACATAAGAGCCACCTAAATATATATACATGCATGTACTTACACACTAGGGTTTTTGGGAGTCCATTAAGGTAGTGTTCGAGTATATTTTTGGATTGTTAATTGTCTAGTACAGGCATGTCCAACCTGCGGCCCTCCAGATGTGCTAAAACTACACATCCCAGCATGCATTGCCATCATTCTAGCATTCCCTAATAGCCAAATTGTGGCAAGGCATGCTGGGATGTGTAGTTTTAGCACATCTGGAGGGGCGCAGTTTGGACATGCCTGGTCTAGTACATTATCTCTCACAATTTTATCTTTCTATAAGCTTCAATAAATACCCCTCAGTTTGTATGGCATACTTTTTTTACTTTTGTAAAATATACAAAGTACAGTAACAAAGGAAACGTTAATTTAAAATATAATGAAAGAAGAAGTACTGCATATTGGGATTCAAATAAAAGTTTGTAAATTAAAAGCAGAAGACAAGTGAGGGTAAGACGTGATGCAACATATTACTTGTGCAGGAAAGGCATTTTGGGGTACCACCATGAAAACTGCTCAAAGTGGGTTTTCGCATACCATTAAGGATATATCCAATACACGTACAGTTTTGTATATTTATAAGGTGCTACAAAGATCATATTTTTATATATTGAAATAACCACATTTTTTTTCTATAACACTCACCTTTGTTTTGAATCATATTGTAGAACTCCACCAACAGACCAAATGATAGCAAACAAGCCATATGCTACAATTATATTCCTGGTCTCATCCGTGGTTTTCTTAATATTTGTAGAGTATGTTTGGAAACTTGTATCATCTGAAATTTCAAGTACTACTTCTTCATTTTCAGTTCCAGATTTGACAGAGCTAAATTGATAAAAAAAGATATAAATATATATAACCACACAATGCAATACAATGTTAATCACATGTTATTATTTCCAAAATCTTTATGTCAATATGTCACAAATGTAGTGTTTGATGGAATCGGTGGTGTAGCAGGAGAAATGGACTTTCTATACTTGTGTATACTAGGAAATAGATTTGGATTGCTGTGGTAGGAACAAGTGAAACAGTGACAGTACACATATATATCAAACATACAGATATACATTAAACATATCCTGACGAGGGACACGGACATGGGGGACATATTTACTGAGCTGTACAGTACCCAGGCAGCAATTCAGCAGCACCACTTGGTGATTGCAACATCCAGAAAGGTAGCAGTAGAACAGTACAGATAAACAACACAACAGGGGTGACATGGGGTACATATTTGGCTAGCTGCACAGATCCTAGGCATCCATCAGCGGTGCCATCTTGATCTTGGTACTCACAGGGCAGCTGTGGAGGGGCTTAACAAGCCATCTCCCCTTCCGCACACTACAGGAGTCAACTTGGATGGATCCTGAGGCTGTCCTGCTAAGGGGGTTTTGGGGAGGACAAGCATGCCAGAGGACCTGGCTGGAGCTGCAGCTGGAGGGAGAGCAAGCATGGTTGGTGGTGGAGTGGTGGCAGGGAGGGGGGGAGTCAGTGAGGCCAGAGGAGAAACAGTGAGACCGGGATGGGGAGTGAGAGAGTCTGTAAAGCCAGAGTTGGGCCATCTCTTGGCTGCCCCCTGATAGTGTAGCAATATGTCCTCCCTTAGGTTCACCTGGAGCTGGAGCATCGGGTGGGGCAGACAGGCTCCCGCCTCCACTGGCGGTTATTGCCAGGGCCGTAACTGATGCCATCGCCTGTCCTAGGGGGGTAGCCGCTGGGACACTCAGCATTCCTCCTCTGCACTCTGTCCACCTCCTCTACACTCTCCCATCCTCCATCCGCCTTCCCCTTCCACCATCCACCTCCTCCACTGCACTTCTCCTTCTCCTCTAGGGGCCAAGGATTGGAGCTTGGAGGAAAGCTCCACGTGCAGACGACTTAGGGTTAAAGCTTGCAGGTTCTATATAATTCTTGTCCATAAGGATACAAGCCAACTTAGAAATATACAATGCAAGAACTCTGAAAATAATGATCAGCCTTAACTTCAGAACTGAGAATAACACAACAAGAGGTAATAAAAACTAGAAACATTCATTTGACTTGAAATAGAATAACTTGAATAGGACTTTAAGGATAATAGTCTCTGTAATACTTTGACTTGAAGAATAACTTGAATAATACTTTAATCATAATACTTTGACTTTGAATAGAACTTCAATCATAATAGTCTCTGTAATACTTTAACTTCAAGAAGCAATGATACTATAACTTTAAGATAAAAAATAACAGTCTCTGAATGCTTTGACTTTGGAAGAAAAGTAATACTGTGACTGAATCATGATGACTTGAAATAGAAGCAGGGGGAGGAGCCAAAAAGGACAGAGGCAGCACTGGATCGTCCACTTGTGCACATGGAGTTAAACACCAAATGTAGTTATGAAATCATGAGCAGGTGTTGCAGGAAAGGAACTCAGATGAAAAGCTGTGGCAGGCTGAGCAGAGTAACCAGCATAGGCTTAAGAGAATCGGCAGCCTCCAGGTAGTGCATGCATCAAAAGACTCTTTGGACTGACAGCTCTCTGGTTAGAGAGGCCAGACTAAATACTCCCATAGGCTGAGAGTCAGGAAGTACAAGGAGTTAGTGCAGACTGGCCAATGGTACATTTTCCCATATCCAATATGGTTGCACGAGCCTTCCTTGCACCTACCAGAAACCCAATCACTCTATACATGCAAGCTGGCGCAACTAGGCCCCTGCTGTGATCACCAACCTCCAACATGGCATCAGACTTCCATCCAGCGCAAGGCAAGCCATGTTGGAGGTTGTAACACGCCCGTCGGCGGTGGTGATGAATGATCGTGACACAATAACATTTTCATATGAAACAGCATGGGTATCATTCATATAAAAGTTAGTTTATTTTAGCCCAGTTGGGATCCTTTAAGCTTTTGTGTATATGTCTACACATCACAAGGTATGACAGTGAGTGAGGCTCAATAATAATCAGATTTAGCAGTAGTTTATTGTTTTACTGTAGAGCAAAACTGTAGAAACAAAGTTGTTTAAAATGTAAATGTTGAACAATAGACAGACAGAAGAAATAACCAAAGTTATATATCCAATAAAAACACTAATGCATTTCCCTGCTATAGATAGCTGCTTTGATAAAGCTGCGCGCTAGTGTTTTTATTGGATCTGAGGAGAGCACCCTGGGGACAAGCCTATCAACTATTCCACAATACAAGGAGGATCACATGCAATTGAAAGGTGGACTTTTCTTTGTTAGAGGAACTGCAATAACCAGTAAAGCTGCTTGCTTAATATTCACTAGGAACTGCACCTGGATTGTCACCATCCCAGGACATCCATCCAACTTGTGGCGACCAGCCTGGTAATTATCTTTAAATACCTCCGGAGATACCCCTTATTCCTCCTATAAAACCTGGACAAAGTGGCTAATATTGTCCCCAGACCCATCGCACACTGATGCGGCATCTACCTCAGACCCCTTCATTTAATATTGTTGTGCCATTATGTATTCATGTGATTTGTTTGTATTTTAATTAAAAATAAGTGTTTATTCACAATTGTTTAGCACTGCTTTCTATGCCTCTGGGATTTTTCCATTAGAATAATAGACGGAGCCACCTTTGTTTATCCAGCAGGCGCACCATGTCTTTCCGTCTCAGTGTGCTATTCATCAAGAGCGGGACACGTGAGGGGTCCCACGCGCATGCATTTCCCATTGCTGCGAATGGGGCGTGCAAGCATCTCAAATGCATGCGCATCCCATTCTCAGCGAATGGCATGCCAAAACGGAAAGATATGGAGTGCCTGTGGGAGGAACGAAGGTGACTTCATCTGTAGGCATCAGATGAGTAAACCTATGTGTCATGATAATAGACCAGACAGTTTCTTGGAAAATTAGCTGGTCTGGATTTTCTCCTCTGCCTGAGGCAGATATGCATATATCTACTGCAATATTAAAAAAAAGGTTGCGGGCACCCTAAGTACTTTGGCAACAGTTAGAATTTTGACCATGGTGATAATGTTAAAACATAGATTGGCAGAGCCTCATCTATCATACTGTACAATACTACAGAGTTTGACTATAAAATGATTACAATAATAAAAAGAAGAATTTTAGGTACTTATGTATTATCACGGGGCCCGATTTTTCCATCAGGTCGGAAAAATCGCGTCGATCGCATCGCATGCGATGCGACCGACGCAATTTTTCCATAGGAATCAATGTTAAATGGTTCCAAATGTTCCCTGACACCCCATTTCACATTAGGGGCAATGTTAAATGCCCTCCAGGCCCTCCCCATTAGGTGTATGCCCCCTCTTTATTAACGCCACCCCACCATCAATGCCAACCCGAAGAGTGGCGAGCGCAGCGAGCCTGCAAGGAGCGGCAGTACGCGTCCTCCGACCTTTTCATACCCCCACTATCCACGTCAGCTTGGAGTTGATTATATATAGTGTGGCGAGCGCAGCGAGCCACCGAGCCCGAAGCGTGGCGAGCCCCACGAGGGGACACGGAATACGAGCCCGAAGCGCAGCGAGCGGCCGCAGTTTACTTAACATGTATTTTGCGTCCCCTCGCGGGGCTCACTGCGCTTGCCACGCTTCGGGCTGGTATTCCTCGTCCCTTTGCGGGGCTCGCCACGCTTCTGGCTCGGTGGCTCGTTGTGCTCGCCACACTATATAAAATCAACTCCACGCCGACGTGGATAGTGGGGGTATGAAAAGGTCGGAGGAAGCATACCGCCGCCCCTTGCTGGCTCGCTACGCTCGCCACTCTTCGGGTTGGCGTTGATGGTGGGGTGGCATTAACAATGAGGGGGCATTTGGGCTAATACACCTAATGGGGGGGCCCTGGGGGGCATTTAACATTGCCCCTAAAGTGCAATCGGATGTCAGGGACCATTTGGAACCATTTACCATTGATTCCTATGGGGAAATCGCGTTGATTGCGTCGATCGCATCGCATGCGCGATTTGGTCACATGCGATGCGATCAACGCGATTTTACCGCAAAAATCGCGTCCATCGCATAGGATTTTATGCCTTAAGTTAAGGCATACAATCAATCCAACCGGGCGCCGTGATAATACATAAGTACCAAATTTTATAACGTAGAAATATCATATGCTTTAACTATTCTACTATCAAGTTATTGTATTGTTTAACCCCTTCCCGACATTTGACGTATATATGTCATGACTTTAAACTGTCACCGCGTTTATAGACGCTGTGACAGTTTAAACATGTCTGCTGTCCCTGACAGCAGACATGTCCCAGCATGCCCAGGGGGGGTGGCGATGCCTCCCCCCCATCGGTGATCGCTGCGATTGGCTGTTCAATGTGAACAGCCAATCGCAGCGTTTTCCTGAGTTACCGGCGAATCAGACGCTCGGTAACACAGGGATCAATCACCGCCGGGTGTGAGGGGGTGTGAGGGGGTCACCGGTGATGACCACACCTCAGCCCACCTGCCCCCAAGGCTGTGATTGGTCCGTCGGACCGACGGACCAATCACAGCCATGGCGCGTGATTTAAACTAACGGTGACTGCGCTGCAGACGCCATTCCGGTCTGGAATTGCGTGCAGAGCGGTCACCGTGCCAATCTGTCGTGATATACTGACCTGATCCTTGCCTGATACTTACCTGATCACCGCTGGTAGCGTGCTGCCAGCAGCTGGATGCTTCCTGGATCTTGTGACTTCCTGTGTGCTGCTGCTGCAGTGTCATAGAGTGAGAGATAGTGAGAGATAGTGAGAGATAGTGAGAAATAGTGAGAGATAGTGATAGAGAGTGATAGAGAGTGCTAGATTTTGTGTCTGCTGCCCCCCCTTTTGTGCTGATCAGTATATCTGTGCTGATCAGCAACTTTTTGGGGGTGCAGGTTTTTTTTTTATATATATACCTGTCAGTTGCACCAAAGGTTGTGCTGCCTGTGCAACTGACTGCTGCCCCCCCTGCTGCCCCCCCTTTTGTGCTGATCAGTATAAATTAACTGATCAGCAACTTTTTGTGGGTGCAGGGTTTTTTTTTATTTATATATATACCCTGTCAGGTTGCACCCACAGTTGTGTGCCTGCTGCCCCTCACTGCTAATCAGTGTTGCATCACTGCATCACTGATCTGCAGTTATTTTTTTTGGAGAGAGCAGTGGGGTTTTGTTTTTACACCCACGTTGCTTTTGTGGGTGTCCTGTGGCCGCTGAGCGCTGATCAGTGACGTACATCACTGAACAGCATTTTTGTCACAGGGTTGATATAATTTTTTTTCTGCAGTTTTTTTAAATTGTTTTTTTTTTGGAGAGTGCTGTGGTTTATTTTTTTTAAATTGTTTTTACACCCATGTTGCTTTTGTGGGTGTCCTGTGGCCGCTGAGCGCTGATCAGTGACGTACATCACTGATCAGCATTTTCGGCACAGGGTTGATCTATTTTTTTTTTGGATCAAATTCCTGTTGCCTTTGAGCGCTGTTCAGTGACGGACGTTACTGACCAACATCTGTGCTCAATTTTTGGCGCAGGACCTTTTTTTTTTAACCCCTTCAAGGTTGTACCAAAAGCTGCCTTGAAGTTGCTGAGTGACGTACATCACAGATCAGCATTTTTGCCACAGGGTTGATCTAATTTTTTTTTTTTTTATTGGGATCAAATTCCTGTATAAAGTATTTTTTTTCTGCACTACATACACACTACACACTACATACCCCCGTGTTGAAATAAAGTTTGTACCCCCCCTACACTATACACGTGTTGAAACATTACACTTACAGAAACACAAAAATAAAAATGGCATCCCAAATGTCATCCCAAATGTCATCCAAAAGAATGTATTCAGCGGAGGAGGCATATGCCATGCTTGCCTCTGACTCTGACACAGCCAGCGATGCAAGCGGGGAATTTGAAGGATTCGTCTTAACCTCATCTTCCTCCTCTAGTGATGAGGGACCCCCTCAAAGACGCCCCCGTAGAGCAGCTGAGACCACCCCCCCAAATGATTGATCCCGTATGGACCCCACCACCAGACAATTTTGAGCCCCAGGTTCCTGAGTTTTTGGCCATCCCAGGAATCCAATTTGATTCAACAGGTCTCAGAGAAATTTACTTTTTCAAATTATTTTTCCCTGATGATTTTATAAATTTAATGGTGGACCAAAGTAATTTATATGCCCAGCAGTTTATTGCTCAAAACCCCACGTCATCATTTGCTAGGTGGACCCCTGTAGATGCAGTAGAGATGATGACGTTTTGGGGTCTGGTGTTACATATGGGCATAGTAAAAAAGCCAGAAATTAGGCAATATTGGAGTACAGATGTTCTGTACAGCACCCCACTTCATCGTATGGCCATGACTCGGACTCGTTTTGAGACAATCCTTAAATTTTTACATTACACCGATAATGCACAGTGCCCACCCAGAGATGATCCTACCTTTGACCGGCTATTCAAAGTCAGGCCGGTCATTGATCATTTCAGTGCCAAATTTGCAGAGATGTACATCCCTGAAAAATTTATTTGTATCGACGAGTCCCTTATACATTTTAAAGGAAGGGTTAAATTCCGCCAGTACCTTCCCAGTAAGAGGGCAAGGTATGGCATAAAAATGTATAAACTGTATGAAAGCACCTCAGGGTACACCCACAGGTTTAGGGTATATGAAGGGAAGGATTCAAGAATTGAACCGCCAGAATGCCCCCCCTCCCTCGTAGGTGTTAGTGGAAAAATTGTCTGGGATTTAGTGCACCCCTTCCTGGATAAAGGTTATCACCTCTATGTGGATAACTTTTACACTAGCATCCCCCTGTTTAAGGCCCTTGGTTCAAGAGGTACAGCAGCTTGCGGTACTTTGCGCAAGAACCAAAGAGGCCTCCCAAAAACGCACATTGCCCAAGTACTGAGAAGGGGTGAAAGCAGGGCACAATCCACCGAAAATATGTTGTTGGTCAAATATAAGGACAAGAGGGATGTCCTTATACTGACAACAATTCATGGAGACAGTAACACCTCCGTCCCTGTACGAGGTACCAGTACCCACACCTCAAAACCTAATTGTATCCTGGATTACAATAAGTACATGGGCGGAGTGGATCTTTCAGATCAGGTACTGAAGCCGTACAGTGCCCTGCGGAAAACAAAAATCTGGTACAAGAAGCTGGCCGTGTATATCATCCAGATGGCACTGTATAACGCTTACGTGCTATTCCGTTCTACCAGCCAGAGGGGGACATTTATGCACTTTCAAGAGGAAGTCATAAAGGGCCTAATATTTGGGAACCAGCAGGCAGAGGGCCCCAGTACTTCTAGTACTGGCCCCCGTATTGTACCAGGGCAGCATTTTCCTAACGAAATCCCCTCCACTGCAAAAAAGGGCAGGACACAAAAAAGGTGCAAAGTTTGCTATAAAAAGGGAATAAGAAAGGATACTATTTTCCACTGTGAAACTTGCCCCGACAAACCCGGCCTATGTATAAAGGAGTGTTTTAAAATATACCACACATCTATGGATTATTAGGTTCATCATTTCACCGTGTTTCGGGGGTCTTGCTAATGCCACATAGCACCCACCATTCATTCCACCAGAATCTGAGCTGCAAAATCCAAAAATCACTCCTTCCCTTCTGAGTCCTGCCATTTTTGGTCACATATGAGGCATTGCCGTACTCGGGAGAAATTGGGGCACAGATTTTGGGGTGCTTTGTCTCCTTCATTCCTTGTGAAAATGAAAAATTTTGAGCCCGAACTGCATTTTTGTGTAAAAAAAATGTAATTTTTCATTTTCACAGCCCAGTTGTACCACAATTGGTGAAACCCCTGGGGGTTTGAAATGTACACTATACCCCTAGATGAATTCCCTGAGGGGTGTAGTTTGCAAAATGGGGTCACTTGTGGGGGGGTTCCACTGTATTGGTGCTTCGGGGGTCTTGCTAATGCGACATAGCACCCACCATTCATTCCACCAGAATGTGTGCTGCAAAATCCAAATATCACTCCTTCCCTTCTGAGTCCTGCCATTTTTGGTCACATATGAGGCATTGCCGTACTCGGGAGAAATTTGGGCACAGATTTTGGGGTGCTTTGTCTCCTTCATTCCTTGTGAAAATGAAAAATTTTGAGCCCGAACTGCATTTTTGTGTAAAAAAATTGTAATTTTTCATTTTCACAGCCCAGTTGTACCACAATTGGTGAAACCCCTGGGGGTTTGAAATGTACACTATACCCCTAGATGAATTCCCTGAGGGGTGTAGTTTGCAAAATGGGGTCACTTGTGGGGGGGTTCCACTGTATTGGTGCTTCGGGGGTCTTGCTAATGCGACATAGCACCCACCATTCATTCCACCAGAATCTGTGCTGCAAAATCCAAAAATCACTCCTTCCCTTCTGAGTCCTGCCATGCACCCAAATGGTATTTTTTGGTCACATATGAGGCATTGCCGTACTCGGGAGAAATTGGGGCACAGATTTTGGGGTGCTTTGTCTCCTTCATTCCTTGTGAAAATGAAAAATTTTGAGCCAGAACTGCATTTTTGTGTAAAAAAATTTAATTTTTCATTTTCACAGCCCAGTTGTACCAAAATTGGTGAAACCCCTGGGGGTTTGAAATGTACACTATACCCCTAGATGAATTCCCTGAGGGGAGTAGTTTGCAAAATGGGGTCACTTGTGGTGGAGTTCCACTGTATTGGTGCTTCGGGGGTCTTGCTAATGCAACATAGCACCCACCATTCATTCCACCAGAATCTGTGCTGCAAAATCCAAAAATCACTCCTTCCCTTCTGAGTCCTGCCATGCACCCAAATGGTATTTTTTGGTCACATATGAGGCATTGCCGTACTCGGGAGAAATTGGGGCACAGATTTTGGGGTGCTTTGTCTCCTTCATTCCTTGTGAAAATGAAAAATTTTGAGCCAGAACTGCATTTTTGTGTAAAAAAATGTAATTTTTCATTTTCACAGCCCAGTTGTACCACAATTGGTGAAACCCCTGGGGGTTTGAAATGTACATTATACCCCTAGATGAATTCCCTGAGGGGTGTAGTTTGCAAAATGGGGTCACTTGTGGGGGGGTTCCTAACTTTTAGCATCTTATGGTGCCTAGAAACCTACATGGTGCCTAAAAAATAATCTCATAAAAAGGAGGCTCCAAAATCAAGTAGGTGCTCCTTCTATTATGAAGCCTGTGGTTTGGTCAACGTGCACACTAGGGCCACATATAGGATATTTATGAAAACAAAAGAATTGGGGGAATCAATTTTTAGTTACATTTCTCTAGTAAAATCTACTGTGTTCCTTAGAAAAATGTATTAAAATTGAAAATCTGCAAAAAAAATTAAATTTTGAAATTTCACCTACACTTTGTTTTAATTCCTGTGAAACACCTAAAGGGTTAACAAACTTCCAAAATGCTGTTTTGAATACTGTGAGGGGTGCAGTTTTTGAAATGGCATCATTTATGGGGGTGTCTCACATACAAGTCCCTCAAAGTCACATCAGAACTGAACTGGTCCCTAAAAAAATCAGTGTTTGAAATTTTCTTGAAAATTTGAGAATTTGCTATTCATATTTTAACCCTCCTAGTGTCCAAAAAAATTAAAAGGAGGTTGAAATAATGATGGCAACATAAAGTAGACATATGGTCTTTGTTAGTTCTTAACTATTTTGAGTGGTATGATTATTTGTCTCACAAGCAGAAAATTTAACATTTTGCAAATTGCTAAATTTTCAATTTTTTACGACATTTTGGTATTTTTCACAAAAAAACACAGACTGTATCGACCAAAATTTACCACTAACTTGAAGTACAATGTGTCAAAATCACTGGGATAAGTAAAAGCAAAAAAAAGTTATCCCCACTTAAGTGATACATGTCAGATTTGAAAAAAAGGGCTCTGTCAGGAAGGCAAAAACAGGCTGCGGCGGTAAGGGGTTAAATCAGTTTTATAGCCAAAACTTACCACCAATTCATACATACAGATGGAACCACGCTTTCAACCCGCTGGAACACCACAGAATATGATGTGTGTGCATGTGAGATGCTTGCGCGCGCCATTCTTAGCGATAAGAAGCACATGCATCATGCGTCCCTGACTCAGGGAATGGCGCGCCAAGACGGAATGCTCTGGAATGCCGGTGGGTTAAAAAGGCATGGCTTCATATTTAATTCTGTAAATATGTCTCTGATACTTGCCAGAGCCTCCCCAGCCCATACTTGCATTATGTTGGGGGCATCCAAGAGGTGTCCAGGCAGGGCTGACTGGAAATCAAGATACTTGCCCACAAATTTTCTGGAGCCTCCCTGCCATTTCTATAGGTTATGCAAGTATACTGACCTCCACTGACCACCCACTGACCTCACCGCAGCTCTGCAGCATAATTTGAACTATCTTCCTTTTTAAAAAAGTTCCACAACTACTATTTAAATTTACAATTTGTAACAAAACAGCAATGTAAATGGGAGTAAAATAGAGCTGAAAGGTGTAATTTCACAAAGAATGTTTGTAGAAAGTCTAGAGGAGTTCTACCTTGATGACCAAACTTTGTTCTTCTGCTGATTTAAGTGATTGGAATGCTGCAAATTAGTTTAAAAATAGTACTGTGTGCATTGCATCAGTACAAGCCCCACTCCACATCCTAAATGGCTATATTGAAATTCTGGTGTTTAGTGTAACATTATAAAATTAAGTATATATCAAAATACCAAATATTTAAGCTAGATGTTTAAGAGTAATCAGTGAATTTAGGGGCTAATGCAGCATGGATCGCTAATCAGAGAATAAGCAAAATTGAGAAATTATGGAATGACTGTGCATGCATGCATACGTATGCATTGAGCATGCATGAGGGGGATTAGTGAATAAAATGCATTTATAGTAGATCGTAAATCCAATGGAGCCGCAGTTTGACTAAAAGGAAGCCAGCATATGGGAATGGAAATCTGCCATTTTCTAGGTGTGTTTGAAAAATCACAGGTATGCCTAGACATTTTTGAGGAGGGTCTGTGACTTCAATGATGAACACTTCCCCCCATTCTCAGTCGCAGACAAGTCAGAATTACAATTGCACAGAAAGCACAAGTACTCTTTGATATTTCGGGAATTGAGTATCGATTTACAAGTAAATAGTGATTAGCAATTCATTCACAATTCTCTTTCTGTCTGGGAGGCAGCCTTCTCCTCGCAATCCACTGAGAATCCTCACAATAGAGATCCATGCTCACTTAGCTGATTAGAACCTCATTTACTTCAGATCGCAGAAGCAATCTGCAGCACAGTTTCCCAATGGTCGGGTCCTGTGATTGCATTGCAAAAATGTGATTGCCTCTGCCTGATTGACAGGCAGAGGTATTCATGGGGGGGGGGGCTACAGTTTTCTTGGCCCTGTGATAGGCAACCTAAATAAGGTTAGACTTACTCAGGCTACAGTCGCAGAGGGGCATTGTTCCTCTTACACTGTGATCGCATCACATTTTAATGCAATAGCAACTGCAGGCAGGAGGTGGTACAGTATGTACCTCCTCCTGCAGTTGCATTGGTAAGGATCGCATATGCTAAGCTACTGCAAACACCCTAAAATATGTGACTCTTACTAAATTAGGCTCTGATTACCTTCTTTTTCTTTGTTATCTATATGTCAATAAAATACGATTCTAAAATCTACAATACAATTTGTTACATATAAAAAGGATAAAAAATACCTTTTTTTAAAACCTAGCAAAATGTTTTTCTTTTTATTTTAGTAATATTTAGTCATTTTTCCTGATCTCCACTATGGAGTAGAAAAGAAATAACCTGTATTTTGTGGTTACCATATATTCTTATTCCTTTCAAAATTCTAGATGTACAGAAAATCTGTTTCCCCTGTCATTACAGTTCCAGCGCAAAGACTGCTGCATGCTCTTCTATATCACCTTTTTTGTACAGTATAAACACGTTTGGTTTTGATGCTTATTTTGGTTTAAAACAACTATTATTTTTGTATGAATGAAAAATAGAGTTTATTTTCTCACCTTATATTTGACAGCAAACATTCATAAATCTTCAGCATTGACATGGTAAGATGCATAGGAGATGTCTGTATCACAAAATGACAATTTTGTTCCACAAAAGCTAAGCAATCTGGAAGCAGCCATTTGCACATTACCTAAGGAAATAAGGCAACAATCTTGTAAACAATTTTTTATATATTTAGAATCATATAAACCAGTTTGTACAGCACTGTGGATCCCTTGAGACATCATAAATAAAATATAATACAAAAAACAACTACGTGCATTCCGTTATGAATGGTTGGACCCGTATTGCCCGAATTTAACATGTAAAAAATTCTCTAAATCCCTTAAATTATTGAGATCATTACTCTCGGCAGTTTAACACCAAGAAATGTTCCTCAAAGCTTATTTTTCTCCCCACAGACAGGTCTTATCGTGTATGATACCCTCAACCTCCTGCCCTCGCTGTCACTCTGTGATAGCTGTTACTTCTGGAGCTGTTCCTTCATACAAAGGTTTTGGCTGTTAGTACGCAATTTGCACTGGAATATTTGGGGAATTTTCTCCCCTTGATTGATAAGTGGGCACTGTCTGGCATTGTTCCGGATGAACAGAGAGTGGCGAGAGGTTGCTCTAAATTACTTTTGATTTATTACAGCGGTGGCATGCAAAACCATATTACAGGCGTAAATCAGTACTGATCCACCAACACTTAACATGTTTAAAGAAAAGCTCTTCCATGTTTTTTAACATGGAACGGATTGAGACGATCCTGGATAAGTTCAATAGAGTGAATAGATTTCTGGGCACCTGGGAGAGTTATATTGCTTCTATATTGCTTCTTACATGTAGACTTGAGCTGCAAAATTCATGATTCCATTAAAGACACCCATTGGTATGTCCTTCAGATGGTGGTGGGGAACCCATGATTAATGTTAAAGAGTGATGTGGGTTATCTGGGATGTCTGGGGAAGGTTGCGCTCTCTCTCTCTCTCACTCAAAAATATCATAACCAAACTGTTGTAAGACTGCCACACATTGTAATATTGATATAATTTCTCCTTGTTTTTCTTTCCTCTATTTAGGTTTAATGTACAATATATGATTGATTATGTTGATGTATCAGAAACATAATTTATGATGTCTTCATTTCTGTTTAATGCACAAAACATGATTGAATGTATCGATATATGGCAACATATCTTTGCTTGCTTCATTTATATTGTATGATATAATTTTGGTCTTTCAAAAAATGATTATTATTATATATAATATTATCATTATTATTAAGTTATATGCCTGAAGGCGTAAAGCTGTCCAAACTGGTTTACATGAGTAATAATAGCACTGTATATTGTATTCTTTTGACCTTTCCACTTGCTTTTCTTCTCATAAGAATGTTGCACCATGCAATTAAAAGAAACAGGGCCAAATGTAATAGGGTGAGAGTTTCAGAAAGTGAGAGATTTTGGGAGAGTTTTACCATTTTTTTAAAGCAGCAATCAATTACATGGCAAAATCAACCTGGTTTTGCAGTGTAAGTGATTGCCGCTTTAAAAACATGGTTAAACTCTCCCAAAATCTCTCACTTTCTGAAACTCTTACCCTATTACATTTGGCCCAGGGTCTCTCAGATTGGGGTCATGCTTATGACAACTGGTGGAAAGACTGGAGCATGAGGCAGAAGTAATGTTCACAATGGTTGAAAGATCTAGAAGGTTATTCTTTTCTCAGTGAGAAACCCTAAGTTTTTTCTATTAGGATGTTGCATGTACATATTAGATGTATTAGTTTTGCTTACCACTATCATCAATCACTCCACGACCACCCCCACCACCATTTATTTATTGTCTGCTCCTTATGTAACAATACCAGTTTGCTTATCTGCACATGAAAAGCAACACCTCTATTCATTTTTTTCTACCTTCTAAATTACACCTACAACAGATGAAGGTGTCTATTTACTAAGCTTTGGAGAAAGATAGAGTACCATCCAACCAGCTCATCTCATTTTCCCAAAACAGCCTTTAATATGACAGTTATAAGCTGATTGGGTGATACTTTTTCTCTGCACGCTCTTTCCATGACTTAGTAAATAGACCCCAGAGATCCTGTGTCGTAAGCTGCTCCATAAAGAAATATGTTCCAGAAAAACATTGCACGACTACCACATGACATCATGGCCTGCAATCCCAGAGTGCTGCTGTCTGCACTGTGCATTGGAGGGGAGGGCCAAGCTCCAGTCAGCCCCAGCCCAGAAGCAGCTGCCAATACCAGCACACAGCAGTAACTGGCATCCAATCAGTGACCGGCTGAGTGACGAATTGGGATTTGGGTGACAATCACAGATTCACAGTGCAGCAGACAGGAACTGTTTAAACAATCAATAAACTTTATTAAACATAATGATATATTTATTTTTTAGGGCAGGTGGGGAATAGATAGAATCTGCCTTATATTACAAGTATATTGTAATATGCATCATGATATTATCAGTATTACTATATCAGTTCAGGGTGATGGTTCATTTACCAATTTTTATTATGTTAGATACTTGCAATACAGATGTACTCTGCCTCATTCAGCTGGCAGTTGGTGATAGAATTGCCAACCACCAGTCCCCAATATCCGCCGGAAGGGGGCATGCACACACAAGACACTCGCACCCTGTTCCGACGGAGCTCTGCACCGAATCACTGCAGCTCCCCGCTGGTCCCGGCCACCTCCCCATATCCCCCTATGCATGTGAGATGCTCACGTGACCCCATCGGATGGAGTGCCTCTCTGCTAGCGTATTCCCGGTGCAGATGTGCTCCATCTGTAAAAGGCAGAATGCCCACTTCTCTTCTACCATAAAAAATAAATCCTATGGGGGTGCTGTCGGCCTGTATGCTTATGCCATAATAAATTAATTGCAGGGTTATTTCATTGGGTAATCAGTGTCCAGTTTGTGAAACCATCCTGTCATCCCAGTAATGGCACTGTTATACTGTATTATCCAGGCAACCAGTGCTTGCAGTGTGAAAATGCAAATGAAAGCCCTGTGCCAGTCAGCACATGCCCGTTGTCTATAGTGATGTCCCATCACCATCATAAGATTAGGCACAGTCACACACATTACTATGAATATACCCTTACAACACTAACCCACCACACCACCAGCTCTTTGTATCCACACCACAGCTCCATGCGGATACCACCCTGCAGTGACCTTCTAATCCTAAGCATTCTTTAAGATCAGGCTTATGTGTTATACATGTGGAGGAATGCGAAAAAGCCCCCACCTACCTTTATAGTACTAAGTGGAAAAAACTATTGTATTAGGGTCAGTTTGGGACAGGATTTTTGAGATGGGGTATTAGGGTTAGTTTTGTGACTTGGGTTAAGGTATTAGTGACAGAATATTAGGATAGTTTTATGGTTTATAGGATTAGGTTACATTATTAGGGGTTATGCTAAGGTTATGGTTTAGAGTTGAGTAGGGTAAGGATTAGTATAAGAATGCTATGTGTCCATAGTTTACCAAACTAAATATCGGTAGATTAAAGACCAGGCTTGGAAAAAACAGTTTTCAATTGCTTTGTCAGTAGGATTTGCAGTCTCCTTTACACACTCATCTATACACATACACAGAGTCTGTCCAATCCAAGAAATGCAAGGTCCTGACCATTAACCTCTAGAATGTAGCCTATTGACATACTAGGGACTAGTGACAATATTGTTCAATTATTTTATTCGATAGGATGAGAAATATTTGGACAAACCAAATGGCTTTATCCACTGCATGTAGGCAATTGGTTTACTTTAAATATGACAGAGGTATTAAGTCTATTTCCAAAAGATACAGAGTCTGATTCAGATTTGTACACAATGCTGATGTTCACCCAACTGAGCATTTATAGGTAGACTGCCAAGGTACTGTAGCAATTCTGTGAGACAAAAATATAATGCTATGTATTGCTTGGGTGACCGGGCCCCAAACCGGTATCATGCCTAGTAGTAGTAGTAGTAGTAGTAGTAGTAGTTAGGGCTACCACCTTTCCCCTTTAATTCCGGACACATATTAATTACACAGGTTCTGTGGAAGTTTAAAACCAGGTGATAGGGAGTCTTGAAGTCAGCCAGCCACAGAACCTGTGTAATTAATATGTGTCCAGAATTAAAGGGGAAAGGTGGTAACCCTACTAGTAGTTGTAGTAGTAGTAGTAGTAGTACGTTTATTAATAGGGCCCAATGAGGTCTAAATCTGGCTCAGATTAGTACAGTGGTCTTTTGGGATTAATGGCATACTAAGATTTTGAGAGTGCTAGAGTACCAGCCAATAAGCTCCTGTCATGTTATATTTGGTTGGCAGTCCATCTCTTTCCACAGCTTAATACATATGTCCCCACATTTTCGAGTGCTTCTTGGTGGAGTATAAACAAATTGGAATCTGTGGAGTTGCCTTGCCACGTGAAGACTGTCCTATCCACCTTACTATAATGTGTCCCAACTGGAGTCTCAGAAACAGTTAATTTGTGCCTGTTTTTACATTCTGTAACCTTGATCAACTAATTTGTATAATTGCACTAAATTACAATAAATGTATGAAATTGCTGGAATTCACTTGCGCCAGGCCAAGAATTAAGTGATATTTCCATTCGAAAAATTGTGCTGATTTCTTAAACTGCCCATTAACTGTATGCCAACATTTCAGAAGCAAATCTCAAACCAATACCTATTTGTTCTCTGCAACTTCCACAGCTGGAAAAGATTATACTTTCTAGAGTTTACAAAACAATTAAATGCAGCAAATGTTTGTATTTGTATTACAAAACATTTTAATGTTACAATATCTAGTTGTATAATATTTAGCATTGTATTCCGTTTTCATATAAAATGAACAATAACAAATTCAAAAATAAATAAAATGCTAAGAGCTTAAGATCCACATTTTCCCAGAGGAACAATGTTCCCATCTACTGTTAAATTGGAAGGTATATTACTACTAAAAGTGATAATAATAACATTTTGGAAATTAGCTCTTCCAAAATCATCCAAATAAGCCTGTTATATAAAACAAAGTACTATAAATCCCACCTAAGGCAAGTATTAGTCCGTCTAATTGCACAGAGTGCGTCTCCGCACTGTCATTAACATGTTAAGACTTCAAAAAAGTCATTCGATTACAAGCTGAACGTCAAACACAAATTCAGCAACACTTTTGCCCTTCTGCTCCACGGGAGGTTTCTGTCCTCCCTGAGCTCGCCTTAGGACACCTGCGTTACGGTTTGACAGGTGTACCGCCCCAGTCAAACTCCCCACCTGCCACTCATTAAATGCGTTCAAGGCAAAGTTGGACAGACATTTACTGGAGAAAAACATCCATGGGTACAAATAAGAAATATAATTTGTCTGTAAAATACCAGAACCTACCAAATCAGCAATGGATATCTATACCAGGTTGAACTAGATGGACGCAAGTCTTTTTTCAGCCTTACCTACTATGTAACTATGTAACTATGTAACACCATATGCTAAAGTACATAATACAGGGTTCCAGCAATACAATTTGTTTCCTACTGAATGATACATCAAAGCAAGTTTAGATACAATAACAGCACGGTAAAGCATATTAAAACTAGTGTTAATATAATAATCTTCTGTGTTTTCCACCATATGGCAACTTATTTTCAAACAATTATACTACATTCCATCTGCATAGTGAGGAACACTACAAGGAAGTAGGCAGCATTTCAGAAAGCTGTGTCCCCAGCTGGTGGTAAATAGGTGAATGACTAGCCAAGTCAATTATAATCCATGATAAACTAGCAAATGAAGAACTCATATTTTATTTTATGTATAGTTACAGCAACTTTATCATGATACATTTGTAACAATGATTCTTAGATGTTTAATTCAAGTGCTTCCAATGCAGTGCTACACTCAGAGAGAAATGTGATTTGCAATATAACATACGTACAAATGCAGCATTATGGGGCTGGTGGTGATATTGCTACAATTACAATAATTGTAAAATGCATTTAAGAACAAATCCACAATTCAAATAAAATGAATATTCAAATTTGCATTCAACTCAAAATTGCCTGCAGGTCAGTACCGCTGGTTTTGCATAAGGAATACATCACAAACACACCCATGCTGTATTTAATATTACACCTCAATAAAACATACAATAGCTGTAAACTAGCTACAACTCTTCATCTTCTGTGCAGAACAACTATACTGTATGTGCAATACATGACCAAAAAGAAAAGCACCATACAGCATTAGTGGTACATTTGCAATCAGCCAATCATAAGTAGGCTGAAAGCACTGGTGACAATTATCATAGTCATAATCACCATCATACTGTACAGGTTGAGTATCCCGTATCTGAATATCCGTTATCCGAATTATTCCGAAAACCATACATTCCAGAAAGTGAATTTATTTTTTTTGCTAAAAACTCACTGGGGACATCTGTAACAGCACTACTGAGGACATGATATGTAACTGGCACTACTGGGAACATCTGTAACAGCACTACTGAGGGAATGATATGTAACTGCCACTACTGGGGACATCTGTAACAGCACTACTGAGGACCTGATATGTAACTGGCACTATATATGTACAAGAAAATGATTGTTTGGCATTCAAATTCAATATCTGAGATAGTACACAAATTTTGTTTCATGTTTTGAAACCTTGTTTTTTGAACAAATAAAATATATTGGTGTGCATTTCATGTGTATGATGTTTTTATACAGCATAAATGCAAGATACTTCAAAATACATCATTGAAATATTTAAATATTCCGAAATACGGAATAATCCGTTATCCAAAATTCTTCTGGTCCCGAGCATTTTGGATACGGGATACTCAACCTGTATTTTCATCTGCCCTTGAACATTTCCAAATAAGACAATTTGGAAAGATGTACTGTATATGTTTCTATGTCCTGGTGACCAAGTGAATATTCTGTAGCAATATTTATAATAGTAATCCTTGGATGGGACCAAGGCTTTGGGTCGACATGCATTAGCTTTACAACTACTAACCAACATGCAAAAGGTCAACATGAATAATAGGTCGATAAATGCAAATGGTCAACATGGCAGAGAAAGGCACCTGGTGGCTCACCAAACGAGTGCACACTAATTGTGGTTCATGTGTTCCAATTTGCAAATTGACACCGAAGATTTGAACATTTTTATGTGCCATCCATTTCCATGTCACCTTTTTTTTTTATATGTGTCAACTTTCAAGACGTTGGTCTTGTGCATGTTGACCTAATTACTTTAGATTCTGTGATTCAATATAAAATAACTAATATGTCAATATTAGAACCTCTGTTTGTCTATCTGTCTGCCTGTTGCTCTAAATAAGCATTTAAGTTTATTCAGATTATTTATAGCTCTGTCCGAGTATATAAAAAAAAATCTGTGTTCTCGAGATTTATTTAGTGGTAGTGAATAGGTCAAACTTAGTGAAATATTGGGAGTGATCCTAAAGCCCTTTGATAGCAGAGACAGTTATGCTGCAATCAATTGATTCATTAAATTAAAAATACTGAGTTAATGAGCTTTGAGGTGAATGAGCAATAGAACATCCCTTCAACAATTATATTTTAGAAGAAAATTTAAGGCAGTTTAGGCTCCATTGACCCTCAAGTTACAAGCAATCTTATATAAACACACTGTGAGGCTTAACATGTTTGCAAAGAGATACAATGTAGAGGGGATGGATTAGCCTGCTACAGAGAGCAAAACATATATATAAAAGAATTTATAAGAAACTGAACAAAATCTTTGTAATTTTGAAAGCAGTTTAAATGGATTAAATTTGGAGGGAAACTGAGAAGTCAAACTACTATTACGTAACAGTGGCAGTCTCCAACTCACATTTAAAAAAAAAATTCCGACCACAAAGCGATATAAAAATATTTAACAACAACGAATGAGAAATCTTCTTCATCATACTGTATGTATATGAGATATAAAAACATAAGCGGTTATATCAGATGTGGTTAGAGGTGCGCTGTGCATCACAAAGTACCCTTCTTTAGTGCTGCCACCATTTAAAAAAAATTCATTTAAAAGTTTAATTTGTCATTAATATATTTGAAAAAAAGAGTAAACGGCCTGCTTTTGGGATTGCGTACTGATATTACTGGGTGGGGTATACCCTTCATTGGCAAGATCTACCAAAGGGTCCCATGGTGTTATAAGAGCAGTGGATGCACCACCTGTGGATTTATGGTAGCATGTAAATCTTTTAAACATGCCCTTGTGCCCTTGTTGGTAGTACTACATAGGGCAGATTACATTTAAGTTTTCCGAAAGAATGGCAGCTCATAGATCTGCAATACACTTATCCTCAACAGGCAAAAAGTTAGACCAATTGGTTGGCAAACACGTTAAGGCTTATAATCACTCATTGGCAGAATTGAAATTATTTTTTATTAATCATGTACCTGTGCTTTTAAGGGGAGATGATAGAAATAAGCATATTTTGATTAAGGAACCCAAATGGACCTTGAGATTAAATACTATTTATCCAAGTGGTCTTAATTAACAAAATATTTTTGATGTAGTTCTGATGTATGTTTTTCCACTCTTTCGCTTTATCGTTATTTGTTTTATGTAACTTTTTAATTGTTCATTGTGCTGCAATTATCATTTTATATCATCAGCTTGCACTTTTCTTTGTATGCCCTCACATTTCCCTTTAAAATTGGGATGTAGTTGATTTGCGTGATCACTATGCAATGAACAAACTAATGCAGACCATCTTAGCCTCAATTCCCAGTTCTTCCAATGCAGACCTGATCCACCAATTAGATCCTTTGGGGATCCCCAAAAACACAGCATATTAAAAATCCCAGACTCATTTATCCCAGTATTTTTTGGCAAGAGTTGGGCCCCATTCTCACCAGAAAACACTAAAAAAAATGTAAGATACCAATTTTCTTAAACACCCCATAGTGATTTGATATATGTTAATCAACAGTAGGAAATATGGGAAGATCATTGAGAATGCCCACACACTGCAAGACATGCTTGATTCAAATGTGGTTGGAGTTGCTACAGTATCCCTGCTGCAGTAGAACCAGCACTAATATGGTAACGCAGAGGTGGCACCATACCCAGGGCCACTGAGAGGAGAAGAGTTGATGGATGGGACCCAAGGGGGCCCTTGTTCATTAACTATCCCCCATCCCCACGCTTTCCTGACTGGGCAGCAGCAGTGTACACTATCAGCTTGTGAATAAGGACCGATATCTGGACCGTTTGACATATATCTTTAGACAATCAGATGATTTAAGTCAACCATTTTTGCACGGTTAGGGGAATAATTATATTACAAGAATAATAATAGTACATGAATAATAATAATAATAATAATAATAATAATAATAATATAAAAAAAAACTTACACAGCTTTAAAATATAGGAGAATAATAGTAAGTACATGTTTAGCTACTGTACTGCAAACACAAACATTTTATGCATTAATTTAGTGACACTTTACTTTAAAGTTCTCCATTAAAGTCAATATCCGCAAGCTTAAAATAGAAAAAGCTCCAATTTCACATAACAAAACAAACTAAAGGAGATCATAGCAATTGCTAGAATGTCTGCAGGTCAATTCCTGTGACTTCCTATATTTTAGCTCCTGGCTTTATGAAGACGACCCTGAGGCCCCTTCTAATAACTTATCTTTCCTGATAAGATAAACCTCCTGGTATGTTGGTCTGTGTTTGTAATGGGATCATTGCACATCTATTATATTATAATAATCCTGTGTTTGTGATAAGTGAGATAAATGACAGCTAAGAAAGTGGAATATTTTATACTATTATTTGTCATGCCACTGAAACAGCATTTTTCTTAAATGAGACTATGTACCTAGTAAGGTTATTTCCTTCAAAGTTATTGATGGCATGACTTCTGGAGCACACTTCATCAGCTTCTGCTAACAGTGGCTGGAAATCAAATAAAGGAGGCTATTACATTAGCTAACACGCGTTTTCTAGCATCCCCTTTCATTTGTGAGCCATTGCATATGAAACGTGTTGTAAGAATATGCCAGATGTGTGTTTGTTTCGGGTATCTTTGAACATTTCTGCTCAATATTCTGTTATGATATTTTTACATTCTCCAGGTTACATAGATTGTTTCTGGATATGGACATATTTTGGACACATAAAATATAAAATAAAATATGTTTAGAGACTATATTCTGGGCCAGATCTACTAAGCTTGAAAAGTGAAAAAAAAACAAAAAAACGGAGAGCAATAACGCACCAGCCAATCATCTCCTACCTGTCATTTTTCAAACAGAGCCTGTGACATGGCAGGTAGGAGCTGATTGGCTGGTGGCTTATGAACTCCATTTTATCACTTTTCAAGCTTAGAACATCTAGCTCACATATTTTGTTTCATCGTTATAAAACTGGATTTATATTCATTATTACTGAAGTTAAAGCAGAACAGGCTTATAAATTGTGGATTTTCAGTTGCAAATATTACATTTTGCAGTTTGGTCATCCAAGCCCAAATGACAAGACAAATGGTGTTCTCTGAATATCCAGCAATCAGGCATTTCATTGTTTTAGGTTGAAATGCGTAGACAGTCTGGCAATGCAGAGCATTTGTCTTTATCTGTAGAACACCTGACAAGAAGCATGATTACTTCTGTAAGGGTCTTAAAATAAAAAAAATGTCCTGTCCACTGCCTGGGTTATTTATTATATGCTGAAATGCTGACCGTGGCTAGGAAGCAAGAAATTGTTTAGACTGGATGCGAAAATATTTTTTTCCTTCCAGATTTAACATGGCGAGCGTTGTCGTACCTGCACAGTGTGGCTTTCCTCAGCAGTAAGCATTGCTGGAAGTTTTGCAGCCAGCCAGGACTCCGTCAGTGGCTCCCATCCTAAGTCCTTTGCTTCCATATAAATCATGCCACATCTGAAAAACAATTTGTGCACACATGTGTGAAAATCATATATATTATATAATGGAAATTATAAGATCAGCTAATTGTTAACCAACTTTTGGTTTGCGGTCATACAGATGTCCCTCTCTATCATTGCCGGCGCTCACCAGAATGTCCCCGCTGGCGGAGAGGGACTCCATTAGCCTGGGATGCGCGAGCATCTCACACGCACGCGAGTCCCAGTCAGTCAGTGACTGTACGGCGGGACCCTGCCCGTCTCCGCTTATGGGGGGGGGGGGTGCGGGGAGATGGGGGCAAGTGTCGGAGGGAGCTCTGTCTGAATGAGGCACATGAGCATCTAGTACGTGCACGCCCCCTTCCAATGACTGGACCACCAGCCCCTGCAAGCATGACAGTGGCTCAATCTGTATGTGACTATATTGATAAATCTAATAATATGTTTTTCTTACTGGGAACAATACCAGGGTAAATTACATAATAAGAGAGGACAGCAGATGTCAATATTCCACACCATGTACAAACATTCTAATAACATTGTCATATACTTGAGTAAATAGAACCTATAGTAACAAATGCCATCTCAGTTAGATAAATACAAAAACATTTGTACTGTATAAAATAAAGTACTCTGAGAAAGACACCTACACAGCCTGTCTCAGTCATATAGTAGGGCTGCCAATAACACTTGATCATCAATAGATTTAAACAAAAGGGGGGGGGGCGGCGACTAGGGTTTAACTATGTTAAATGTGCATATTTTCTTGTAATATATATATATATATATATATATATATATATATATATGAGAAAGAAGGGTTGTGGCCCCGTCCTGCGCTTGTAGGTGGGCAGCACTACTCTAAAGACCCCGCCGCTAATGGGAGTCTGATGTGAAGAATAGGGAAGAAGGATATAGAGGTGCGCTCAAAGGGTGGTTTCACCAGTCCACAATTTGTAAAAATACAGAAAATTTATTTTTTACAATAAAACAATTTAAAATGTACAAGTCTTGAAATCATCTGTAATCAATTTCGTGGTTCAGTACAAGACTTCAATCACAGGTGCAACATGATCATATGAGAAACCCTACGCGTTTCGTCCCCTAGGGACTTCTTCAGGGGTAGTACACCAAGATCTAAAAAATGGTGAAATAATGCCATAAACATAATGATAATAATTTTTTTAAAAAAGTTTTCAAAGAGTGGTTTCTGAACATGAAAAGCAGGAGGGAGGAATCAAATAAGGAGATCGAGAGGAGGAGAAGGAGGAGGACGAGATGGTGAATGATACTCAACGTGGGACTAAAGGGGTACAGACCGGAACATCCCAAGTTTACCTCAGTGAGAAGGGTTTGTTAAAACAGTGCACATACCGATAAGCTTTTTAAACCTCGATTGCGTATGTAAATGTAGAAGTACACTCTTGGGTGAGTGCTTTGGATGGTGATATGGTCTACCAGTCCTGTGCTGGTCCACTCAATGGATGGCAGCAATTTCTGGAAATTTAATATAGCATCAATAGATATTTTGATTGAGTCTCCTATAGACACAGCGACCAATATATAACCGCTAAGACAATCTGTCACGTATAGCATAATATACAATTTTTTCTATAACAAGATGGATTCATAAGAGTTTTGGTAATCACGACCATATTTGGTTTCGATGGTGTGATCTCAGTCATATTGAAGAGTATAATCGTGGGCGTACATACCAGAACTTGGAGCACAATATAACGCCCCTTCAGCTGATGTCCTTTTTTACGTAACCGTCAGTTCTAAATAATGATAGATATTGGTCCGTTGTAAAATACAAGTGTATATTGATATGTTATTTCTAGTGGCAGAATTTGTGAATGGGTTACTGGCCCAAGCGGTATATAACAACATACTTCTCAGTATGTGGTTTGTAGCAAACTTAATAGGGGGATATTTACAGATTGTCTACCCGTATTGTATAGGGGAATAAGGTTTTCACAATAAGAATTTCATAAGGAGATTGGCAGTCCTAATGGTGCATAACATACAGTACTGTAGACTGGAAAAAAAAAAAAAAAAAAAAAAAAAAAAAAGGTGTATGGGGTGCGGAAGCAGACCCATCTATCAAGATAAATACTTTTAGAGAGGGGGAAAGTAGGGAGCACAGTTGCACAGTTAATAGGCAAACAATGTGGATAAATCCATATACACGTTTTTATATATATATATAGTGTGTGACAGGGTCAGCATATTCTAACATGAGGGTAATGTGGAAGATCCAGTCCAGGTTTTAGAGTAGCAGCAGCAGAAAAATTAGATCCAGTTCAGGTTTCCTAAACTGAATTGATCAAGGTTTGGCTTAAAAGCAACACTTGTTGCTTCCTGTTATTATGTGTCCAGGGCAGGAGGTCATTGCTCTCAATGCTGAAAAGCGGCTGGGTGATAGTATGGTAATATTTGACAAAAAACGTTCTTCACTTGGTGATAGATCGTATGAAGACAGATTAAATATGATAGATTCTGCGCTATCGGGGGCTTTCTTGCCCGGGTACTGTTTCCTCTTCTGGCCACCTTGGCACGTAAATCTGCACGGGGACGTCCTCTTCTTTTTAAAGAAGTGACCCCTAAAGGGGTGGCCAATGAACGGGCACTTTCTTGGTCTGTGTTAGAACTTGCAGTGTCAGGAGAGGATTTTGTCAAAAGGACTTTCTTTTGTTCCTTCGCTTCTCTTCAATAATTTTCAATGGAATATTGAAAAAATAATAATTACAAAGGAGCTTAAAATGTAAATAATTTTTTGCACACCAACCTGCAAAAGAAAAGAATGATGACAATAACTCTACACCTACATGCCTACAACAATTTTGTGCACCCTCTAATTTTGTACTTTTATCGAACAATTCAAGTATAAAGAATTACACTAGATTGGTGGTACAAGAGGTGCATAACATCACGTATCCACTGCCAGAGCTCCATCCGAATCTCACTCCACTAGAATGGCATGCACTAAAAACCTTGTCTTCCAACCAGAATTTGATAATCTGCGAGGCGGATAAAGGGGAAGGCATCGTTCTCCAGGATATTGGCGATTATCGTAAAGAAGCTGAATTCCTACTTTCGGATATGCCGGTATATACACCAATTCCCCGAGACCCTACTCCCCATTTCAAGAGGACTCTTCAAAACATCCTTCAACGTGCAATACAAGTGGATCTGATTTCTTCTGATACTGCTCATTCACTCAATCCAGATTTCCCATTAACCCCTATTTTTTATACCTTGCCAAAAATTCACAAGAACTGTACTTCACCGCCATGCTGTCCAATTATAGCTGCCCGTGTCTCCTTCTTTCAACCTACAGCTATTTTTGTCAGATTCCATCCTCCAGCTGTTGATTCAGGGGGAACCTAGTTTTATTCTGGACACTGGTCATTTCTTGTCAAAATTGCAAAACATTAACAGTATAAAATCACCATGTTGGCTCGTTGGCTTAAATGTCGTGAGTCTGTATACCTCGATACCCCAAGACTTTGGACTGAATGCAACCAAGAGGTTCTCATTTAACACTGAACAGGTTGATGTTATTGTAGAATTATTAGAGATGGTTTGTGCAATAATTTATTTATTTTCGTCAGACAGTACTATTTGCAAGCTCGGGGCTAGGCAATGGGTTCTAGCGCAGCCCCGAGCTATGCCAATATAGTCATGTATTCTATTGAATATGAAGTCTTTAATAGCAAGCCTGATGTCATGCATAATTTTCTTTTCCTGGGACGTTATATAGATGACCTATTTGTTTTATGGTCTTCCTCGGAAGATTCATTTAGGTCACTTACTGACAACCACAATCTGTCACCCAGTCCTATTAAGTTCACTTGTACATTGAGTACAGAACTTATTCATTTTTAGATGTTGCGGTATCCATTTCTGACAGCATCATTTCTACTACATTTTTTAGAAAGCCCACTGACAGTAATCAGCCTTTATCCATGTCAAGTTGTCATCCAGTCAGTTTAAAGAGAGGCCTACCGTATTCGCAAATGATACACATATTGCGGATCAACAGCAACCGGGCAATAGCCATATCCAGGGCCGGTGCCACCACTAGGCAGCTCTAGGCATTTGCCTAGGGCGCCTGCACCTGGAGGGCGGCAGTTTGCCCATCACCCCCAGCATGGAGGGTTAGCGAACTGTGTAAAAAACTTGCGGCGCCGGCGTCCCTGCAGTGCTGGAGCGGGCAGGGGTGTCCGTGCCGTGGGGGTCCCTGCGGCGCTGTCATTGTGTATAAAGCTGGCGGCGGCCGGCGGGGTCCCTGCAGTGAATAGAAAATAACTAGCACTATGCGCGCGGCAGCACGAGAAGTGCTAGTTATTTTCTATTCTCTGCAGGGACCCCGCCGGCCGCCGCCAGCTTTATACACAATGACAGCGCCGCAGGGACCCCCGCAGCACGGACACCCCTGCCCGCTCCGGCACTGCAGGGACGCCGGCACCTCAAGTTTTTTACACAGGTACCACCACCACCGCCCCCCGGCACCGGGGCGCCTCCACCCCGACTCGCCTGGGGCGCTCTGGTGCCTTGCACCGGCCCTGGCCATATCACAAATACAGGCTCTCATTAAAAAACGTGAGGACCGGGGTTATCGTCGTAATCTACTTGAAGAGGCAAAGCACAAAGCATTGGACCTATCCCGATATGATTTGTTTACCAGAAAGGAATGTAAATCAGTAGGAGATCGATTGCCGTGGGTCAACAAATATAACCAATTGTCACCCAAAATTAATAACATATCTAAGAAACATTGACCCATTGTCGCCTCTGATCCCCAACTTCCATTTGCCACCAAATCTCTAATGCCTTGTTATTCTAGGGGCAAAAACCTTAAAGACTGGTTGGTTTAAACCAACCTGTCCCGTGTTAAACCTACCACTTTCAATAATTTGTCTGCATCTTATCCAACTAACACCTCTACAGGATGTACACGTTGTGGTTGTGTGACATGCCAGTTTATAACTGCAGGATCATTTTTTAACCATCCTCATACGGGAAAACGCATTTCTATTCTGCATAAATTGTGACTCCTGTTACATTGTATATCAAATAATCTGCCCCTGTAGTCTTTCTTATGTTGGCAAAACAGAGGGCATATTTAAAGATCACATGTTTGCACACTGCTCCGCTATTTGCAATGCACTGGCCACCGGCTCAAGTGAACAGCCGGTCGCAAGACATTTTATGCAGCTCAAGCATCCTCTTAATTCAATCCGCTATAGTGTTACCGGTCCCTGCCTCTTTATAAAGTGTGAATCCAGTTGGATTATTAAGCTTGAAGTTATAGCACCTAAAGGACTAAATGAGAACATTTCATATGCATGTTTTCGCTAATGCCAGCTCAGATTTCGAATTTTTATTATCAATATGTCTGCTAGCAAGCATTTGTAACTTTATTATTGTTAACATGCCAGCTTATTATATAAAATGTTATTTTGCTATTTTTTTCCAGTTCCGTGCTTTATTGAAATGTTGTTTACAATCACCATAGCTACGGCGCTCTGAGACCACAGCCGGCTTGCTGTAGCAGGGTGGTGACGTCATCTCTGAGCACCTAACGATGCACACAGTGGCACTGCACGCCGCTTCCTGGCTCTCTGTTATACAAATGGAGGTATAAAGGTATGTTCTTTTGTTCACTGTATTTGTCTTGAAAACTGTTTTTATTAAACTGAAACGTTGCCAATTGCTTTTCAGAGTCTCTTTTAGATTTATGTACGAGTGCCGCACCTACTCTACCTCTATATATGTATATATACATATTCCTTTCCTTGAGGGTCCAAGTGGACGATCAAAGATATGTACAGGAAGGTGAAAATACAAACAATAGAATGACATCAAGACCCCCTTTAGGAGTAGTCACCCGCACCGGAGCAGGCGGCAATACACGCGCAGGGGCGGCCAAAACGAGAGGAAGGCCAGGTCGCAAATACAAGAAGTGAATTTGGTGGTCAATCTCTCCAATCATGTCTTGTCTGAAACTGAACAAAAAGTCTTATAGAATAGAGGATTATCCTTTGTTCCAACAAATCACTTTAAAGAAATTGACTGGAAAATCGACACAAGTAGACATTTACGAAATTTAAAGCTAAAGGAACATTTCATGAACCATTCTAATCCAGAAAGCACCATTAACACACATCCCTTTAGGCCGACATAATCTTTTGAACCACACACGTTCAAACCCTCATTGAAGTATTACAGTTGGATGCTGGAATCAACAGTATCCAGAGGAACCAAGGATGCCGACAAAGTGGTGAACAATTTGAATAAAGAAGAATTTCAAGCCTTGAAAAGTCTGAGCGAAAACAACTCACTTAGAATACGCTCAGCCGATAAGGGCGGGGCAATTGTCCTTCAAAACATTGAAGACTACACCTCAGAAATCTACAAACAGTTAAGTAACATCATGGTATATGAGGAAATACCTGGAGACCCCTCATTGGCATATAAAGCAGAAATTGACGACATCCTGGAACAGGCACTTTTTGATAAGATCATCGACAAGACCACCAAGGAGACGTTGGTACAAAAATTTCCTATAGTACCCCTCCTGTATAGTCTACCAAAAATTCATAAAAGTTTGACCTGTCCTCCAGGATGCCCCATAATTTCTGCAGGAAATTCACTATTTTGCGTCATAGCCAAGTATGTCGACCACTGGCTGCAACCTGTAATTCAGGCAGAAACAACCTATCTGAAACATACAACAAATTCTTCATTATTTTACAGCAATTAGGACCATTACACCCACAGATGTATTGCTATGCTGCATCGATGTGACTAGTCTGTATACGAACATACCCCATAAAAAGGGATTAGACTCTGTCAGAAGCCTACTCACAGATAACATCCAATATCAGGGCCATTCCATCGAATTTCTGATCCTGTTACTTGAAAAAACCCTACCAGGAATTTATTTTATTTCAATGGCGAGTACTTCCTACAAAAAATGGGATGCGCTATGTGCAGCAATGCAGCCCCGGCATACGCCAATGCCCATATGTTAAATGTCGAAAAGAGGGTATTTTTGAACAATCCGAACAACATTGGATATTATTTTATAAACGTTTCATCAATTACATCATCCTCTTCTGGTTGGGAATGCAATTGGAATTTGAACAAGAGATGTCAACTGTTAACACAATGGACTCAACAATTAAATTCACCTATGAGTGTAGTTTCCACCAGATCCATTTTCTAGATGTCCTAATAACCAGAGAGGACGATGGATTGAGAAGACATGTATGTCAAACCAACCGACATGAACACATTACTTCATTACAACAGTCACCATCCATACTCACAGTTCTTAAGGTAAGGTAAGTAAGGAAAATCACCAGTAACGAGATAAAAGCGGTCAAACAGATGGATGAGCTCATCACTAAGTTTTTACAGAGGGGGTATCAATTATAAGATCTCCTTATTGCTAAGAACAAAGCTCTAATGTTGCCAAGGGAAGTGAGTTTAAAGACCAAACCCAAAAAGACTCAGAAGATCTTACCCTTTGTAAATTATCATACTACAGTCAGTGAGGTAATAAGCAAAACCATCAAAACCGCATGGCCCATTTTAGCATTAGACCCCAGTCTCCCATGTTTCAAGAAAACTCGTATCCTCAACTGTCAGAAGAGAGGAAAAATCTAAAAGACGGGTTGCCCAAGAATGATGTAACTGCAAAAAAATCTGCTAGTGAACACTTCATGACTAAAAGAAATGGATGCTATAAGTGCATAGGCTGCAGCACATGCAGTTATTTAGAGACTGGGCCCTTCATAACCCATCCCCATTCAGGACAGAAGATACCCATACGGCATGTGTTGAACTGTCTGAGCAAATTTGTAATTTACATCATTAAGTGCCCTTGTGGCCTAGCATACATTGGGAAAACTGTTTGCATCTTCAGGGAAAGAGCTAATCAACATCGACATGCAATTCGACAAATACTGTACTTGATGGGAAAGAAGTCAATCAGCCGATGGCAAAGCATTTTAAGTTGGCAAGACAATCCTTGGCGCAATTGAGATACACGATCATCGATCAGGTTGAAGTGCCCAAAAGATGAGGAGACAGAGCCAAGTTATTGTTGCAGAAAGAAACTCTTTGGATCACAAAATTAGACACGGTGGCCCCTAGAGGACTGAACGAACAAATATCTTGGACCCCTTTTCATTAATACCAATAATGTTTTGATGAGTGTCTTTTGTTGTTTGATTTTTTTGTGCATTTTCTTGAGTCATCTAGATTGTGATTGGGACATGTTTCCAATAATATTGATTTTTGAGCATAAGTATTTTTCCAATCATGAATATTTTGGCAATACTTAAAATATATATATATACTGTGTGGTGCACAAACAGCGCTATCCCTCACTTAGTGATTAATATATGTGACAAATTTAACAATAATATATACAAGTGGTATTGTCAACACTCCAGAATATATACTGTGTCAGCAAAAGTTTTCAAAATGGCCTAATTCCCTTAGGACCAGAAAAAACATCTATTTGGTGGTAAAACTTCTGCGCCTTCAGTGCTGACAAGGAATAAAACTGTGACAATCCTTAATATATTTTCTATGTGCGTACCGCAACAAATAAGCAAATTCACGTGTAGTGGTGTCTTTCACTCCCAGATATTCATCCCTTTCTCCTTCCAGAATCCGCTGGAGGCGTGGAGATGTTCACGCGTTTGTATAAAAGGATGATATCAGGGTTTCAGTGAAAGAATATATATAAATCTGTGCAAAAAAGTGCTGTTTTTCTCTAAAGTGCTTAGTGCATGAGAAAATACTTAAAAAGGTGAACAACGCCACCTTGTGGCTGTTATTGGTATCACACGTGTAATCACCCTGTGATAAAAAAGAGAGTTTTAAAAAGAGATGGACTCACACTGGGGTTAGCTCTGTCCAGGTGTAGTTCCCATCAGGCTTGGTATAAAGGCCCTTAAAACCAAAGAACTCCCAACAAAGGGGAAAGCTGATAGCGTAATATTGTTTTTATAAAACACATTTATTTCCAAACAATACGCATAATAAATAAAAACAGAAACAGTAGATGGACCCGTACATTTGACATAAAATCGTGAGCTTATCTGATTATAGTCATCGGGAGTGGAGAGGTATATATATATAAAAAGCTTTTTTTAATAAATTTTATCTGGGCCAATATCCCTACATAAATAACTGGCATTTGTCCAGTATATACTGACTGATGTCCCCATAAAGGAAATATTTTCCCTTCGGCCTGTATAGATAGCACATTAATGCTGAAATTTGTACTTTATACATTATTCACCTTAAACACTTCTTACATGGTAATCCAGTTCTTTGATACATTTTTTAACATTGATTTTATTAATTGTTGTGTTTCACTTTAATAAAATGTTATTTTTCTCCAGATATCCCAACGCCGTACACACACACAGCGATTCCAACTGGTGCCCCTTAACTCCAATCACCGGATTGTGACGCTGCAAGCGGCAGTAGCAGTGTCTAACACGAGTGGAACGCATATTTCCTGATACTCTGCATTCCAATGACGGAGATTTTAGAGGCGGAGAGACGTTATTAGGTATGGATAGCGGGTGTGCGGTGGCAGGACTGCGGGAATTGCACTGTCTTGTTATAAGGTATAAATGTAAAACTGTATTATATGTTAACTGTCGTAGACTAAAAATCTTTAATAAGATTTGAAACGTTGGCAATTGAAATCACCAGTCTGATGTCTTATTGATATTGTTGAAATCTTTTGAGTGCCGTCCACCTTCCTGTACATATATATATATATATATATATGCTGTGGCTGTGCTGTAGCACTCTGGGGTCCCCTGGGACTAGCTAGCTCCGGTGCCCTCAGGTATGGCAAAGTTTGCCCTGAATACTGCATATAATGTTTGGCGGGCGGCATTTAGAGACTTGTTGAAGCCAGATACTGAACTGAAAAAAGTGCTTTAATAAAGACTCAACATTTTGGGGCCCCTGTCCCCAGGATCCTGACGAAGGGGACGAGGGCCCCATAATGTTAGATCTTCATTAAAGCACTTTTTTTCAGTTCAGTATCTGGCTTCAACAAGGCTATGAGTGCCCCCCGCCAAACATTATTTGCAGTATATATATATATATATATATATATATATATATATATGTATATAGGCAACAAGAGAAAGAAGGGTGCGCTCCATAGTGCATTAAAAGCATTTTTTATAGGGTAAAAAACAATAGCCCAGGTACATCACAGTATAGCCTTGTACCGAGTGTATTAATGCTGTGGACTGGGTACCACAAGGTTTGAGATATACAAGCCAAAAGGCAAAGCTGCTCACGCTGCTGGAACAGGGTCTGCTCGATATCCCTCAGATGATTCGCCTGGCTGGATTGCCGTGCAGGAAACTGGGGGGGGGGGGGTCCCGGGACACACAGACTCCTGGAAGCCAAGCCAGACACTGGTGGAGGATGTAGGATGTGAACAGTGCAACAGTCCCAGGACTACAGTAATATGAAACTTCTGACAATGAGAAGGTAATCTGGCATAAATGTAATGGGCATTACTGTGTGTGGCATTATATGGTGTCAGCAGCACTACTGTATTGGGCATTATTTGATGCAAGAGGCCATACCTACTGAGTGGGGCATACATTGGGGCAAGGAGCATCACTGTGAGGGCATATTATGATCATGGGGCATAACTGTGTGGGACATACTGTAATATTGTGCAAGGGGCATCACTGTGATTGGCATATTATGGTGCATGGGTCATTACTGTGTGGGGAAAAATATGGTATATGGGGCATTAATGTGTGTGGCGTAATATGGCATAAGAGGTCGCTACTGTGTTAGTGGAAGGTAGTTTTTTCCTTTGTGGTCACACCCACTGAAGTGAGTTCACACCCATATTTTGGATTCACACATGACAAATGTCTATGGGGAGGGCACATTTTTAAGTGTTAACACTGGGAGCCAAGCCCTGGTTGTGAGATAGATGCATGTACCCACTTTAAACCTCATTTGCTATGTTAATGCCCTGTCTCTCATTTTATATAGGTCCACCTTCAAATTTGTATCATGTGCAAATACTAGAAAAGAGACTGCTGCCAGTATTTTTAACATCATTTTAATTTTGTTCATGATAATAATTGTCAGTCAGCCGTGAGTAAATCTAACACAATTAATTTTCTTATATTGTTGGTCGACCAAATAAAATAAAACATGTACACTTTTCTAACATTAAATCCTACTTGACAAAGTGGGTGGTTTTAGTCACAATAATACAATTTGACCTTATAGAATCACATTGTAATATCTGTTTAAGCTTTGTAGCTATGTGGAGTTCTTGAGAAGCTTGGTTATCTGCTATATATTCTATGTTAGCCTCACTTTTGTGCAACAATGTACAAGTGGTATTATTACTAGTTAACTGCAGTACATACCACAAAATCCAAACTGATCATAAACCTCACAAAAACTAGTTCATTTAGGTCTCTTGAACGCAATTTATCTGACAGCAGTTGATATTTGTCATAGCCTTAGCTGAATTTTCTTTGCTCATGAAAGAAAACGACATACATGCTGGTGAAACCTTGAATCACTTCTCAGCTTCTGCTGCCCCAGGCACATATCGAATGTTAAATATGATCCAGGATAATGGTGTACTGACATTGTAATTTACATAATCTGTTATATTATGCAAACAGGGATAATTCCAACATTGTCAAAAGTCACCCCACAGTAACAATATTGCGAAGAACACTTTACTGGTTATTGTCACAAGCAAAATAATGACTTTTGTACAGCAGCTTGTTCCTAGTCAACTGAAGAATTAGCAGCGGGAGATATTTGCACATAAACATAGTAAAAAATAAGCTTCCCAAGAAAAAGTGTGTACTTAGTTATGAGGTACATACCCGATATTAAAATATGTTTTTAAAGCAGGGAATAGTAATGTTAAAGGGTTTTTGTGCAAATTACCAGAGAACTCTGGAGAGCTGCAGAAGTGAGTCTTTACTCAATGCAGTCATGATGAACAATGGCTGCTGAGGCATAACAATCACTTCCTATATGACAAATTGGATGGCAATAATTAAAATTTCCACCATCTTTATAGAATATACATTTACAAGTTTAATGTGTATTATTCATATTATTATTAGATGTATTATTATTAGATGCACATTTACCCAGATCTCAAAATGTCATGGCATATTATTGGCTCCTTCATGTCACTGTTTTGGATAGCTGAACAACAAATATATAATGTTGACGTTAAGAACCTAGTAAATTCAAACCAGTTCACTCTTATTATTCATCATTGTGTAGCTACTGTATTATGAATTGTTAATGATGACATAGTAGCACATTCAACTTACATCCTACACTTTGAAACCTCTGTCCCGACAGTTATTGCAGCCTAATAAAAGGTTGCAGCTTGCTTGAGCTGTTCCAAGTTACTGGTTGTTTTAGTTCCCCACACAGAGGGCACCCACGGAGCTGTATTATTTTGTATTCTTTGAGGAGAGTGCTGAGCTGACCAGCCAAACTATATATACAGTATCTATCTATCTATCTATCTATCTATCTATCTATCTATCTATCTATCTACTGTATATATCTATATTTATATATATAGATATATACAGTATATATCTATATATATATATATCTATATATATCTAAATCTATATATCTATATCTATATATAGACAGTGCTCAAAGTGGGCTGGTATACAACTGTATGACATACCGGCACTTCGAGCACTGAACTTTTTTTTTTCTCCCCTCTCTGCAGCAGAGATGGAGATTCCACGGCCATTCACTGTAGCACAGAGGAGACTGTGTAGCTGCTGTCACCCGGCGATAGAGAAAGGTGGGGAGATGACAGGCTGGGCTGGGGGTCAGGATGCATCGTGCCCCCACTGTCATTTATTTATTTTAGCTCCGTAGCAGCCGCCCACCCATCCACCCACCTAGAGAATGGCAGAGAAGTGACAGCCGGCAGAGAGCTGCGAACTGCCCATGCTGGCTGGCTGTCTTCAGTGCAGAGAGTGTAGAGCAGTGAACTGCCCATGCCCGGCAGCCTTCAGCCGGTTGCGGCTATTTGAAATCTCATGCTGGGTTGCGAGACCACTGATTGGCTGACATTCTTACTGCGCTAGATTTCAAATATCCGCAACCCGCTCTGAAGACTGCCGGGCATGGGCAGTTCACCACTTTGCACTCTCTGCTGGCTGTCACCTGACTGTCACCTCACTGCCATTCTCTTGGTGGGTGGGCAGCCACGGCGGAGCTTAAATAAATAAATAAATGACAGTAGGGGGCACAATGCACCCTGACCCCCTGTCATCTCCCCACCCTATCGCTATCGCCGGGTGCCAGTCTCCTGTGTGCTGCAGTGAATGGCTGCAGAATCTCCTCAATCTCTGCTGCAGGGAAGGGAGAAAAAAATCATCAGGGGATCCCAGCCATGCTACTCAAGGCATATTATGCACCCTGACCCCCGGCCCAGCCTGTCATCTCCCCACCCTATCCCTATCGCTGGGTGCCAGCAGCTACAGTCTGCCGGGTGACCAGGTGGCCGCGGCGCTTTCATTGTGGCAGCTATCACCGTGAGAATAAACCCCCTTGGCAACGAGCATGTAATACCTCATAGTAACAAGCATGAAACCCTCTTGGCAACCAGCATGTTATCCCCTGTGGTAACAAGAATGGAACCCTCTTGGCATCGGGCCTGAAGCCCCTGACATCAAGCAGGAAGTCTCTGGCATTGTGAAATAAACTACTAGCAATGAGCATGTGGGTAAGTGGCACTTACATGGCATATTATGTAATGGGCATCACAGTGTGTGCCATAATGTATAATGGGCATTAAGGTATGTGGCTCAATGTGTAAATGGTATTACAGTGTGTAGCGTCATGTGTAATGGGCATTACGGTGTGTTGCGTCATGTGTAATGGGCATTCCGTTGTGTGGTATAATGTGTAATGGGAATTACGGTGTGTTGCATCATGTGTAATGGGCATTACAGTGTGTGGTATAATATGTAATGGGCATTACAGTGTGTTGCGTCATGTGTAATGGGCATTCCATTGTGTGGTACAATGTGTAATGGGAATTATGGTGTGTTGTGTCATGGGGATGCAGTTACAATCCCGGCGGTCGGGATCCTGGCGTTCAGAATCCCGACGCCGGAATCCCGACCGCCGAAATGCCGACACTTTCTCCCTCCTGGGGTGTCCACGACACCCCTGGACGGAGAATAAATTAGTGTGCCGAGCGTAGCGAGGCACCGGGCCCGCTGCGTGGCGAGCGCAGCGAGCCCACAAGGGGGGGTGATCCACGTCCCCCCCTTGTCGGCATTTCGGCTGTCGGGATTCCGGCGTCGGGATTCTGAACGCCGGGATCTCGACCGCCGGGATTCAATACTGAATCCGTGTCATGTATAATGGGCATTACAGTGTGTGGTATAATATGTAATGGGCATTACGGTGTGTTGCGCCATGTGTAGTGGGCATTCCATTGTGTAGTATAATATGTAATGGGCATTATGGCGTGTTGCGTCATGTGTAATGGGCATTATGGTGTGTGGTGTATTACAGTGTATGGCATCATGTGCTTTGCGTATTATGGTCTGTGGCATTCATGGCCACACCACTATTGTGATGAAGCCACTCCTCTAGCTTTGTGTGACCACGCCCCCTTTTACATGACCACACCCATTTTCTAGAGTGCATGCGCCTGCGGCGCACGCTGAACAACATTCTTAGCTTTTTCATACCCCCACTTCAATATTCACACAATATTTTAGATAGATAGATAGATCAGTTAGGTGTATGCCCATTTGCTGTAGTATCTAATTTGTTCTGTGTATGCCTGAAACTGATAGGCAGATCTGATGATTGTGCCTCTATAAATTTGGAGAAACAGAAATGGGGGGGGGGTTGAGACATAAACCTAGTGCATATGCTTTTCTTTTAGAGTGGGTGCTCACTTAATGGGATCTGGCACAATGCTGTTGGTCTCCAAACCATAATGTAAACTAGGGGGGAGGACATCTGAGTTAGAGATGTGATGAATTGAACCCACACTATGCAGTACGTAATGCAGATAAAGGTACACAATCCTAAAACAGGAAATGGAGAAAGGATAATGCGTAAAATATATTAATAAACTATGGATTATCCATAAAGTGCCCGTTATAACGTGCAGTGAAAAAAAGGAAAACAGGGATAATGAGGGCTGTAACGTGCCAGCCCCACAGGGCTGCAAGTGTGAGGTAAAGAGTCAGTTCTTCTCGGTGGTGGTATAAAGAAGTCTGCAAGCGCAGACACAGTCACTAGATGGAAAAAAAAACAGAGGGTGGTGGTGCGTCCCGTCCCCTCCGCAGTGCACCTCTCACCTGTGTGTAGTGAAAAAGTCCTCCTGAGGGTCCTGGTCTGTCCCACGATGTCATGCAGTTCTTCTTGCTCCAGCTGCGGCTTGACAAAGACCGCACAGCGGCTGAAACGCGTTGGATACATATCCACCACAACAGCACAAGTTCACATAAGTCTGCATCCAGCCTTCACCAAGTCTCCTCCCGTCCCAGCAGGGAGTCGAGCGCACATCGCTCCTACTACCCTGTCACTCCCGGCCGACGCTCTCCAGCCAAACCAAGAAGTGATGGCGGCAGTAGCTGCAGCAGTGTGGAATCATAGCCGGCAGACCTGCCATCAGCGCGGGAGCCGGTGAAGACATCAGGAACTCGCGGGGAGGTACATCTGGATAACACCGGCCTACAGGGTATTGGGTAAGTGTGCAATGCACCACCGGCTGGGTTAGGGATGCCAGCCCCCGGTGCCATTCACGCACTCACCTTGACCCCCCCCGGACATTTCACAGAGACTTGCTCTTCTATCCCCTCCCCTATCTGTGCATTGCCCAAACACAGATATATGAACATTACCCACCCAGACTCATGTCCAAGCAGTACCACAGTACCAGTAATTAGCAGACACATATCAGTGAGAGCTGATCTACTGGGACTACTGTGAGGTCCACAAACCGTGTACCTACCCCTTCCCCCCTCCCCTCCCCCCCTTGGCAAGTGTGCATCCATGCAGCTTCACATCTATTGTATGATATTGCAATTGTAAATAAACTCCACTTTTGCATCACAATATTGTATACCTCCTATCATTAACCCCCACACTAGCAATAGTTAGTTGCACTCTCATTAATAACATTAGAAGGTGAGTGTGGGGCTTATACCATTTCCACAGTACATAGGTTTTTTGTCATTCGGTTATCTCATTGGGCACACGGTCACTGAGCCATCTCTTATCCTGCACTCACATAAGGGCACATCAAAACAACCCTTGTAATACACACAGAGGAGGTTGTTAGAAGGTGAGCTCAATTAATCCATACTCTACTACTAAAGCTAAATCTTGAGCTAGGAAGGCTCATAACTCAGCAGCCCCTTCGTACAGCAGTTATTTGAGCGCTGGTAGAACCCCTATATGCCAGCCGCGGCTTGGTCACTGTGGCAGCTGCACACTGAGCAAAGCTTCACAGCGCAGAGCGAGACGCGACTTCCGGGTAGTGGTATCTTGAGACTGACATCCCCCAACATTGCTGACTCAGCTCTGTGGGCTCTTCTCCCAGCTGGGAGGAGATTTGGTGATGGTAAGGTGCAGTGTAGGGGGTGTGTATGGAAATGTCTCCAATGCGTATTGATCTCTTAAGGTCTTCTTCAGGGGAAAAAAATTGTTATCTATGTTGTTGCCTCTAGGTATTAGTGTTGTGAGCTGGAATATCCATTTCAGTTCCTCAGTATTAATGCACTTGATTAAATCCCCACCCCTCCAGTTTTTGTAAACTATTTTGATCCCGATGACTGTAAGGGATTTGGGGTTGCTGTCATGTACATCCTTAAAGTGTTTCAACAGGCTGTGTCTCTCTAACCCTTTGGTCAGGTTTTGCATGTGTTCTGCAAATCTCACTTCTAGTTTTCTGATTGTCCTTCTCACATATTGTAGGCTGCATGGGCAGCTGGCTAGATATATAACCCCCATATTGTTGCATGTTATGTGTTCTAGGATTCTAAATTCCTCCATGGTGACTGTAGAGTCAAATTTTTCTATCTTGTTTGTCTTTTTTGTTGCTGTTGCATTATTTGCAGGATCCACAGTAGAAGAATCCTTTATTCTGTTGGGGTAGAACTGTGGTCTTCACTTGACTACAGTATGTGTTGCTTTAAATCCGTGGATTTCTTGTAGATGATATTTGGTTTTATTGGTAGGATATCTCCTAGCATTTCATCTTATAAAAGGATAGGCCAATGATTACGAGTATTTTCTGGAAAAAGCCTATTGTCATTGTTGTATTTTGTTATGAAAGATAGTTTACATTTTTCACTGTCATCTTTGGATTTGGACTTGTATGTGAGGAGATGTTCTGTCCATCGGTTCTACTTTTTTGTATACTTGTTGTACTTTGATCTTATCGTAGCCCTACTCAAGGAACTGTGAACTTAAGTGTTTAGCTTGAGTTTGATAATCTAAGATGCTTGAACATTTGCCCCTGACCATCTAAAATTGGCTGGTTGGAATACTGGATAGCCAGTTTGGGTGATGCCCACTTGATGACAGGATGTAACTATTAACATCTACGAGTTTATACCTTCCTGTTCATTTTGTTGTCTTGGATAAAGATTGTAATATCCAGGAAGTTTATGTCTGGCCATTGATGTTAATTTGCTATAAGAATGTCTTGTCTACTCTCTGTGCCATGCCAAATGAAAAGGATGTCATCAATGTATCAGCACCAGAGCACCAAGCTTGCCATTGACCAGATGTTATCATCTTCCCACGAGCTCATGAATAAGTTGGCGTAACTTGGGGCGAATCTGGTGCCCATTGCCGTGCCTGGGGTCTCTCTGAAGAAATTTTCCCCAAACCATAAATACTGTAGTTGTGCTCTAAAAAATGTTTAATACAATCTGTGATGAATTGTATTTGGTCTGAGGGTAATGTGATGTCCTGCTTTAGATATTTGTCTATGGCTTATGTCCCCTGTTTGTGATCTAATATAATGAGGTCACATCACTAGTGCATAACCAAAACTAATCATGCCATGTGGTTGTTTCTAAGGTCCTCAGTATTTCAGTGGTATCTCTGATGTACGACTGTTGTCTGTGAACATGGGGTTGGAGAAATCTATCTATATACTGGGAGAGGTTGGATGTGAATGAGTTTATGCCCAAAACTATATGGGGTCCAGGTGGTCTTTGTGCATTTTTGTGTATTTTCAGTAAATGGTAAAATGCTGGAATGACTGGGTTGGGATTGTCTAAAAAAAATGTCATTAAGTATACCCTTTTCTTTTCCTTCTTTGATAAAGGTCCTTAATTCTTGTTGGAATGTAGATGTTGGGTTTGTGAGTAATATTTCATAAGTATTGCAGTCTGATAGGATCCTTTTGGATTCTGAATTGTAATCCTGGGTACTTAGTATGACAATCCCTCCCCCTTGTCTGCCTGTTTGTGGGCTCTACTCCCAACTCTACTCCCAACCACTAATACCTAGAGGCCTCAACATAGATAATGAAGTGAGGGCAATCAGCAGTTACTACCTCCCTCATTAGACCCTTATATGAGTCCCCCCATGCACCAGGCTATGGGGTGAAACTTGTGCTTTATAAACAAAGATAAGCACTCCATTCTGTATAATGTTCTTTACACACCCAAAAGTTGGTCGTATGTACAACAATGATAGATCATCCTTCTAAAATAAGGGCATAAATACTACACCAGAGGCCTAGCTCCATTATTATGCAGATAAGCAATGGTGCTAATTGAATATGGGCACCCTGAAAATCTCTACCTTCATAATATGAAAGAACACAGAATACACCTTGATATGTCCAAAATTTTAATACATATCTTGTATGTATATATGACTTTAAGGGCATCTCACCCATAACAAAGATGGCTGCATAGATCTCACACATTGAGAATAATTGGATATCAATGCAAATATAAGCCAATGATAGCCATAATATCAAACAAGTGCTAAAACCTTCTCTATATGAAGTTAAAATAATGCATCCTGATATGTTGTAATACATATCAGGGACACAGATGTGACGTTAAGGGCATTTTACTCTTAACAAAGATGCCCGCAAGATCTCACACACATATAACAAGCCATGGATATCTATGCAAGCACCAGTCGTAGAAACCTTTACGAACATACTTGGGATTTTTATTTAGTTTTTTCTAGCAAATATAACTCGCCTCATGTCCAAGTCCCTTACACAGACGATCTGTAACCTACAGATTAAGGGTAGATAACCCACAACTAAGATGGAAGCAAAGAAACCGGCCACTCCCATACAGTGAAGCCATATAACATCTCCCATCCTCACAAACAGCTTTGACTTTCTGCCTGAAGATGACCTTGAGGTCGATATGCATTGGAGACATGTCCATCCACACCTTACCATTACCAAATCTCTTCCCGGCAGGGAGTAGAGTCCACAGAGCTAGGCCGAGTCTGGGACGCCAAGTGATATCACTACCCGGAAGTCACGTCTCGCTCTGCACTGTGGTGCCGGGCTTGGCGTGCAGCTGCCACGCGGACCGAGCCACATCTAGAGCAAGAAGAACTGCATGACATTGTGGGACAGACCAGGACCCTCAGGGGGACTTTTTCACTACACACAGGTGAGAGGTGCGGAGGGGACGGGATCCCTGCACCTCACACCACCATCCCATGTTTTTTTCATCTAGTGACTGTGTCTGCCTTTCCAGACTTCCTTATACCACCCCTGATGAGAACTGACTCTTTCCCTCACACTTGCAGCCCTGTGGAACTGTCACATTACAGCCCTCATTATCCATGTTTTCCTTTTTTCCACTGCACATTGTAACTGGCATTATGACCATTATCCATATAGTGTGTTTTATTAAAATATTTTTATGCATAATCCTTTCTCCATTTCCTGTTTTAGGATTGTGGTACATTTATCTGCATTACATACTGCATAGTGTGGGTTCAGTTGATCACATCTCTAGCGCAGGTCTCCTCCCTCTCTTGTTTACACTAGTGCATATGCAACCAACTAGATACATACTTTATGCTTCTGACTCTGAATTTTAAGTATTTTTAGGTACTTCTGTATTATCTGGGCACCCGATTTTTTCATTGCATGCCACTACTAAAGGCATGCGATGCGATGCGATTTTTCATTGTAAAGACCCGATTTTTAATTGTATAGTCAACCATGGGTGATTTCATACTCCCACTATCCAACTACGCACAGAGTTGATTTTATATAGTGTGGTGTGCGCAGCGAGCCACCGAGCCCGAAGCGTGGCGAGCGGCAGCGGATTACTTTACATGTATTCTGCGTCCACTCACCATGCTTCGGGCTCGGTGGCTCGCTGCGCTCGCCACACTATATAAAATCAACTCCATGCGTAGTTGGATAGTGGAGGTATGATATCACCCATGGGTGACTATACAATTAAAAATCGGGTCTTTACAATGAAAAATCGCATCACATGAATTTTATACCACTATATTGCATGCGATGCAATGTGATGAAAAAATCGGGCGCCCAGATATTACATAAGTACCTATTTTTATTTACATAATTTACAGTTTCTTATTTAGACACCCTTGCATCCAACTTGACATGATCCTCAATTTATTTCTTCATAAGGTCTGTGATAGTTGACTTCAGGTTATTTTCTCACTTGGGGCTATCTTATTATCCCTGATACAGTAAGCTGGCACATGCAAATTTCCAGAAAGCAGCCCGTTTCCCTTAAAACACACAGGTTTTATTGAACCTGTGTGTTTTTGGATGAAAATGTGCCTTTTATTGAATGATCTAATTCAGTGGTTCCCAGCCCTCGTCCTCAAGTACCCCCAACAGTGCACGTTTTCCAGGTCTCCACATAGAATCACAATTGACATAATTAGCTGCACCTGTGGATCTTTTAAAATGTGCCTGAATAATGAGCGCACCTGCTGGGTGACCCGGAAAACGTGCACTGTTGGGGGTACTTGAGGACCAGGGTTGGGAACCACTGATATAATTGGATAACTTGATTAAAAAAAAACAAGTGAAACATTGGGAAAAAATATCTTGTTTTATTAGGGGTAACTGGATACACCCCTTAATGAAAGATGATATCTTTATGTGAGATAAAGGTATATAGCCTTGTTTCATGAACAGATGTATAAAAAAATGCATCTTGTGTTAATATTTGTGTGCTTGATTCATCTTTAAGGGTTGATTAATAAATTTGCCACCATTTACTACAATTAATTTGAATATATGTACATCTAGCATATCAAAAACCACATCCAATGCAGTTTACTATCTAGTTAATACAAATATTTTTTTTAAGCTAGTTACTTGATGGAAAAAAAATTAAATATGTATTGTGTTTTCCTATTGTTATTTCATAAATAAAAAACTAGAAAGGATTTTCTCTAAATATGCAATTGGAAAATAATAACATATGATCACATTAAAATGTCCACCAGTGCAAATCTATTGATTTAAATAGACGAGCGCCTGCTAATTATAAGATTACTGATCTCATCACTTTGTGAGCCAGGAAGACAACTTTAATACAGAACATCAATAAGCTTAGCAAAGCTTAGATTATATGATTTATTGGTTGTTTCAATATAACTTTTGTAATTTGTATTAGATAATTGGATGGACTTGACGCCTCTTCAAAATACCAAATTAAAAAAACAGTATTTCATATGAAGTATATGTTCTATATACAGTTTTTTTCTAATACATGTCTTACATATCTTGTTTACATTTTAAAACGTTGCTAAAATTAATTCTGGAAAGATTTGCTACACATGTCCATTGCCAAATAAAAATAAAAAAAAAAAGACTGGGATAAGTCTCAAATGATGACACACAATTGCGCAGATTCAAAACAGATGTTTTAAATTGTATTCTAATCGTAAACAACATTTTCACAGCTCCAATGTGCATTGCCATTAAATGTTACCCAAGCTTCTTTGTTTACCTGAAAAAACATGCAGGAACTAATAAAAAATTCAAGAGCTTATGTTGTATTATTCAAATCCACCTTTAAACATAAAGAGACGACAATAGAGGGACATAATCTCTCAACTGCAAAAACATTAATATATCTTTTAAGGTCATTTTCATCCCTGAGGAATACCAGAGAAATGATTTTATTCTGATAACATTTTAAAGATGCAATATCGTACATAAAGTATAAAGAAAACCAAAGGTAAAGGTAATTGCAAAAAAAAAGAGTAATGATCATAGCATCATCTTATCATTTAGCTTGAAGTTAGAGAATAAAGGTTTCTGTAGGAAAAAGTAGATAGAATTAGGGAAAGAATTACATTATTAAGACTTTGGGATATATCAGAATCAGCTTTATTGGGCAGTTATAATTGCGTATACTAGGAATTTGATTTGGATTGCTGTGCAACAGCTGGGAGGTAACAGTTCAACAGTGGCAGTACAGATATGCATAACACATACAGGTACACTATTCCTGGGGAATATAGAGGCAGGGAACATATATTTTCTGGGCAGCACAGCGCCTAGGCGGCCATTTGCGGTGCCACTAGTCATTGCAACAGCCAGGCAGATAACAATATAAGCAGACAGTACAGGTATCACACAGGGAACATATACCCGCTGAGCAGCCAAGTGCCTGGCAGCCATCAGCGGCGCAAATGGTCGCCGCAACAGCCAGGCAGGCAGCAATACAAGCAGAGATGAGATAGGGGAGACACGGGGTTACATATGGCTGAGTGCACAGTTCCTAGGCATCCATTTGCGGCGCCATCTTGATAATGCTACTCACAGCAACAGAAGGGCTCAACAGGCTGTAGGGGGGGCAGTGTGTCAGGGCCCTGGTTGGAGCTGCAGCTGGGGGGGAGTGGAGAGCCAGCATGCAAGGAGAGGGGGGTAGGTAGAGAGAGTCAGTTAGGCTGTGCGGCTTGGCAGGGGTTGGAGCTTGGGCCCTCCCTGGGCTGGAGTCCACAATTACTGGCTGGATGCAGAGCCATACCTCCTCTCCCATTAGCTTCCTTGGCAGGGCACTGGGTGTTCAAGGCTGGGGGGTCCTTCTGTCTGTATGTGGGGGGATGAGGTGCCACACCATGCCACTGCACGGCCTGCACCAGGGGGGCCATCCTCCTTCTCCCCTCTGGCTGCAGTCCTCTGGACCCATGAGGTGGAGCAGCATCCTGCCATTGCCGCTGGGGGGGCGCTGCCTCGTCCTGCACCAGGGGTCACAGCCACATCCACACTGGGGGCCGCAGTCAGAATCTCACCGGGGGGCTCCTCCAGATCTTGCATTGCGGCCGGGGGCCTCCTCCGACCTCCCTCCTGCCGCTCTCTCTGCGTCCCTTCTCCGGTTCTCTGGGGGGCCGGGGATGGGGGCCCTGGGGGATGGAAGCTGGGAGCACCGCAAGCGTGTTACCATCCCCGGCCTACACCGGAAGTATATGCAATAGGGCTTAAGTTTGCTGGAGGTATGGAATGTCAGCTGAGAATGTCCATAGTTTAAAACCAGTAATAGTATACAAACCTGGTTTTGCCATGTAAATGATTGCTGCTTTAAAAATACGGCCAATCTCAGGTGACGTCCCACACCTCTGGCAACTCTATCATGTATACCTCATTGAGTTAGATTATGTACTTTTTTTGTCTTTGGCCACACATTTTATTCTTTGCATTTTCACCTTTTGGTTCACTCAATGTGGCGCTAAGGTCGAGTTATGATTTTTAAGGGTACATTTGTTTTATAATACACCAATATTAAAGAGATTGAATTAAAACAATAATAACTGTGAACAAATGTAGTGATACATTTTTCTGAACATTTAAATTTGCATTACACATATTGTTTACATATTGCCTTTGCAGAATTTCACTTATTTTAAGATCTTTTCAATTTAACATCTACATGCGTACAATACAGCTACAGTACAGTAACCTATTATGGTAAATCAACGCTTCCTTGCAAATGAAAACTGTAACTTTTATGGTTTATGCAAACTTTAGAAAGTACGCTTCTTTTAGATTGACACATTCTTGAATACATTCTTGACAAACCATAGGTATTAAAAAAAACTATTATTTAAAGAGACTGCAATTCTTAAAGCCGTGTACACACGAGACTCAGTCCAAATTATTTCGACTGAACCCCATGGGTAACAAGATGTAGTTGAGCCATCAGAGAGATGGCTAACTACATTCTGCCAGCACTGGGAACTACGGCCGAATACAGAGTGTACCAAAAATATTCATTCCCTCATTGTCTATTTGGCCAGGTGATAGTGACACTGCAGGACAATGCATAGCTATCGCCCACTGTGTACACGTGAGTTGATTCAGGCAAACCTTCTAAGCAATGTTGACAATGTAGTCAAAATCGATTAGAAGACCCCCCCCCCCACGTGTGTACACCCCTTATGAGAGATATTGAAGCAGTTGTTCATTATAAAATACAGTATGCATACTGTACATGTACAAACACAAATTACTGCCAATATCTACATCATACTGCACATTGTCAACCTACACTATTTATTTAGCATTATTATATGCATTACTAAATGCCTCAATCAGTTCTATATCTATACTGTGCCTTACTTCAATGTTCTATACACTAAACATAGGGCCTTATTCTAGTTAACTCTGTGGCAAATTCCTTCTTAGCTGGACAAAACCATGTGCACTGCAGGTGGGGCAGATGTAACATGTGCAGAGAGAGTTAGATTTGGGTGGGGTTTTTCTTCAAAGTGAGATCTATATTGCAGTGTACAAATGAAGCAGTCAGTATTTTCCCTGCACAGAAACAAAATAACTTACCCAAAGCTAAATCTCTCTGCACATGTTTCATCTGCCCCCCTGCAGTGCACATGGTTTGGTTTTGTCCAGCTAAGAAGGAATTTGCCTCTAAGAGTGAACTAGAATAAGGCCCATAGTAACAAAGATATTTTGGCCATTTTGTACATGTACATTCATTGTAGAATATTTTAAATGACCATTTCAAAGAGTATATTACCTACCTGCTCACTGTAGCTGGAGAAGCTTGTTCAAGATCTAGCACCTCAAAAATCATGTTCTGCTGTTGACTCATTTGAATTATTTCTCCGCTCATTAGGCAGAGCTGAAGAGTCAAGAATATAAAAAAATTACTTAATCAAATAATCGAGATGTATCATATTGTAACTACCCACTACAAAATACTAATCCTGTACAAATCAGAGTTTCCAAATATTCACACATGATCTTTAGAAGCTTTAGACCTAATGGAAATAATGGTGACTTTTAATCACTGAGATAAGTAAGAATAAATTACATTTCAAGATCTACACAATGAATAAAAGGAATTATGTATACCTTCTTGTTATCATCTAAAACAGTGTTCATATTTTCCACCCACACTGCATCTACTGGCCCATCAAATATGCACCATTTCCTACTGCTTCTGCTGCAGGTAGCATGACTTCGAAACACATTGGCCAAAACACCTAGAAAAATAAAAAGAGGGCAGAAGATTTTCATGTGCAAAATATTTATTATATTAGAGTCACCATTACTGATGGGAAAAATTTTAATTGTATTGCTGGTGTCATTTTTTTCTGCCAGTGCACATCATGTAATACTGTATACAATAATTGCAAAATTTTTGCCTTGCTTTACTCTGTGGTGTTGCTTCAAGACAGTTTTATGTCACACATCACCACATATGTATTGTACTGCATACTGGAAAGTTATTGGTACAGTAGATGCAAAGCTCCATCTTTGCCACTTACCGTACTCCTTCGATTTACTAAATCCCCATGAGTATCTCCCATTGTTGTTCTATACCCAGGGTTTTTAAACTCAGTCCTCAGGACCCCACACATTTCAGGTTTTCCAGGTCATCCGAGAGGTGCACTCATTACTGACTGACCCATATTAAAAGATCCACAGGTGGAGCTAATAATTTCAATTGATTCTGTGAGGAGACCTGCAAACCATGCACTAAGTGGGGTCCAGAGGAATGACTTTGAGAACCTGTGATCTATACTGTAGATCATGGATAAATATTGTGCAGAAATTACAATGAGAAAATGATATCTACAACAAACTTTTCACAATTTATATAAAATATATTTCTCCAAAACGTTTTCTACTGTACAGTATGCCAGAAATGGTGAATCATTGAGATAATTGAATCTCCCTACTTCCCTATTTCTGAAGTTCAAAATTCGTTTTTGTGGGTGGTTCTTCAGGACCGTGCCCAATAGTCGTCATGCCTTATCTTATCCACAGAAGAAAATGTATTATATGCTTCCTCTCCCATTCAGCACATCCTGACAATTTGTTTCCTCATAACTTATACCATTGACAATACAGACCATCATTTTCACATTGGCAACAATCTCACCTCATGCTATCATGGCTCACATCCATTATTGAGCCATGAAGCACCTTTTTTTCTTTGCCTTATCTAGCTGTCCCAGGAACGCATTCTCTTTGAAACTTTCATGAATACCCTTTTAACCTTTACGTGTCCTTTACACATTAGTTCAACCCCAAGTTACATTTTCTTTCTCCTTTTTTTATAGCTTCTTAAAATAATACAAAATTACATTTCAGAATAAGCTCAGCACTTTTCAGAAAGGCACTTAAATTTCATTATTTCTGACAGTAGAATTACAAATTCCCTGGAACAAAAATGTGCTCTTTTATTGCATCACTCTGGCCTGAAGCCTTGGAGTTTATCAGAAGAGCAAGATATGCATTGCCTCTCTATGATAAGGGTTATCAGTTCCCTGCAAATATAAACAGTTATGTCGGAGCCTGGCATCTGCCAGACACTCATGAATAGTGGAACAATTTACATTTAATTATTTTTGTCTGTATTCTCCTAAGCATGCATATCAAATAATAGATTGAGCAATTACTATTTGATATTTTGTATCATTCACACTTAAAAACAATGGATGTAATAGCTGCCTTTGTTTTAAAGACATACAGGCCCACAGCAGTGCACAAATAAATAGAAAAAGGAAAGGATGAATCTCTTTGTGTGTGTTTACACTCCATGAAAAGGAGATATGGTTTGACAGGTAAGGAAAAATAAAGTGGACCTGTCATCCCTATAACAAGTCATAAATTCATCAAACGGATACTGTATTTATCAAAATGACTGTTAAATATGAAAAGTAAATACATTCTGAATGTATTTTCTTTTCCCATAAATGGCATGGCCACCTTTCCTTGAAATGAATAGAAAGGTTGTTTAGTCTTCTATTAATGTGACTGGCATTATAGTATGTATTTATGAAAGCTCATAAAGTATCCAAAGTCCAGCATCCCATCACAAACAGTAATTTAATTCGTGGTAAAATTGGCTTTTCAGCCCTTGAGTCCTGTTGGAGTGTGCTATATATATATTAAACTTAATTACTTACTATCAGGCTATCCAATTATAGCCCAGTTTTTGCTGTGCAGTAAATAGGCCTTTATCGGAGTGATAACACATGGGTGCATATGTTATAGTGTCTGACCTGGAGGGGCAGGATGCTGGTTTAAAAAATTGATTACATACAGTATGAAAATGGGTGACCTGGGACTGCTTATTCTGTATTTTGCTTCCCAGATAATTGAACAGCCTTCAGGGGATGCATTGGCTGCAGTAATTTACTGTAGCTAAAAGGATACTACCATAGTATATTCAGAGAAAAGTGAGAAGCAAAACTTAAAACAGATCAGGTGACGGTTATGATTACCCCTTCCCCAGTTGTTTCCTCTGCAGGGTACCTAAGACCCAAAAGATCAATGTCTGTGTCTTTGAACTGAAGCGGTAGACCTGAGAAGCCTTCAGTCTAAATACAAATCCCGATGGCTCTGACGTGTGCATATATTTACACAGCCAGTGCATAACTAAATTGCAGCTGCGACCAGTGGGGGTTCCAGAGGCATAAGTGCAGTTCAAAATTTGAATAAGGGAGCCACATCAACTGCCAACCCAAACCCAGCCAAACACATGCGAAGACTCAGGGGAAGATTTATTAAGTTCGGTGAAGTGATAAAGTGTCTAGTTTTTGTCACTGGCCAATCACCTCCTAACTGTGAAGTTACAGGCTTGGTTTGCAAAATGATAGGCACTTTATCACTTAATTGAGCTTAATAAATCTACCCCTCACTGACTAATGTCTACATGGGTATAATTATTAAACTATTGGCATCTGATCATCAATGAAATGTGTTCTAAAAAATAAATATGCTTTTTTGTTGTGGAAGAAATGAAGACTAAGGATACTGTAAAATGCATGTTACTTAGGACAAAAAGACTATGGCCCTTATTCTGGTTGGTGCGGATATTCCCGCTTGCGTACGGGCCGCCGATGTTTATCTTCTGCGCATGTGCAGAGGTCACTCTGCGCATGTGCAGGCGATTTCGCCGCAAGGATTCTCTATACGCCGCACAGGGGGCGTAGAGGGGCGTGAGGGGCTACTTATCCTCATTACCCTATGCATACGCCCAGCGTTTCATGGGCGTTCCCATGCAAACGCGGGGCGTATGCATGGTAATGAGGCCGTGACGCGTTGGTACGGGGCGGGCATCTGACATCGCCGGATGTCAGCTGCCCGCCCCCATACAAGATTTCACACGGACAAGTGTCCGTGTGGTCTTGTGTTGCGGGACCTGGTGGAGCGTGCGGCCCTGCATTCGATGTTCGGCGACCATCGAATGCAGGGGCTGCTCCCACCATGGAGGAGGCGTATCCCCGTCCAATTTCATGCGGATCGCCACATATCCGCGTACGGACGGCCGTGGCGATCCGTATGGAAGGCGGGGATTCGCCTGCACGGTCGGAGCCGCATATGCGGCTCCGGCCGCACCAACCAGAATAAGGGCCTATGTTACTAACTTATGAATCTTAAATGTGCTTTAATAGATTGTTGTTATTAAATCAATGAAATAACTTTTGAAAAGTGCATAGAAAATGATAACATTTTAAATAACCGGTCTATATATTTAATTTTTTATTCAAAATCCAATTATTGTTGAAATTTTCTACAGTATTTTTAGAGGGAAAAAAAGTATATTAACATTTTGTATAGTATGACTAGTGAGCTGCAAATTTCAACTGACATACTGTATATCAACAAAAATAGTAATCCTCACTGTCACAGTCCCTTCTTCACAAGTCACTGCAACGGAATTTATTTGGCAGTAACCACTAGATTTTTCTGTCCCAATTTTCTGTGCATGTACAAAACTGTTAACCCTTGATGCTGCAGAGAAGCTGTCGAACTACATAGTAGAAAAATTAATACAATTAATTGTAGAGAAACGGGGACAGCTTAGTGGACAAAGTAAAATCAAGCATGGTTATCTTCACACAGCGCATCCTATCCATAAAGAAATAGAGATGGTCTGGTATCCAAGAGCGGTTTTACAGAATCTAAATTACTTGTACATCTTGAATCTGAAAACTAATTTCAAGAAAGTAATGACAGGTGTAAAAAGGTGACAGTAATGTTCTTTTTTTGTAAAGCCTGTTAAAACTTTCTTTAAGGGATGAGGATGTAGAAACATTTTAAGAAATAGAGCCAATTTCAACAGGAAGATTGTATACAAAAAGAAAAAAACATATTAAAGCTTGTTTAATTGATCTGTTTCTTGATCATGTTTATTGATGACGTTCACATGTTGGCTAATACCAAGCATACATACAGCAGGGCCTATACATATAACTCTGAAAACACATTTTTTTCTGTAAAGGCTTCACATCATTAGAACACTTGTTAGAACCACGTGGCAAACTCTCAGATTTTTGCAGCCCTTACTTGAAATACAATTATTGTGTACAATGAATTCCAGCTAGTTACTAAGATCTCTGCTTGGTTGAAGATTCAGATACACTGTGCAATTGTGGGATTTTTTTGTGTGCTAAATTTTATTTTCAAATTATGATTTGATTAGACTTGCTCCAGTTTCATAAGACCTTGGCTCTAAATGGTAAAATGTTTGCTAAGTGTGAAGTTTTTCAGGGGCTCAATGATGCACTTGCTTTAGTTTTCTTCTCAATCTAATACATCCAGTAGTGGCATTTCTGGATAGCCATGACTGGTTTGGAATCTACCTACTGGATTATAACAGACATTAAGTGGTTATGTCTGAAATTTCAGTTCAGATTTCATAATTGTCATCTGTCTATTTTTCATTTATGATGTTGTCCCATATGTTGTATCAGAACCAACATCACAAGCTTTGTTTCTTGGCATTCTCAACTGAGCGTTTGTGCCAATATTGCCCTTGAACAAAACTTGGAAAGTTCTCCTTGATCCAAAATATGGAAAAGCGTTATAGATGACTTTGGCAGAGATATTCAAAATCTGGCTAATAAGATGGCATCTCCAAAAAGACAGATAAACATGTTAGTTGTACATCCAACACTGTCATTCTTGATGATACTGTATGTTTTGATTAATCTGGGTATGCACCTTGATTATAATTAAAGTATTAACTGCACTTAACTGCCAATTTTTCACCCAAACCACTTAAAAATTGTCTTTTTTTTACACAACAAAGTTTAAGAAGTGTTTTTAAGGGGACCAATGTCCCCCTGCTGCAGCTGAATGCTTGACATGCAGAAATCATAATATTTGTGTTCCCCTCGCACTTTTGGAGAGGCACACCCTGGAGTGTTGTGAAATTCTGAGGTGCAATGTGCATTGCTTATGCAATACTCTACATGTTCCATGACAAGTCGGAAGTTACCTATACATTCTAGTTATGTAGCCATCACACCCTGCACTTGTAGCTTAGTAGCTACGGGAAGTGAGAAATATATTTCTACAAAAATTATTACTAGCCAGTTTAATTGTATTGTAATAACTCAATACTCTTCCATAAATGTTTGATTAGCATTACATTTTTTACCCAACAGGTCGCCAAGTAACAGATTTTATATGATCATTTCTACATTAAAAATACATTAAGCCTTTTCTCCTTTGAAGCGGATTGCATAATTCTCAATAAGCTTCACTTTGCAAAAGAAATATTGATATATACCTGTAATCTCTAGTCTCTGAATTAATAAAGCTTTGTACAATGCAAATTAAAGGTTTTTGCAATATATCTACCAGAAAATAATCAATTGCTGTTCTCTAATTAATATAGTTAAGAAGCACCTGATCCACCTTTTAGCTAGTTTCATCATTTTAAAGTTCAGTCATTTAAATGCTTCCTTTCATGACTGCAGACAACCAGCATGCATTGACAGTTATTATCTGTATTTCTAATAGTAAAATTAATTTGATAATAACACTAAACACTTTGATGTAGATTCTGTACTTTGTGCATTGACTAGCATCTACTGAGGAATATCTTTGGTCATTATCTTTTACACAATTTATTATGCATTGAGGAGATTCAGGGGTAAATTCAATCCCAGACGAATTTCCTGGCTGGGTGAAAAATTGGCAATAATTCATGGGCATTAGTAATCAATTACAGGCGTTTTTGCACATTTTTTGACTCCATTTTCCCTGATGCCGTTTCCCTTTTTTGGGAATTAGGTGTATTAGAAAGGCTCAGCAAAACTACAAACCCATATAAGTAAAATATAATAATAATAATAATAATAATAATAATAATAATAACCATGATACCTGGACTGTCTAAGGGCTTAGTTGACTCGATAACATGAGATGAACTAATCTTAGAACTTAGTACAAAATAATACTGGTAAACAAGAAGTTTAAATATTTTAAGTAATAATCTCTAGAGCTGCAGCTAGCCAGGGGTATTTAATTTTGAGAAACTAGTTTGGTTAAGTATGAATATAACACATGGATTTTATTAGTAGTATATAATATTAATATGTAGTATTACAATTAGTATTATTGTAAATTCCTCAGTAAACCAATTTCTATATGCATAACTGCTTTCCTAAAAAAACTAACTGAAGTATAGGCAAAAGACATGGAGTAAAGACACACATATTGTTAAGCATGAGTTGTAGTATCTCATTTGGCACACGAATGAATCCTGGAAATCTTCCAGTTCTGGAGGCCTCAGGCATAGTCTGAAAAACTGAAATTAAAGCATGAAATTGCATGATAATTTTTAAACACATTCTTCCTGCCTAGAGTAAAGGTCATCACAGTAGGATGCAATATGCATATATTCCCTTGCCAAGTCATTTGTACAACACTTAAGTGGCATTATAATATATGACAACATTCTTGTATTCACACAGCACCTAATTCCAAAGTTTTTCAAGAATCTGAGTCTAAGGGTGACATTTAATAAGATGCGAAAATTTGATTTGTGCGTTTTTTTTCGCCAAAATCCGAAATCGCATATTTAATGAGATGTGAAAAACGGCAAAAACCGCGTATTTTGCCGCAAAATCGCACATTCTGAAGGTACAATTTTTAGTACCGCCGGAACTCGCATCCAGATGTTTTCCCGTTATAAAGTATACAAATCGCATATTTAATGAGATGCAAAAATGGGAAAATGTTACTAAAAATCACCACACATGCAGACCAGGTTCCGACAGTCGAATTTGCCAGAACCATGCACAGATCATTGAGATCTGTGCATAGTCCTGTCTTAAAAAATGTGTAAATGTTAATTAGAAAAAAAAATGGCGTAAGGTCCCCCCTCCTGAGCATAACCAGCCCCAGGCTCATTCAGCCAGACCTGGTTTCAAAATACGGGGGACCCCCAGATTTTTTGTTCCCCAGATTTTTGGAACCAGGTCCAGCTCAATGAGCTCAGGGCTGGTTATGCTCAGGAGGGGGGACCTCACGCCATTTAAAAAAAAACACAGACACATCTCTGCTTTTTAAAAGAACAGGGCCGAATATAATAGAGTGTGAGAATCAGAAAGTGAGATAGTTTTCCCATTTTTTTTAAAGCAGCAACCAATTACACTGCAAAAACAGGTTGATTTTGACATGTAATTGATTGCCGCTTTCACTTTCTGATTCTCACATGCTATTTCATTTGGCCCCAGGTCTGTCCGTAACTTCTGAACTAGAGTATCAATCTTGGCACAGGAACCAGTGACTCAATACCAAATGCACAGGGAATGTTATAGTTTTTTAATATTCTGAAGACACCACCTGAAGCCATACATATTCACTAAGAATAAACCATGCACTCATTACCTACACAAAGAAAATTACAGAATTTCAACTATCTTTCCATTTTTCTAATGTTTTACCTAATTAATTTTCTTTGTTATCATTAACCCTTGAGTGCCAAGTGAATTTGTCAAAATTGGTGTGAAAATTGACAAACTATTTTATTCATCATAATGACCATAATTACCTTATATAGGAAATATAATCGTTTATGCACAACATTTTTTATTTGAATTTATATAACAAATGTGAGCTGGCATTTTTAGCAGATATTTTGCGCAACTCTCACAGATATGTTGGCACTCAAAAGGTTACAAGCAGTTACTGCGCTTGATATTACGCGCTTGATTTCGATTTGTGTGTAAGCACATTTGTAAACTTTTGTCTTGGTACAAATGGATTACTACACATCCACATAACTTGCATCTATATTTAGAGTTGCATGTGCAGTATCTTTCACTTGTGTTTCTGGCATTTGGAGAGTGGGATCAGGGGCATTAGCATGCAGCAGAGTAGTGGTGTACACGGCGAGCATGTCTTTAGCTTTGAGATACTGTATAGCGCCTGATTCAGACGATTGCACAGCCACAAGTTTACAAAACCAGCGTTCAATTCAGATGCCGCCCCGCTACAGTGAAATCCCACCTTTCTGATTGATATGCTTGCTGTGTGAATGGATGTGTTGTTCATAATCTATCCAAGTGCACTCAGTGTCTTACATATGTCACATTTAGTCACTATGCATTTTACTAAACACATTATTGTCCAGTTCAGCAAAGTGGAAATGATTATATTAAAATCCTTGTTGCATTTTCTCTATGCTTCCTAGTCATAAATGCCAACTAAGTAGCATGGCCAGTTTCTGGAAGGGGTGTGTTCATTATAGCAGAGAGGTCACACCCATTGTAGGAGCAGGTGTGGTATGGGACTCCGACAGTCGGGATCCCGACAGTCATTATCCCGACGTCGGGATCCCGACTGCCCGAAGTCAGACAGCATGGCAAGCGCAAAAAAGCCCCTTGCGGGCTCGCTGCACTCGCCACACTGCGCTCGCCACGCTGCGGGCACGGTGGCTCGCTGCGCGAGCCACCTATTCTATTCTCCCTCTATGACAGTCGGGATCCCAATGTCGGGTAAATGACTGTCGGGAACCCATCCGGCACCATAGTATAGAATAGAAATAAAAAAACTGTAGCTTTTAAATAAATCCAGTTTCCCATGTATCATTGATCCCTATCTTACTAGCAGAACATAGTATCATATAACATTATCCCCATGCAAGAGATGTAATTTGTATGAGTTTTTATTTTTTTACAATGAAAAAAAAAAATGCAAATGCAAAGAGCATGTTGTAGAGGCCAGGAAATCTCTGTTCTACAACAGAGAACACTGACCTCTTCCACCCTTTAAATGGCAGTGACAAACCTCCATTTCCACCACTGACAGTCTGCTGCTCTTCTGCATCCTATGTTGCAGGATGTGTGTGTGTGCACATGTGCAGAATGGTCCATGTGCATGCGCAAAGAACCAAAAAAATGGTATTGTGCAATGATAGGCATAGGCGCCGATTCTGTGGGTGCTCAAGAGCCAGAGCACCCACAGAAAACTATGAGCAACCACTGGCCCACAACCTCCTAAGTCCCACTGCCAGGCCACATCCACCTGCTGATTCGTGTCCGCTGCACCCACACCACTGAACCTGCCAGGGGAGACTTGGGGTACAGATTTTGTCTGAGTGGCACAGAGCCTAGGCAGCCATCAGTGTCACCAACTTGACATAACTACTCACAGGGTAGCAATGGAAGAGTTTAACAGGCCCTCTCCCCTTCATCCCACCACAGCCAGCATGGATGGATCCAGAGGATGTCCTGATGTGGGGCTGAGGGTTGGCCAGCATGTCAGGAGTCCTGGCTGGAGCCGCGGTAAAAGGGAGAGCCACTGTGGGGAAATGTCAGTGAGGACAGGGGCTGGAGTTGGGCCCTCTCCAGGCTGAGGTCGAACCCCACTTCCCCCCAATACTGGAGCCATACCTCCTCCCTTGGGGCTCCTCCTTGGGGGGACACTGCTAGGCTTTCCCAGAGCAGGAACATCAATGGGGGGTGGGCTACTGCAGTCCACCAGAGGTCTTCAGCCAGGGCCTGCAGGCCATAAATATCCTCTGCTGTTGCAGCCGGGTGTCTCTGGCTGGCCGGGATGTGGTCTTTACACGGGAATCCTCCGGGAAAATTAAGTCTGCCACATCTCTATGCCGAATCCATGCTGGGGGTTGCTGCATCCTAAACCAGGGACAATAGAACATCCCCTCCTTGGCACTCTCCATCCCCTACTCCTCTGTTCGCTGCTCCGCCCACCTCTGACCGTCTCCTCCATCCACCTCACTTTAAAAGGGGCCAAGGATGGGAAGCTCTGAGGATGGGAGATCTGAGCTCCATGTGTATACAACCATCCCGGACCCATCAGATGTGACACATCAATATTAGACCACCACCAATAAACTTTTTTTTATATATCTTCTGTACAATAGGCTGTTATTTTATGTGTATGCCAGATAATAACTACATAGAAAGGAACATCATTTGTAAAATAAAATAAGGAAGAAAGGGAAAAAAGAATAAAGATAGGGAGATAAAACATTCTTAGTGACTCCTACATATTCTCTAACTATTTATATTTCTGCAGAACAGAATTATCCTTTTTCAAATGATGGTATAACACAGTATATTGAAGTGAGGACTGGAGATATCGTAACCCTTCTGATGATGTCACTGTGAGTTTGACATAATTGGTCATCAAGCTTATTCCTATCCAGGTCCTGTTACCAGCATTAGAAGGAACTTTTAGACAACTTTTTATTCCCATTTCAACCCCTTAATGCTCAGATCAATAAGAGTTTATCTATAATACTTCTTTTAAACAACTTATTTATAATAAGAATGTTATATATTACAGGAAGGTACAAGCAAATTTAGACACAATTGTAAATCAAATGCAAGCTGAAAAAAGACTGAAGCAGTTCTTAATATTTGTACTGTAAGTATTTAGGACAAGTTCCACTTTATCATAACACTGAAGAGGTAAATACTATAAAAGTTGGATGTCATTTGATTGAATATAGAGAGGTTAAAAATAGGCGGGAAAATAACTGGATATTAAGTAGTGATGCATGTATAGTACATGTTGAAGCGTTTTAACTGAAGTACCTACCATCAATCCATTCATGTGAAATTGGATCAAAGCTGCCATAGAGTTGTCCCATGGTGATGGACTTTGGGTTTATAAAAATATAATCCACACCGTGTTCATCCATCAATCCCTTAGCTTCCATGTCTTTCAGAACTCCCGCAAGGACTTTGATTGCAGATGTTTTTCCACCCAATGGACTTCCAATTAACATAAATCCATGTCGAACCAACATTATTTCATATATCTGGAAAGAAAATTGTATATTAATTTTTTCTTACCATTTAAAGATGTAAGACTTTTTTTTTTACAGAGACAGAATTCTTGTTTGCATTGACTGAGAAGATTAGTATGGCATAGACAGGGAAACGGTCATCTGTCAGACCACACTTAGGTCGACAGTCATTAGGTCGACCCCGGAAGGTCGACTGGCCCCAAGGTCGACAGGGTTAAAGGTCGACATTGGTCAAGGTCGACATGACTTAAGGTCGACATGGGCCAAGGTCGACATGGGTTTAGGTCGACATTCATTAGGTTGACATGAGTTTTTTACTTTTTTTGAGCCAACATGTGCCGACAGGCGGTATTTCATGCCCTACCATCCACTAGGGCGTGGTGGGAGAATAAAATAATGTGCCAAGCGCAGCGAGGCACCGTGTCCGAAGCATCGCGAGTGAAGCGAGCGATGCGAGGGGCTGCGGTTCAACTCCAACTGTGTCCATGTCGACATTCGGGTAAAAAAACAGTGAAAAACTCATGTCGACCTAATGACTGTCGACATTGGCCCATGTCGACCTTGGCCCATGTCGACCTTAAGTCATGTCGACCTCGGGGCCTGTCGACCTTCTGGGGTCGACCGAATGACTGTAGACCTAAGTCTGGTCTGACAGATGTACACAGTAAGGTTGAGCCTCATCTATAGTTACATTTAGCATAAAATTGCAGCTTTTATATGCAAGTCAAAATGTATTTGTACATTAATGTCTTAGAAGCTATATTTTCAGTGGCATATATGCAACATCAACTCTGAATCGTGTACTAGTCATATAGAATGTGCAAAGACATTAGATAAGTGCGCGGAGTCTTATGTTTTGGATTCAGTTCTAATTTCATCAATGTGTTTTTGTTTTGCAAAACCACCCTCAAGTGTTTTGGTTTTTAATTCATATTTAAAATTTTAATCTTGGGCTTTGGATTTCTTGAAAGTGGTAATAGTCATGTGAATTTTGAATTTAAAATATGAATTTAAAACAGCTGAAAGATCCAACCCGAGACTCCTACAGTACGGAACTTGTACTGTATGAATGCATTTGAACTGACTTCTAAAAGTAAATCAGTACAAGTATAAAATACACCAACCTCATAATATGAGTGCACGTTCAGTGTGTTTCCAGTGTGGCTAATTTGTCACATTTTTTACATTGCTCAATAATGACATGGGTCCAACTTTAAATCAGGCCACAAAAAAAAATGGTGCATGTACAATCTTTCATCTCTTAGGGGGTATTCAATCCTGGGTCACAACTGTCTGGTCGTCCCGACAGTCATGACCCTGGCCCATTCTCAGCACGCTCAACTAAGATTCGTCAGGTGGGATTCAAATATCCCACCTGCCGAGTGCCAAAAAAGGGGGGTGTCCATGAGGAACGGCCGTGGCTCATCAAAATACGGCCATGAGCTAGACAATCCATGGCAGTTCTCGGCAGAACAGGCCCCACTGCTTTTAAAGTCAGGTCCATTCTGCCAAGATGCCTGTTCAATGCTGTCGGGCAAGACAGTATTGAATAGGCACCCGCCACTATTTCACCCATCGGAAATAGCGGCGGGTGATGAAATAGCCCCCTTAGCCTATGCCAATATGCATGTAAGGATCATGGATCTAGATGCTTTGCTTGTGATTGTTTTGCAACAACTTTACTATAAAACTGTTCTAGACCTACCTGTATAATCTTTCAGCCTTACTGATATATGTATTACATTCTAGGCCTCATGTTGCAGAGGGATCGATTTTGCCAGGAATTTACATTACTAGCTTCCATTACGTAACTTTTATATTCTATTACTAAATTATTAACCCATTTAATACTTGTATTTATTTACTTTAACCAGAAAATAAATTAATACAGTTTTTGGTGTTTGTGGTTTGCAGACAGTTATTTGAAATATTTTTTCCTCAATCAGTAGTTTATAAAATATGTCTTATACAGTCTCCTGTTAGAGCCACATGTCTAAAGTAGATATCCAATAAAGAAATTATTAAGAAGTCTTGACAGCTGCTGTGCAAATCAAACAACAGTTCAGCCTTATGCTTTGTGTATTGTGGCCAAAGAAGTCTAGTGGTGATGGAGAGGGCTGTGTAACTTGCTGTAAAATTAGATAATCTAGATGATTTATTAGAAATCAAAGGGAAACCTGGCAATTCATACCTGTAGAACTATTTATACTATATGTAAAAAACAGTGCAGTGTGTCAGTCCTGAGCATATAGCATATAAATGAATATAAGACATTTAAAAATATTTGTAAAATCTAAGCAAATTTAAATAAATTATATATAAAGCTTGTATGGTTTACAGTATATTTTTGGGGAATATTTGTTGCTTATGTGTTATACAGTAGCTACATTTTAGAGTTTTCTTCAGAAACATGTGCTGAGGGCCTGAATTAGAAAAAGCATATCAATGTCTACACCATTGCAACATCATATAGAGCAGCTGTACAAAAATATGCAAAAGTTGTCACCCATTCTTGTCTTTTCAGAAGCACTGCCTGCTCCTGAAGACACAGCATTGGATTGAGTTTGTGACCATCAGCCACATCATTGGACCTCTGTCCTTGCTCAGAATTGAAATATCTATGCTGTCAGTGAAGGCCAGTGAAGCTCCACCCAAAGATGCAGCTGCTAGCTTTGGGACACCCTTAAAATAAAAGGTGACTAATTGTTGGTAACACTCCTCATCACTGCCCCAATACACCTTCAGCCAGGAGCATAACCAGAACTTTCTGGGCCCCATAGCAACATCTTGAAAGCAGCCCACCACCCACTATTCTCACTACAATGACCCATGGGGTGTGGGTGGAACAGAAGAAAGAGTAAGAGATAAAGATGGTGTCAGAAAAAGGGAGAAGATGAGAAAGGAGTGGTCAGGGACAGAGAGCTTATTTAAAAAAAAAAAAGAGAATTAATGAAAGATGAGCAAGAGGGTGTAAGAGAAAGAAAGGATCAAGAGATAGAAGAGGGGAGCAAGCAGAAGTGAGAGAGGGAATGTCAGGGGGAGGAAGAGAGAAAGAGAGGAGAAAGAGATAGTGTCAGGAAGCAAGAAAGGGACACTAAGTTGGTGTCAACGAGAGAACAAATTAGAAAGAGTGAGTATTAGGGAGAGAAAGGGAGAGAGAGAGTGTGTAAATGAGAGATACAGAGGGGAAGAGACAGGGAGAGAAACAGGGCAAGGTAGATAAAGGGAGAGGAAGGGGAATAGAGGGACAAAATAATTAAAGAGTGAGGGGGGTAAGCATGGAGAGGAGAAAGCTAAGGAGTAAAATGAGACTAGGGGCATATGTTATGATATATGATGGCTAAGAGAAAGAAAAGGAGACAGTGGAAATAGAGAGCAGGAGAGAGAGAAAGAGGAGAGTGGGGTAGATGGAGAGAAAAAGACAGGAGAGAAAGTGGGAGTGAGAGAAAATCATGATAGGTGTGGGAGGGGAAGTGTGAGAGAAAAGTCGGTTAGAGCAAGAGAAAAAGAGATAGGGTGTCAGTAAGAATAACAGAGAGCACTACAGAGCAAAAAATAGGTGAGACGAATGGAAAGGTGGGGGGGGAGAGAGAGTCAGAGGGAGAGCAGTAGAGAATTAAATAGTAGGGTAGGGAGAGTGCAAGAGTGGCAAAGAAAGGACAGAGATGAGGAAGAGTTGAGAAGGGGAACGACAAAAATATGTGGTAGGACTTGGGGAAGAGAGCTGGGGAATAGAAAGTGAGAGAGAAGTGGGGAGATTGCAAGAGAAAGGTGTTAGGGAGAGAAAGGGTTTCAGGGGGGAGCAAGCCATAGTGCCAGAGAACTATACAGAGGAAAAAAGAGAGTTGAGAGATGGGGGTGAGATAGAGGAGAGATGGGGGGGTCAGGGGAAGAAAGTAAAAAAAGAGAGGTAATGAGAGTGAGCGAGTTAGAGTGGTGGGGGTCAGGGGAAGAGAGAGAAGACAAAGGATAGAGAGCAGGAGTTTAATAAGCTTGAGACATCTCTTTATGTACGTCCTAATCTCTCCTCTCCCCAATACTAATCACTCCCCCCCCACTGACGGGAAACTGGGATGCGCAAGTGAGAGCGTCCAAGTCAGATGTAGCGCCGCTCACCAGTGGTGGTGGTCTGGCTAGCCCCAGTGCTGGATGAGTGGTGCTACATCTGTATATTATTTTACAATTACAGATTTGTCAGTAGTTGCTGTATACTTTGTCACTAGCAACTACTGTCTGTTACACCAAGACAACTACTATATAAAGAACAGGATCAAAAACTGTTTGTACATAGACAAGTATGGCATACACTGGGATAGGTCTCTAGCTGTTTATGCAGTAACATTTAATTCAGTATTGTAACAATGTGTATGCTTTGTACTAATGAGACAACAACAACATCCCTTTTCATGGGGAAATGTCATTGTGTGCATTATGTTTGCCATGAGTCTATCAGGCACAACACATCTGCAACAGGAATATAATGTAATAAAAGAGCACATACTGCATGCTCCAATCGCTAAGTGAGAACAATGTCATAGTATATCCAATGACATTTGTTAAAAACAAACTGCTTTCAAATGTGAATGTGAGGAACATTTGCTGACTTGTATTATCTTCTTGATGAAGCAAGGGACTGGTTGAAGATTCATTTTCCTGGTGATTTCCCTGATGGACACCTCTAGACTGCCATGGTCAGGAGTTGGCAAAATAACCCCTGGGAAGAGGTCAGAAATGATGCTATCAAATATCGGAATGTCATGGGACAAAAACTGCAATTTGAAAATAAGAAAAAAAGAAAGATTAGAAACATTGACTATCCTAAACATACCTTGCACATTCTGCATTACTGTAAGCAAACGTCTATATCCAATTAAAACTAAAGATAAATGACTATACTGTAGTAAGTACAATAGGTTATTTTTCAGTCATTTCTGTATCGTGCCATGAAATAAAATACACTATAGTCTTATTTTTAGAATAATGTTGTATTCAAAAAGTGACAGTGTGCATGCAGATGGAACATGCTTTATTGCAGGATTTGTTGAAATGCCTTGAAAGATCAATATCACACAACTTGTCCATTGTAGAATATTGGTTTTCGCCAGCGGCAGATTTTGACATTATGACAAATGTGAGATAATTGAGCCACAATTGTGCAATAAAATCTGCCACATGAAAATACTTTAGCTTAAATTTGTTTGTATAGACAGAAAAAGGGGACGAGCGAACATGGTAGCTTTGCTATGCTTATTGAAAACATACAAACATACAGTAATGAGAGTCTGATCTGGCCTTTACGTGCTAGTTTCACAATACTGACATCACTGCTCACTAATATGAGGATAGATATGACAGGATTTTGCTTTGGCCAAGTAGCACATATATTATTTATTTAAAGCTTATTTGGAAAACAGAGATTGCATCATAAAGCTGGAAAAATACATGACTGTATCAGCTCCATGTTTTTTCTTCACAGATTTATTACACCCGGACTACCAGCAGGCGCCCTGTAGTGCTGCCACCACTCTTTTAGAGGATGTAATTATTAATCGTTTGTGTAAGATGCATATGTTAGGTCAGCACACCAATGGTCAACATGCATTGGGTTGACTACTGAATGTTGGCATGACACCTCAAATAGGTCGACGTACCTAAGGTTGACATGGATGGAAGGTCAACACATTCATTAGGTCGACAGTGAAATGGTCGACATGGGTCTTTCGAAAAATGTTTGGTCCACATGCCAACAGGTGGTATTCCATGCCCTACCATCCACTAGAATAGTGTGCCCAAAGCATGGCAAATGCAGCGAGGGGACATGGTGCACAGATTCATTGTCCTTGTCGACATTTTGGATAAAAAAGTGCAAAACCCAAGTTGACCTTTTGACTGTCAACCTAGATCTTGTTGACCTAATGCTTGTGTAGACCTTCCATCCAGGTTAATCTTAAGTATGTCAACCTATTTATTTTCTGTTATGTTGACCTTCAGTGGTTGACACAATGCACCTTTGGTTGATTGACCCAATGTACAGTATATAGATGAGTCCTCATACACTGTTGCTAAAGTCGCTCCAAATAGAACATGTAAGCATGCCCGGTCCCGGGCAACTTGGTCGTGCAGAACATCTTTATTGCTAACAATATGGGGGAAATTTACTAAAGGAAATTTGTAAACAATAGGTGTATTTGTATCCAGAAATACACTTATTTTAGACATTTACTATCCCAAAAATATGGCAATTCGTATTCGTATTGATAGCACATCAATACGAATACGAATTGCCGTATTTTTTTAAAACTACAGTACATTGCTTCCTTACACAGATCAATGTGATGTGCACATGCAACATTTGTACATCTGTGGTCAACAGGAAATGGATAATAGGTTGATAATGTCCAGGTCCTCCTTGATATTTTCGTGTCAGTTTCTGTGAGCTTTCCAAGCTTCTCATGTTTCTGGTATGGGATTTTCTAGTGGCCTCCTGTGTTGAGTCTATTCTATTGCAGCTCAATTTTGTTTGATTGTTCTGCATACAAGGCTGTTGCCTAATTTAGCTCATTATCTGGTCTGGCAGCTCACCTGGTGGCAATCTGTGCTTCAGGAGGCTTGTGCCTTTCCATAAATGCTGAGTGGTGCTTGCTCCTGTTATATTCACTGCAAACCCAGATCCTGATGCCGGTTATAGCTTCAGTTCCCAGGCGCTAGCTTCCAGCTAGTAGCTCCTATCTTCCTGTGACAAGCTGCCAGCTTCCAGTTACCAGATCTCAGCTTCTAGCTTCATGCTTACTGCTTCCAGCAGTCTGGTCAGTCTGCATTATCTGTTGTTCTATGTCCCAGGCCTGTCTCCATATGCATGCTGTCAGCATTTAACTTCCATTAGCTGTCTATCTGCCTCCTGTCTGCTCCACTCAGTACCGGCTGGGATTGTGAGGGCTTTTCCCTCTTAGCAGCATTATTTGATATTCTGCGTGGAGTGTTTATTTGTTATGTGGTTTGCTGTGATTTGTCTTGTTAGTTTCATTGTGTATGCAACTCGTCACTTTAGCCTTGTGTGCGTGACTTAGTCACTTGTGTGATTAGTTTGCTTTCTTGCTTGTTTTTGGCGGTATGCAGTGTTTATTTACAGTTTTGTTAGGTAACTTTAGCTAGCTTTACCTTTTTTCTCTTTCCAAAAGATCTCTGACACTTTTTCCAAAAGTAAGACCTGGTGGCACCGGAGTTGGGGCGAACCTTATTTACCCCCTCCAGACATGCATATTATAGGAGAAGATCTAGTCCTGCAAGTGCCATTCATCTTTTGGAGAATACAACAGAGGAAGAGTAGTTGCTGTTCTAAACAGCGGTAATGGCTGTGGGTTCACACCTGGTTCATTACATTCCACCATTACCATTTTAAACAGCGGTTACGGCTTGGGGTTCACACCCCAAACTATAACATTAATAAGCAAAAGATCCACATGGCAAATCGTTGACGCATGAAAAAGTTGACTTGCTTTTTGGTAATCATTTTTTTTAGTTTTTCATACTTTGCCATCCACAGGCCCGAAGCATGGTAAAGGGTGCCATGGGATGGGATGCGGTACATTCGGGGGTCCATGTTATCAAATCTACAAATTGACACCAAATAAAAATTAAAACTCATGTCTACCTTTTCATGTGTCAACCTTTTGTTTGTGTGGACTTTTGGTGTATGACAAGCTTGTTCCTGACAGCTTTTTGGGATCAATGTAGACACTGCTAATGTATTCATTTTTGACCCGAGTCTGAGTAAAAAGGGCTCCGATTCCATCAACTGTGGCAGACATTTCTGAAAATTTGTGCTGGAGTTTTAGGATGTCTCAGAGGTCAAAAGATGACTTATTTTTATTAGTATATTAATATTTAGAAATGATTTGTTTTAATGCTATAGATTTTTCTACTATACTTGCATAATGCATATCATTTTCAATTTAAAATATATTTAGTATGAAGTATATTTAGCTCTGATTGTATAAAAACATCTTCTTTATGTATTTTATTTCTATTATATATTCCTCAAATCTTGTGAGATAAATATAATTTAAAATATTGCCCATCAGCATATGGAGTACAGATTAAACCCATGAAATAATCATACAAATTCTGCAAGTAAGGAGAATCATTGTCTAATGAAATAAATATGCAGATGCAAACTCTACTTCATTCTGTGGTGACATTTTGAAAACAGCGTAGAGTCATAAACAATGCAATTAAGCTATAGCATGCAGCTGTAATTGTCAATCGATCTAAAATGTCGTTAGGCAAAAGCAGAACTAGCACCTGCTCATGTGTGCTGTCATGTATTTCCCATTCACAAGTAACATATTATGGAACTGCTCACAGTAGAAGTGAGTGGACCCTACCTTCGGCAGATTAACGTCATATATTGATCGAAGCATCAGCACATCCTCTTTTTCATTTGGGAATTTAACCTTCAGGATTCCAGCAGCTGTTAATACTGACTTAACTGCCCTCATGCCATAGTCATAGTGATGCTGCGAAGACAGCTGATGATCAAATAAAGAATGTTATCATTTATCTCCATGTTAATTATATGAATTAACTGATTATTAGTCTAATAACATTAATGTAAATTAAGACTAGATTTATTGGATTTCTTTTCTTTATTATGTCATCTAGCTATTCCTATCGACATAATGTAACATAGGCACATACCATTAATAATTTAATAACCCTTAGCAAATAAGCATAGCTACAGGTATTGCAGTAATGCATTGAGTAATGGTATGACAATGACAAAATCATGTTTTTATATTTCACAGACTTCAAAAGAGTTTCTAATATTGAATTTAAATTATAAGCAATTTAATACAGGAACAAATGTATACTTTTTTTCAGCGGGCACTTATAACTATTGTATTTTGCGCAATACACTGTATGGAACAATATCAAGAAACCAATACACACAGTACAGTACATACATAGTTAGGATGTTAATACATGATAATGAAGGAATCATATAGTTCAGGAGAAGGAGGCACCCTGCAGGTTTCAAGCATATGAAGTGTGTCTGAAAACATGTACTGCTAGCACTCAACTGGCTATATATGCTAATATATGTCATCATCTGGAGAGAAGTATAGCTTCCCTATGCTTTGTGGTTCCACAATGCTTATATATTTTTACTTTCCACATACATAAAAAAAAAAATTAATAATAATAATAATAATAATAATAATAATAATAATAATACATATACACCTTAGTATGATAGACTTGATGCAGAATTAGCAATCTTTTGGTTCGATGTAAATCATTTTTACACTCAACATTTAAATAATTCCCTTACTAATCTTACTAGCTCTTGTGCATCCAAACTTTGATTCTTATTGCACATTGTTTGAAGTTTGCATAAATTAGAAGTTGAAAGACATTCATAAACTTTTATGTATGTAAGATTATAAAACAACATTTAAATAAGAAAAAATCTGTAGCAGCTGAAAACGATCAGTAAGTACAGTACATTGAGTGCTAAGCATTGCATCAGTTACAGTGACAAGAGGCAGAAGGGAGGAAGTTTGAATAATGGAATCACAAGGCACAATAGGATGGGATGTCAAATCTCTGTGCTGGGTCATGTATTCACCCTAAAGGGTAATGGCTTTCTATCAGACAATAGCCCGTATCCATCTTATTACATTTCTCTGACAAGAGTCTGGGCATACAGTGGCAAAAGTGGAAGTGTTAGGTTTAAACAATACTAATATGTTTGTATGAATGGGCAAGATGAGGAAACTCAGGCAGGAAGTAATGTTGGATGAATATCTGAGAATTGCATGATGTGCACAAGGGGGTGGTAGAACATCCAAATTATCACTACTCATAAAAGTAGCTAAATGCATAAGGACATTTGTGACATGCTTTAATTGTTTGGGGGATGAATACGTATTAAACTATCAAAACATTGTAAAGATAAAATTAGATTCATTAATCAAAGTGAGGCTGAGAGCTGTCCGAGAAGACATGATACAAATACATTTCAGCTCATTTAACCTTTGAATACCTGACTAAGCTGAATACTGTGATCCCCAGACCTGCATCGAAAGGCAAGCTTACAGGTATTATTAGCTATGGGCCTAATTCAGCTTGGTTAGCAAAGCTAATATATCACACAACTGAGATGTTAGATTTGTGGGAGTTAGATTTTTCTGTGCAAAGGAATTACGGTATGCAGTTAGTGGATACACATTGTCTAGTTCGACAGTGACTAGGTTGACATACTTTAGGTCGACATTATCCAAAGGTTGACACAAACTTATGGTTGACATAGGAAATGTTGATGTGAGTTTTTCATGATTTTGTTTTCCAAAAAGGTGGATTTTTCATACTTTACTATACAAGTGATCATTAAGTGGGAATATAATAGCATGCCGAGCAAAGCGAGTCACACTATGGGACGTGGTACATATTGTAACAGGATAGTTGGGATTGTCATAAAATACTGTAACAATACTGACACCAAGGTTTATCATGAAAACAACGCTAAAGCTATTGCATACAACAAGCCAATAACAACCAATTAAAATGAAAGAAAAACAATTATTTGAATCCATACAAAAATGCCATATCTGTCATATTACTTGGTTAGATAGCAGCCATATAGTCAATATATACAGTAGTCAGCAGATATGTCCAGCAGCAGCAGTGTTAGCAATAGTTTTATAATCCTGGGTTAGTGGCAATCGTATAGTTAGTACGTGAATTCAGCATTAATAATAGCAATCATTTTTTCACTTTTCCTATAATGCTAGTGGGGTATAGTTACTGCTCTTGAGTGTGAGAAATCTCCTCCAGTTGGTCGTGAGCTGGGGGACCCCCCTACTTGGTTGCTGGAGTCTCTAAAATTCCTCTGAGCACCTGCAATGATGCTCTCTGGGGTCAGCACACGTGCTACTGCCATAGGTGGTCGAGATCAGTTTGTTGTGAGTGCCGGCCAGCATTATGTGGGTGGGCAGAAAAGTCACTCATTTTTCTGCCCACCCACATACAGCCGACCCACACTCACAGCAAACTGATCAGGACAACCCATGGCAGCAACATGTGTACTAACCACAGGGAGCATCAGTGCAGGCGCTCAGGTGAATTCTAATATACAGATGGAGCACCTCTCTTTGTTGCAGGTCCTGGTGATTCTATCGCCAACCGCCAGGACCCACCATCAGACGAAAGGGGGCCTGCGCGCATGAGATGCTCACGCACCCCATTTTGTCTGGTCCGTCCATCAGTCGCCTCCCATTGCTTCCCCACCTCTCCCGTGTGTGTTTGAGACGTTCGCGCTACCCCGTCAGGTGGAGCACCTTTTTATGCCAGCTCTCGCCAGCGCCGGGGATCTGGAGAGAGCTGGCACTGAATGAGAGGTGCTCCATCTGTAGGTAGGTCTTTCTACTGTTGCTATTATTAATTTTATTTCACTTATATCAGCCGGTATTCACATGTGTTTAATTGTGTCATTTTTTTATGGATTAAAATATTTGTGTTTTTTTTCATCTTAATTGGTTGTTATTGGCTTGTTGTATGCAATACCTTTAGCGCTGTCTAATACGTCCATGGTTCTTTTTTGTTTTGCTCTGGGAATGATTAATCCCTTTTAGACGGCAGCTGTAGTGTTATTGTCCTTCTAGCGCTTAGAATTACACTTGGTATCATGGTATCGTGAAAACAAAACAGTTTTACTGAGGTCCTTCTCCACATACAGACCAACTTGGAGTAATAACAAACTCCCTGGCTGGTTAACATCACACAGTTGTCATCGGGTGGATATATACAAAGCTTACCATCTACAAACAATGAATCAAGCGGTGTAAAGTTTTTCCCTTTTGTGCCAACAGCACTACCAATAAGCATTCACAGTCTTCCAGACCCCTAACACTAGCCATCCTTACAGGCCCTTTGCTTCCGGCTGCTAGTCAGCATCAGAGGTCCTGCAACTATGAAACTTTCAGCCCTTTCTAGGTTTCCCACAAGTGCACAATTACTCAGCCATCCTGGATGCAGAACCCACAAGCCCTGGACTGGCCTTTGTTGATCGGGCCTGTCCCCTTCTCCCATCCACTCAAAAGGACCCTTACTGGTTTTCTATCAAAAACCAAACTACAGGTTTTCTAAAGTCTGCTGTAGGCATTTTCCATGTCATTGCAAAACATGGAACGGATCCCATTTCAAAATTGGCCATGGGCTTAGTCGAAATCACCCTGCCCTTGCACCATCTGTACACCCCTTTACAGGTACATTGGTGATTAATGAGAGCTTGGACAGAGTGGGGTTTTATACAGTTGACCAGCCGGTGATTGTATGCTGCAAGATTACAGTGTTGTAGAGATCCTGGAACAGCTTTATATGCAGGTATTGTATTAACCAGGTTTCTCATAGGAGAACAGCAGGAGACTTTTGTCTCCCAACATGTCAATTTACACATTAAAGATAAGGTAACCCTGCATATGCTCAGTAGTGAATTGATTGGTCATCTTGCAATAGGGCATAAAGAGTGACAGGAATACTGGGGTCTGGACAATAATGCATTACTTTTTCTACATCAAATAGCATGTGTTACAATCGGGCATCTCTACACAAACAGAATGTGGAACCCCAAACTGGTGGGTTACAGCAGCAAAACACCATAATGATATCGTGTCCTGTCACATAGGAGCAAACTGAGTCTACAGTGGGCACAGGCTCATCAAAACTGTAAATGAAGGTTGGACTACTTAATGTCAACTGAGCATTAGTAAATGCCACATCCTACTCAAGTTTTGTTGATGTTGATTATATCCCCTTATGGCCTAATCTAACCATCTTCAAATACCAATACTTCCATCAGATTAATTTGCCATATCATAAAGCAAACAGCATATCATACTGGTTTTCATGAACACAACACTGAACTCAGTGTATTCCAATGGTTTTCATAAATCACAAGATCAAAGACCAAGAGAGCACCTTTGGAATATAATACAATTTGAGATTTGCAGAATGCAATCTCAAAAGGGGAATAGGGAGAGGGAAGTTAGTAATCCGCACACAAATTAGTTTAGATCCCACTTATTTGGGGGATTCTGAGGAGCCGCCTATTTATTAAATTTTCATGTGGCGGGGGTGCTATCCGGGCAAGTTGGGTACAAGTTATGAAGAAAAAAGAGAGATTTGCACTTTGGATGCACTCCGAGAGAGAAATAAATTTTGATTATGTAAAACGTATAACTTTATTGATTATTCGATTAAAAGATAAGGGGGAGTTCTATACGAGATTTGCAGAATGAAAATGTATCTGACTAATATGGATGGTATTGATATCACGACTGTCAAAATGCCGACACCATCATCAACAGGTAAACGCCGCCCGGCCAAACAGACACCCCCCACCACACAATCCCGCATTTGCATGCGAGGGTATGTGTATGCTTACACATCCCCTTCCATGCATCCGCACAGGTGAATAATCATTCGATGGTTGCTGACCATCGAATTATTCTTTTTTCAAGTTCGCAGATAAAAGTCAACCTAGACCGACTTCTATCTTGGTCAGAGATGGCTGAATGTGGGGAGGGTGCTGACGTCAGCCGCTCAACAGAATCAGGCATTGACATGCATGCTGTCACAGGGAAATGCCCAGCATTTTGGAGGGCTTGCCCATAAAACACTGAGCATGCCCTTGCACCAGCCCAATGCCCACCTCCTTTCCTCAAAGAACGAATGCCCCGGTGAGTGTGATTCCTGCCGAAGGTGTTTGCACATGCGCAAACCGCGATCACTGGGCCTGGTACGAATGGGTCTGAATTGCCCCAAAAATCCTGATGGATCCTGGTGGGTATTTTTCTAACCCCAATACTTGCTGTCAGGATACATTGGGATTGTAAATATTCTGACCTCAGGATTTCAAGTGCTGGGGTCCTAACCACATCCGACTAATATACAGTCCTAAAATAATTTAGGCCAGAGCTAAAAATGTATGCCTCATACATATCACTGAGGTGTGAGAGGATCTTACCTGTTCAGAGCATAATCTGTATGTTGCTACTATTTTGGCTGCAAGATTACGAGCAGCAACAAATCCCATTGAGTACAAAGATATTTCAGCAATTAAAGCATAATCTGGCACCATCATAGCCACAGTCCGGAATAAAACCTGCAATATCAAAAATAAATCATGCATACTTTATACAGGAAAGAAACAATTCTTCAGTGTCTCCCATGTGTTTTAATTAGATTAAATTAAAAATGCCTATTTTCTTTTTAACTTATACTGAATTTGGTGTTCCCTTATTGATATTTGCAAACCTTTTCCTGTCAGTCATAACTGGATGGTTTGGCTCCTTAGTGTATTATTATGAATGGCAGTTCTCAAAAACTGATGGAATTAAAGTATTCGGTAAGGTTATCTCCTTTGCAAAGACTTAATTTATATATTAAGTTCCTGTCTAACATACTGTAAGTTGAAACAATGAAAAAGGAAGTGAATGTTGATATGCAGGAGATGCATGATAACAGAAAGTGTGAACGGTCATTGTGTATGCATGCTCACTACATCCCAAAAAATATATAAAATAGTTTATTAAAAAGAGCTGATGAATTAAAAACAAATACTGCATCTCTCTGGATATCTGTAGACATACCAGTGACTTGTAAACAAAATTACATATTAAAATACCTCCCAATAGTCTTGATTTTTTTGGGAAAGTCCCAATTTTTAGGAACTGTGCCGCTGTCCCATCCGAAGACAACAGTCTCCCGTGGTGGGGTGGGTGGCAGTTGAGAGACTTCTTGTCACTCATTGGTAGCAGCCCTCATGATGGTGGGGTCTGTTGAGGCAGTGAGGTTTATTGAAGGGGCAGGATCCCTCCTCATAAGACCTAATTCTGATATGGACACAGTTGCAGCAGCCCTTTTTTCTGCAGTTGTGTCTGCAACTTTATGCTCATTCCACTACAATGTCATTCCCTCCTGTCATGGGTGGATTCTGAACTTAAAGTAACCCTGCTAAAATTTTAAAAAATGACCCCCTTACGTGCCCACACCACCAGTCTGCCACCTTCTACCACTGAACACACCAATACCGGCATGCTACCCTCTATCCCCTATCACACCCACACCACCAGTCTGTCCCTCTTCTGGCCACAGGTGGTATCAGAGGCACTTGAACCACTAGGGATCTTTCCTGTAGGTTCTATTGACAGGGGACATTAAAAAAATAATAGTCACACTGTATGGTAATGAAATGGGTCAAAGACCAAATAATGGTGCCGTAAATTTACTCCTATATGGTTAAATGGTATTATGCTTGCTACAACATTGACAATATGATTTTAAATCTGGTATAATCATTTTATTGTCTACAACAGACTTTTCCTTATGCATAAGATAAAAAACAAAAAGAATGTGCCAGCGTTGGCTGTTCTAATAATCTAGACAAGACGGTTCTCAATTAAAAAGCAAATGATTTTAATAATTAAACTACATAAAATATAAAAATAATAACAATAATACATCTAAAATTGAACAATGAAGATTTGAATGCAATATTTGGAATGTTATATCACAGGGATATATAGCATGGTGTTGGAATCTCCATATTGAGTGGCTGACAAATGGGTTTGTATATTACATCCAATGTACTCGTCTGGTGGATATTTGTGTCCAGAATAGGGGTGACGCAAATGTCCTGGATTGCCCTATGATTCCAATGGCTCTTGCTTCCCGTTTAGATGTTTCCTCATTTGTAAGCTGGAACAATTAGGGATCATGCAGATATCCCAATGTTTGGTGGTCCAGATGATTCAGGCACACCAGTGGGAGATGGAAAGGTCACACAGTGTGGAGGGAAATTATCATCAAGATGATTTAATAGCTCAACGCATTTCCCTGGATCACATACCTCCGGCTTCATCAGGAGCAAGTATTGAATGAGAGCCCAGTGCAAAGTTTTATAGCAAGCTACTGATTGTTCAATGAGTTCACCTGTGTATTGATTGAATGCTAGGCAAACTTTAAGTGTTTAAAAGTCAAGAGAACCGTCTTGGAATTACTTTAACATCTAATAGATGGAGGAGGCAGTTTTAATTAACTTATTGTTTTAAAACATACTAAAAAGTAATAATATACAACTTGTCAGAAGGGTCACATGACCCGGAAGTGAATGGTACATATAATACTTATCTAAATAAATCCATACTCCTTAAAAGGAGGATTTTGCTATGCTCCCAGAGTGGAATGCCAGGGAGACCCCGCCCTCCACCGCCGATTGGGCTGCTAAATTTGGTCTCTTATATTGTTGTTCTATAGAGCTCTATTGACATATATTTATTAATATTCCATAATAGAAACTGTAATCGAAATTTTGCCCATCCACATCCAGACTTTCCAAAGTTGGTTTTCTACAACCTTCCAAAGGTGTCTGTTTTAAATATAGTATTAACAATAGACAATTGGATCATAGATTTTATTTTGTCCAATTTAGAAGAGCCATTACTGTAACAATAATCAAACTGCACAATAAAGGCTCATTGTAATTCAAGACTGTGAATATTTATATGACACACATGGGGTATTTATTTGTCACCTCCAATATTACAATATCACACATTGGAGGTGACAACTTCCTCTGATAATGTGTTCATAACCCAGTTAGTTTTTCAATTAGTATGTTGTTTTATATTAAATACCTCCCAACTGATAGAAAATTAGACCTTTTCTTTATGGAAAGGCCGCACAAACATTAACCACAGGGAAGCTATATTTCTTTAGGGCTCTATAACGCAATTTGCTTTGGCACCATATACTCCACGGTAATTTCTAGCCTAGTGAAATGTAACCTCCTTCTATATGCGCTAAATGACTGCCACCTCTCTTCATCTCCAACCTGTCCTCAATGCTGCTGCCTGAGCCATCTTCATCTATAGGCGTACTACATTTGTCTCCCCTCCCCTAATAAAAGACCTACACTCACTCTGATTTCCCACCAGAACCCAGTTTAAGCTCATCATACTAATTTATAAAAGCCCTCTCCCATTCTTACTCCCATTTATATCTGACCTTTTCTCCCTTCACACTCCCACCCATCGTTTTTGCTATACAAATGAATGTGGTCTCTCCTGCCAACTGATTACTTCCTCCCACTTCCAACTCCAAGATTTTGCGCATGCCGATTTCTAGCCTGAAATTCTCCCCCACTTCATATAAGACTTGTCACCACTCCATAAAACATGAAATGGCCACTGTAGACCTACTTCATTATCAAAACCATCCATCTCTTTGCCTAACCCTCTGTTCCAAGTTCACTGTCTATACAATCTGTGGTACTTGTGTATTAGCATGGCGCTCGTTACGTAGTGAGCGTAGCATCCCAGTCAGAATAAGCGTAGTGTTCATGTGGCCTGCGTAGTTAGCGTAGTCAGTCAGAAGTAGTGTAGTGTTAGCATCCCTGTCAGAAGTAGCGTAGTGTTCCCACGGCCAGCATAGTCCGCGTCCCTGTGTCTGCGACTGTATTATTTCTAATGCTTGTATAAGCTCCTTGTTAATTAAAACTGGCTGCAGAACCTCTCACAATGTTTCCCCTGTCGCAGACTGAGTCATTGGCATTTTTTAAACAGCACCATTTGCTGCCACTGACACAAACCTTTCTTAATGGCCACCCAATGCGCTTAAGTATGAAGGAGTTAATGTGGCGCTGCCACATTAAAATGTGCCGAAAGAAGGTCAGTCTCTGTGCGGTACATTGGTTTCCGGGTTGTCGTATCCCATTTCTTACCCTCATTTGTTTAATATTTTCAGAAGGAGCTCACAAGCATATCTTTTTGTGAGCAACAACTAAAGTTGTCGAACAAAACCACCGTGCTGTATAATAACCTTATGCGGGATGACTGCACTGTAGAACTAATGTCACAGCCCCAACGCCGGATTGGCGGTCCGGGAAAAATAGTTGAGGTGGACGAAAGTCTCTTTGTACAGAGAAAAAGTCATGTTGGAGGCGTGCTGCCTCAACAGTGGTTGTTTGGAGGCATATTCAGAGACACCAGTGAGTGTTTTGTAACGCCTGTGGATAGACTTGACGCCAGCACCCTGATGTCCACCATCAACAAATATATAGAACCGGGGACGACTATATATTCTGATTGCTGGCGTGCGTATAACACTCAACAGTTGGAGTAGGCAGGGTACCACCAAGCACGGGTAAACCACCGGTATAATTTTGTTGATCCAAAGACTGGGGTTCATACCCAAAACATTGAACGCCTTTGGGGATCTTGTAAGTGGCGTAATAAAATGCAAAGGGGCACTGCGCGCCAAAATCTAGATGCCTATCTTCAGGAATTTATTTGGTGAAAAACTGTCTTCACAGAAAATGCTTTCCAGCGGATTCTATATGCCCTAACTCTGCTCCTAAAGGCTGACAAAGCAGACGACACAGATGCAGACACAACTGCGTCAACTTCAGCTGCAGTTTCTGTGAATGCAGAAACTGAAAAAGAACTGTTTTATTATTTTCTTTGTAAATATATATATATATATATATTTCATATTATTGTACTTTGTTAAGTGTTTTTTTTTTCTTCTTTATTATTCACTAAAATCCAGTTAACAGTTAACACATGTCATCATTACTGTCTCAGATGTATGATATGGCTGGTGTGAATGTGTTCCTGAAACCCCCACTATCCACGCCAGCCCAAAGCTTGGCGAGCGTAGCGCGCCCCATGAGGGGACGCGCTATGCGTCCCCCCGACCTATTCATTCCTCCACTTTCCACTTCTGCACAGAGTTGATTTTATAAAGTGTGGCAAGCGCAGCGAGCCACCGAGCCCAAAGCATGGCGAGCACAGCGGCTTACTTTACATGTAATCCGCGTCCACTCGCCGCGCTTCGGGCTTGGTTGCTTGCTGCGCTTGCCACACTTTATAAAATCAACTCCACACTGACGTGGATAGTGGGGGTATGAACAGGTCGGGGAGATGGGTACCGCGTCCGCTCGCCATGCTTCGGGCTGGCGTGGATAGTGGAGGTTTGAAAAGGAGGCGTTTGCCAGTACTTAACATGGAGCACTGGCAAATGCCTCCTTTATTGTGCATAAGACGCACTTGCACCCACATACCCCCTTTGCGCATGAGACACACATGCTACCGAACCCCCTAACCCCGTCTCCCTGAAGCGGACACGGGCAGGGTTGCCGTACCCTGCCGTAATAATTACTGAGATGCAGGAGCATCTGAGACACACCTGCATCTCAGACAGATGGAGTGCCTCTCCACTGGGGCCCGCATGATCCCCTCTCCGCCGGCGTCCGCCAGCGCAGGGGATCTGGCGGTTACCAGCACTATGTGAGAGGCGCTCACTAGGCTTGCCATGGATGCCTGGGACAGAGCCGGGCTGCCTTGGAGTCAGAACATTAACTATGCTAGGCAGCCATTGGGCTGTCACTACGCTAACCACGCTAGGCAGCCGTTGGGCTGCCGCGGAGTCACTATGCTGACAGCATAGTTTAGCCTATGCTGAAAACGTAGCATAGTCGGGTGCCGTGCTATTACACAAGTACCCAATCTACTTCACCCCTGTCTGTTCCTCCCATTTCCAGTTTAAGTCCTCATGACTAATGCATTTTACCCTCATGTTCTTTACTTTCTTAATTTATAATATCATCTACTCTATATTCCAGACAATGGCAACTTACCCTTTGTCTTTGCCACTTTGTTGCTATGTCCACTGATGTAGCAATGTTTATAAATCATGTACTTTCCTGCATTGGATTTGTACTCAGAGTACTTTTTCTGCTCATTGATTTTGTACATTGCTAGGTGCACCCTTTGGCACCATATAAGTTTTGGACATAAGCAGATAAAGTCGTGATTAAAGGATTTCATTGTCATTGGAAATATTCATATACTGGTCTCTAAAAACATCTAAATTGGAAGCACAGTTCCAATTTCTTTGTTTATACCATATACAGTAAATAAAGCATATTAAGAGGTTTAAATGTGTGTGTGTGTGTGTTTGTGTGTGTGTGTGTCACATTCTAATATTGGTAGAAAAACAATAATGTATATTAGAATAGATACTTTACATGTCTGTATTAAATCTTTATATTGGTTTAACCTTTTTATTTAAGAGAACTCATTAGGTCCATTTAGTTGACTATTACATTAAAGAGTAACTCACTTTTAAGTTGTCCGGCAGCTCAGCTCTTCCTGCGTAGCCAGGATTCATAGTAATAAATACTGTACATGAGGAGTCCAAACATATTTCAGTTCCTTCAAACACAAAAGTCTGTAGCTGATCTGATATGGCACGTTGGATAGTCTGAATTTGTTGGGCAACTACAGAAAGTACCTGAGAGGATAGAATACATATGTTACAGTATTTATTTATAGTTTCTTATATAGCGCATACATATTACGCAGCGCTTTACAGAGTATAGTCGAACATTCACATCAGTCCCTGCCCCAGTGGAACTTACAATCTATATTCCCTACCATATATACATGCACACACAGACAATCTAGGGTTAATTTTTGTTGGAAGCCAATTGACCAACCAGTATATGTTTGGATTGTGGGAGGAAACCGGAGTACCCGGAGTAAACTCACGCAAACACAGGGAGAATATACAAACTCCGCACAGTTAGGGCCGTAGTGGGTATCAAACCCCTGACCTCAGCACTGTGAGGCAGTAATGCTAACCATTACACCATCCATGATGCCCCAAATGTTATTGAACAATAGCAACACTATGGCCATATTGGAATTCTTATGTGAACATATTAAATATCGACAATATGTATGTTGAACAAATATGCCAAACCCACTCAGCTGACATCAGAAAACAAGGAAAATGGCTGCCTAGTGCTTACTTACATATTTCAGTTGCATTAAACCATAGCTAATAACACCACTGCAAAAGTAAAAATTCAACTATTACTGTATAATAAAATTCGGTACTTATGTAATATCTGGGCTCCCGTTTTTCTTATGAGACCGCGTCCCCTTGCGGGGCTCGCTGCGCTTGGCACGCTTATGGCGCGGTGGCTCGCTGCGCTAGCCACACTATATAAAATCAACTCCATGAGTAGTTGGATAGTAGGGGTATGAAAAAATGGGGTGCATTTAATATGGGAGCCCAGATAATACATAAGTACCTAAAATTCTATATAATATAAAAAAATGCTCATGTGGGATGTTTGGTAGGTATTTGATTTTCCAATGTAAAAAATATGAATCTATACTTTTATTCTAAAATGTGTAAATCATGTTATAAACTTAAAGCAGTTGTGGTATACAATATTTTTCACTTTGTCAACACAATGCTGAAATAAATTTCTAATCCAAAGAACCTTTATTATTCTTTAAATAATTCAACCCAGAGGCAAACTAGGCTTTGCACAAATATGAAAGATGTCCCTTTGTAATAAGCTCCCTGTGTGTCTATTTGTACAGTATGTGCAAACCTACACACTGACAGTTGTTTTAGTTGCTATATCACCTACACTGCCATTTGTTTATTCTGCAACTCCTGTGGAATTAAGCTCATATAATATGTCTGCTAAATAAAGAGATGACAAAGCTGCTCACCATTTCCAGATTGCTAATGGTCTGTACAGTAACATAAAATATTTTTTATATACAATGGAGAAAAGGGTGAACCCGGATCACACTGGGTGACTCGGGGTCAGGTGCGCCTGACCTGAGTTGAGTTCCTGAGCTGCTGCCCTAGGACAGGGTAGTTAGTCCTGTGCAGATGAATAGAACAAAAAAGACAAAAAGAAGGGGTGGGCAGCGCTAATTAGGACTGATTGGATGCAATAGTATGCAAAAAATAAAAATAAAAATGAATTTCAAGATTGGTTAGATCTATCACAAAAATTTATTTAATACATTTCTAAAAACTGCAAGCCAGAAGATGTGGGCTAAAAACAATAGACATAAATAAACATATATACCATGTATAATGAAATAGTAATCTCACCAAACCAAACCACATGGGAGTTAAACTCAGGAAGTCCCAAAAAGTCCAGATGAGTGGACACTGGTGGCACCCACTGGGTGGTGGGGAATTTTCGGAGTGTCCAGTGATGTTGATGGTACAGTCCCCAATCCTGCAATATGGAGGGAGGGCACAAAGATGTTGATCCCAGGAGTGGCCCAAGATGGCACGAATCACCAACTCCTGTCGCCAGTTGTTAGGGGCGAAATTGTGTCCTCAACCTCTACTATTGTTGCAGAGATATTTGTAATCCAATTGGTGGAATGAAAAAAATGGGGAACAATTGAAGCTGGTGGTGGTCCTTCTGAATATTTTGCTGAATTTATTTCCCCAAAGTGGTTCACCTGTAAATGTGGTGAGGTAGGTGAGGCAGATATCCTGACCGGTTTCGCTGCTCCAGGCAGCTTTATCAAAGGATAACTGACCCATAGTGCATTCTGGCTTAAATACCCTATCACATGGGTCATGTGACCAAATCATTTAGATCAACCAATCTATAAAAACATAGAAAACAGCACTAGAGTAGGAGGCAAATGGTGCTGCAGACATCAATATACATAACTGTTTATTACAAAAAAGTAAACATGAGAGTTTAAGTGGTTTAAGGAAAACGTACAGGGAGTGTATTTGTTTGGCACTTCCTGTGTAACATACAGTAGTCATGGTGACCGGGCTGAGGAGGTTTATCATTGGATAGTACCCGGTTACTTTCCGGGTTGTTCCCTCAACATTGCGGGGCTATCTGTGGGCAATGGCTTCATGTGTCCCCGTGAGTGTAGTATTTCCGGGTCGCAGGTGTTCTATAATGGAGCCCGGGGAGCGCTTTATAGGTTGCGCCCGTCTTGTAGTGTGGTTATGGACTGTGGGCAGTGGGCGGGTGACGCTGTACGCAATCGCGTCAGCCGCACTTCCGGATTGTGTATGAAACCCGTATCCACATCGGGTATTACCATACAGGGCGTGTTTGTGGGTGTGTGCTGTGCTCCCATTGGTCCGCCCTAGTGGTAACCATGGAGGCACTTCTGGGTTTTGTACACAGATCCTACAGTCACGAATAGCCTGAATCGGTCTATCTGATCTGTGGGGAGACTGACTGGTTCTTTTGAGATTTGCACATATTCTTTCAGATGTATACTTAGACTCATACTACTAGTATGAATGATTGGAGGATTGGTATTACATGCTGGTTGCCTAGCAACCGTATTATGGCCTGAATCTAGGCTGGGGAAAACTGGCCCCTGGTGTTAAAAAATGAGAGTTCAAAGAAAATAATATTCAGAGGAAGAGTATAAGAGGAGACAGATGGAAGCAATGGGATGATTCCCTGCACATATATATACATAGCACAAATACATGGTTATAGAAAATGACTACTACAGTATCCAAAATAGAGAAATAACGAATTAGGTGGGGCTATTTTTTAAAAATAAATAAGTATATAAAATATTAATTTTGGGACTTCCTGAGTTTAACCCCCATGTGGTTTGGTTCGGTGAGATTACTATTTCATTATACATGGTATATATGTTTATTTATGTCTATTGTTTTTAGCCCACATCTTCTGGCTTGCAGTTTTTAGAAATGTATTAAATAAATTTTTGTGATAGATCTAACCAATCTTGAAATTCATTTTTATTTTTATTTTTTGCATACTATTGCATCCAATCAGTCCTAATTAGCGCTGCCCACCCCCTCTTTTTGTATTTTTTATATACGTTTTATCCAATTACTTAGAAATTGAAATTTTTTTGATGACTAAATTAGGTTAAGAACATTTATTGAAGTTATATCTAATAAAATTATTTTTACTTAACATTGGTACAAGTGCTGATGGTCCGAACATCACGACCATTGCAGTTTCCCAGTGCCAGTTCTTCTCTGCAGCCCCTGTGGGCTCCACAGGAAAGGTGAGGGCTACTTTTTCTACATTTCCCCCATCATATGTTATTGTCTGCAGCTGCTGGGATGTTCAGGGGGGGGGGGGGGGGGCGGTCGGGTGCTGCCGGTCTAATAAAAATCAATCAGCAGTGAAGGTCCCTCTGGCAACTGTGGGAAAAGTCTATTCCTGAAGCTACACAGAGGCGGGTCATTAAGGTGAGGTTGAATTGGCTATAACTGCTGCTAACTGATCGTTGGTCTGAAAAAAATTGCAGCCCTGTGATCAGGTCTGAATTGGCCCCACAATATACAAGCACATTCTCTTTGTGTGTTCTAGTCACATTGTGTTGTGGTGAATATGCATTCTTGGAAAACAAAATGGCTGACATTAGCAGATGTCTCACCCGCGACAGGCATCTCACGCTGTATTGCATATTGATGAAAAATGTATGAGGACATATCTGTAAAAACATGTATTGTATATGAGTGATGCCTTTAAAGGTGCAAACGCATGTGCAGGTCCAGCTTTTGGTTAAATATTAATCTAAAACTAGGTATTAACATAATGTACCCTAATTTCTGTCTTTAGGGCTATTTAAGCAAAATGGTTTATGACCTATTGTATTACTCTTCCAATTGCACAATAATTAATCTTGATAAAACTATTAGCAAAAAAAAACCCATTAATTAAATAGATTAATTATAGAAATTCTGTATTAATCCCTTTAAGGTAATTGTTCACTTATGTTTTGGACTGTGGCAGATGGGATCTTTTATAAGATAATATATTACATTCGAGCCAAGTGTAATATAAAAGTATCAGTGTGGTTGAACACTCAGGATAAGTAATAATGAAATCTAAGTAATGTATTGTATGGGTGACACACGGGATACATTTAGCAGTATCCAGAAGTGCCTTAAATAAACAATGGCTCTTCTGAGAGCTCAGGATTATTTTGGTAAACATGATATGAATTATTATCTTAGAAAACAAGTGGCACAAGGTGATCTATCTCCAGAGGAATACAGGCACAATTTTTGTATTGAGAAAAATTTATCGCACAACTATACTATCCACAAAACAAAGATTAATGGCAACTGAATGTGAACAAAGTTCCAATGAATGGAAAATAAAAGGTTTGCTATGAACTATAAGAAGCAGTGGTACAATAATTCCAGTTACACTGTATGTGGGATTGTGATATTTAATAGTAAATGCAAGACTTGTGTATAAAGATGCACTGTATTACACAGATCATACTGTATATCAAAGACATACAGTATGACACCCATCAATGTTGAATAAGCAATTACTCGGAGCATAAAGGCAGAGGCATAACAACCCATTAGGCAGCGGTATACAAAGCAATGAGGTGCCATGCTGAAGATGTGCTCTCCCTGCTGTTGCTGCCAGCTGCCACTGCACATGTCTAACTGTATGAATGGTAACCCCACTGGCAGTGTGAAGTGCACTTCCCTATGTCAGGTCCCTCTGGCTCCCGCCCTCCTCTCTCCTCTCCCTCATCCCCACTGCCTGTCAAGCTGTATAACAGACACTGGCACTGGTAGCTTATAATGGTGGCTGCTCTGACTCAAAACCACCTTGCTGATCTCCCATGTAAGTACTGCCTCCCCTTCTCTCCCTCACCTACTGTGGACATATGTGTAAAGAGCACTACAACTGTGTGTGTCAAGTGTAAGGCTCACTACTTCTGTAGGCATTATGTGTGGCATTATGCTGGGTGTTGTGTAAGGGATACTGAAACTGTGGGCATTTTTGTGTGGCACTACTACTGTGGGTGTTATTTGTAACAACCCCCTGAGGAAAGTGATGATTTAATTTAAGAGGTGGAGAAATGCATTGAGGGGAAGGACTGCTCACTTTACTGGCCAGAATTGACAAGTCCGGGGAGGCAATCTGGGATAAGACCACAAAATCGGATAGCACCAGCGGTTGAGGATGCCTACGGATGCCTGGGAACCTTTCCTCTGCCCTGATAAAGATCAGCCAAACATAAGTACATGGCACTGTGCACTAAAAATTAAATTTATTGATTAAAACTTCCATTATTTATGTGCAAAAGGATACATACAGTATGTTAACAGCTACTAACTGTCATAAGTCATAAGTCATAGCCATTTCTATGCTGAATATAACTAACAAATGCATGCATGGGACTACTAACCAATAACATTGCAACTTAAAAACACCACAGGGAAGGGAGTCTATATATAATACTGATGTTGTTTTGATAATTATTTATGTCTAATATATTGGCTTGATCGATAATGGCCAATATTGTGTTTATTTTATTACATTTTAAATACATTATAACTTATTATTTCAAGCAGCGCTATTTCTTGATTTGTACAGTGCCTTGTTTAATATTAAGGGGCATTACTGTGGGCAAAATATGTAGCACTACTTTTGTGGGTGCTAAGTGTAAGAGGCACTACTACTATGGGAATTATGTTTGGCACTATTACTGTGGATTTTCTTCTGTCGGTGTTATATGTATGGGGAACTACAACTGTGGGCATTATGTATGGATCTAATGTAGGACAAGTACAGTTATTACAGTAGGTCAAAAACATATGCAAATTGAAAAAAAAATTTGCACCCTGTACTATTTACCAGGGTCAGATGCAATAACTGATAAAGGTGCTAACAGTGATGGGATTGGCTGTATATGAATTCTCCACTGATACTGATTGGTGCAATCTTAGAATGTTCCTTTTGGGTGTAAGGTAGGGAAGTAGTTTCTGCTGCATTATATGTGTTTTAAGACTGCATTTGGTGTTCCACACATAAAACAAATGGTTTTCTAAAGATCTCAACATGCCCTCCAAATAGGGATAAAAATCTATTTGGTTTTTGGAAAGTTGTGTGATACCTTGTCACTGAATATTACTCTACATGACTACACTTTGCTTACTCAGCTCCCACTTTTTTATTTAAATATATTGAGGGAAATTAATGAACATGAAAATGACTATTTTAGGCGTATTCGTAGGTGTCGTATGCAAATATGACTGCATACACGTATTTTTGGCATTTACTATGACGAAAATAGATCAATTCATAGTCATATTCATGGCACATTTGTATACAGTACAATGGTGATTCCTAATTTACTAACCAGCCATATGCAATAAACGGCTGTTAATTGCAGCAAAAATGCACCTGGAAAATCCAAATAATTTTTCAGGCATATTTGGCTTCAGCCTGCACGGATCAGTAAAATCCATGCAGGTCTCAGTGTAAAAAAATAGATAAAATAAATAAATCATTTTTAAAAATGATGTGGGGTTCTCCCCCCTGAACCGCCATAACCAGCCCCGGGATCGAAGAGCTGGCCCTGGTTTCAAAAATTCTGAGAACAAGCCAAATAAGGGTAATTTTTAAAACCAGCACCAGGCTCATAGACCAGTCCCGGTTCAAAAAATACGGTGGACAAAATGAATAGGGGACCCCTGTATTTAGATAACAAGTACCGGGCCCAATCAGCCAGCAGGCTAATGCCACAGCTGGAGGAGAGACTTTTTATACAAATCCCCCTGGCAAAAAACATTAACCTGTGGCTGGTCAGCCTGGGCCAGGACCCTGGGGGGAGTGGGGACCAAAACAATAAAGGGGTCCCCCCTACAGAGTTAATCTTGCCCGGGCTGAAGCCTGGGGATGTCCCTGGTGGTGGGCACCATCCTGATGCTTTTGTGTGACAAAAATATATGAAACTAGTGGGTTAAATTGTAGAACCACAAGTACCAGCATGCAGGGCATTAACGGGCCCAATGGTACCTGTAGTTCAAAAACTTAACCAATAGTTAAATAAAAGACACACACCATAGATAATAAAACTTTATTGCATACTACAATGACACATATTTACTTATTACAGACTGAGCACCTCTCAATATTGCCGCCAGGTCGCCATGGCGGAGGTTCTGGCGCTCCAATTTTCTTCTTGCGCTGGTATCCGCCAAGGGGCATGGGTACACACCATGCAATACAATCCACCACCACTGGGTGGCTAATGCTCCATCAAGCTAGAGTCGGAGTGATATACTGTAATGTGTCAATGGAATCCCGCCATTCGCCGTACGGAGCGCGCTTACAGTATGAGACGCTCGTGCATGATGAGACGCTCGTGCGTAATGAGACACTCCTGCATACCTCCTTTTAAAATGTATTGCGATGCCGCGCGCCGTGGCCTGCCATGGCCAGCTGGCGGTACAATCGCCATAGGAAGAAAGGATGAGACCCGCTCCATCGTTACCTATTTTGACACATAGGTTCAGTCCACTTGACCTGTAGAAATCCCTATTGGGTACCTGTGAAAGGAAATTATACTCACTAAGGTCCTCTGGTGTATATCACGTCCTCTTCGTTCCATGTAGGGATCCAGGGGGTTAGAAAAGCAAAACAAGTGACCCGAAACCAGGACGAACTGGAGGAGCCGCAAGTGGGTTTACAGAGGTAGGAGGGCCCTGTTTGGAAGCTTACAATCTATAGGGATAATAGGAGGGATACAGAAGGATAGGATTCCATAGCATGGCCGTCCCACTAGATTACAAGACAGTCCTGATGGGATGCAATTAGATATGAATGCTACTGGAGGTTATGTGGGGTTATGGAATATTATAAGCTTGCCTGTAGACCTAATGCATGTCAAACATTTGGTGTCCACCTGCCAACTGTCAACCTAACTGTTGACATATGACATAAGGTGGCCATACATCAGAAAGACCGGTCTTACAATCATGATTGTGTCCAATTTTACACAATGTACTCACAATCTGTCATACAATCCATCATACAATCCATCTGCTACATTATTGTATGATTGAAGCTCCATTTAACTAGGGGGCTGGCCTACTAGGATCAAAACAATAGGAGTACCAAAAATCTAATTTTTTTTAGTTTTTTTTTTTTAATTTACAGGTTGCCAGCAACTACCAATCTGCTCACATCTGGTGCGCTACTCCATTATTAAATAGCCCTAATGCAGCAATCCTCTGAAAACAGTTTTCAGAGTAGTGGCAGAATTGTGCAAAAGGACGTCCACCACTCTTTTCAGTCGACCACCCTTCTCCTGCTGGAAACTTCTGTAGCTCCCAGCATCTTCACTGCCACGGGCCACCCGGAAGCTGCACCTCTCTTCTCTGCTAGTTACGGAGAGGGTGCCACATGACTCTGGTTGTATGAGCCAACTAAAGACAAATTGCATGTGCTCAAAAGTACATGCAATCTGCTTCCAATCCCAACTGATCTGATGTGCAGCACGTCAGATCAGAGGACCAATCCTCCAATCTCCCGGGGCCAACATTGTATGATTGTGTGCACATGATGTGCACACAATCTGCATGCAATCCATTCTACAATCCATTGAGATTGTTTGATCGGGTGTAATGTCTTTCTGATGTATGGCCACCTATATGAAAGTATATGTAAATTAGGTTCAACGCTGATATGCTAAAACTCACTATTTGCATCCATAATGAGATATATGTAGGACTCAGATTACTACCATTGTGACAGCTACTGTTGGGGGTTTCCAGAATCTTAAAAAAAGATCCAGATCATTTACAGTATCCATTATAAGTGAGTGTGAACAACCACTATTTTGGTGAACAAAATATAAATCCATAATCAAACAGTGAGTAGGTCAACAGCTGGCAGATCGACACCAAATGTTTGAGGTGCATTAGGTCCATAGAGTCCAAATGTTGGCATGGAAAAGGTACAGTAGTACATAATCTATCTGCACGTTACATTTGCCCCACCTGCAGTGCACATGGGTTTGCCCCACCTGCAGTGCACAAATTTGCCTTGTGATCAAGCCTGAATTAGGCCTAGTGTGCAGTAATTACACTGCTTACTAGTTTATATATATGAGCATCATTGCACACAATGCAAATTTCCAATGGCATAACAAAGATAAGACAAGTAGGACATTGGCCACGGGTGCCAGTGTACTGTAAGGCAGAGGCTTATGTGCAGGTTCAGTACTAACCAATATAATCCATAGCCCCATAATATTCTTCTGAGCAGGGTCCACTAATGATATATCAAGTGTTCCACTAGTGACATATCAAAGGAGGGACCCTATGAAAAGACCTGATAGCAGCTCTTCTAGATGTAACTGTTTGAAGGGAAGAGTTGACTGTAAGATTTACCCCTGAGGATGCATATATATATATATATATATATATATATATATATATATATATATATATATATATATATATATATATATATTAAAAAAAAAATAGACCAAAATAGCAGGGGGGTGTCTGGAGGACCACAATTGAAATACAAACCAATAGGTATGAACATGATCTACTGCACATTATGGTAATTACTGAAATGGGAGGAATTACTGACATAATTTCTTGCCTCCATGTTTCTCTAATACCCTGTGTATGTCTCTTCTGCCTCTCTTTGTAACACACTTTGTATAACTCTATCTCCAATGTGTCTATATGTATGCCTCTCTGTTGTCCAATTTGTGCAAAGCTTCAGCAAATCTCATATTTGCTGCATTTGTTAATAGGAAACATTTGGCCCAGTAGTGCTCAAAATAAATAATTGAGGTATTGCAATTGTACCATGAACCAAGAAAGTTTGGGAACCACTTATACTGTATGTACAATTGTTTAGTTTGTTTGGTCTATGTTAAAATGCTACTCCACAGATGTATTTTATTTTCAATTTAAAATATTTTCTTGATTGCACTGTAGTTTTAAATAAACATTATTATGATTATGATGATTTTATTTGTTTTTATTAATTTCCAAGAATTCCAATACTTGAGGGTACTTTACAAAATGTATGCGTTTGTGTCTTGCGTACAGTACATCAATTAAAACGAAACAATTACAATATATTATTAAAATAAAGTTATATCCCTCTTTAGAACATATTTTAACATGTTTGTAGACCTTATTTAAAATATTTGTGACATTGATAAATGAAAAAGGACAGTAAGAGATGTATTCAATCCTGGTCCATATTTCTGCCTGTCGGAAATATCATCCGGGATTGAATACACCCCCAATGGGTTAATTTACTAAAGCTTCTAAAAATGAAAAGAAGTGATGTTGCCTATGACAACTAATCAGATTCTGTCTATCATTTTCTAGTGTGTAATAGACAAATGATAGACATAATCTGATTGGTTGATATGTGCAACATCACCAATTTTAATTTTTCGAAGCTTCAGTAACTTTACCACAAATTCTGTATTATTTATGCATTTTCTAATTGTAATATACTGCATGTATAGGTTGAACTTGTAGATGAGGCTGAGTATCGATCAATATCTCACAGAAATTCTCCAATATTAGGCACATTTGGTTTTCATTTAGTATCTCTTTAAATAAAATCTAATTAGGTATATCATTTATTTTAAAATGCCATACTATGATAAGGCAGTAATGAATAGAAGCATTATCTTAAAATGACAGTGCCGGCAATAAATAGCTATAATAATCATGGTTTAAAGATCCATATTTTTCATTAAACTGTGTTATTTCTGATATTATGCCATGCACTGTAAAGGTGTATGTACACATAAAAGGCCTAAATTTGAAAGTCAATATTATATTTCTGCAATTATATTTGCACTTGCAGAATTGGTACTCACAGTGCATACTAAGTTTTCTGAAAAAGTGGTGTTAGAATTACCTCCAGCTCAATACGATTAAATTCATCAAAGCATGCCCAAGCTCCAGACTGTGCCAGACCTTTGAAGAATTTCCCCATGGCTTTATAGTCTAGTCCATCAGAGCAGTTAAAAACAACACACTGGAAAAAAAAAAGAATAAAGAAGGTTATATATTCATAACAAACAAGTATGGAGACTATTGCTAAATAAATCTAAACGGAGGGAATATAAATGAACTAAACATAGTCCAGTCTGTATTCTTTTAATTAAAAGAATATCATAATGTTAAGATTTTGCAGTTGGTACAGTTGACAACACAGTTAATTAAAAACAATAAATAAGAAACATACATCTGCAAATGAGAGACAGCATGGAAAATAATTAAAAGTAATCAACAAGATTAAAATATTATTGAAAAACTTGGAAAATAGAAAAAAGTACAATGACATCAATTATTTTAATTTAGCAAAAGTTCAGAGTCATAAACAAAACATTGCTTGCTCTGTTCATTCAGTTTATGTCCGTTTAAAAGCGGCAGTTTGGTTTTAATAATATGACCAGTCCTGCAAAACAAAACCCATTAGAACTGTGTATATGACACATCGAGAAAATAATGTATTCCAAGGTTTTTTTTCTAGGATGTTCCAAGCTTGGTAATATAAATAAGGCTAGTTGAGTTCAATATATGATGGATTACAATTACAATCTCTCACTAATTACAGCCCCCGCTCATTTCACATTTGAACTCACAGGGAGAGTTTATTACAGTTAAAGTTATTAAATTTAGACAAAATTGACCTGAAATTGCTGCAGCTTTGAAACTCCACTGACCATTATGGCGCCTAACGCTGTATGACATCTGTAAAGCTGGGTACACACTGGACCAGTTTTTGAATGAATTGCACAATAATGACCAGTTGTAATGACAATTTCATGTACATCAAGCAGTGTGTATGGACAATATTAGTAACAATACTCGCTCACATGAGAAATAAGCAAGGTCCTTTGCCATCTTTACATGCAAGTCAATCATTGACAACTAGGTGTAAATTATCTAGTGTGTATGCAATGAATGACATGGACATCATTACATCCACTCTTTGTATACTCCCATAATCCATTTTCTGGCTGAGGATGCTGATCCTATGGAACTGGGTGCAATGGAGCTGCAACATTATTTATCACTGGCTGCATCAAAAAGTGGTAAGTACACCACTGGCCACCAATGTTGTTTACACTCTGCATGCCACCAACTGCCCACCAATGTTTACAAACTGCATGCCACCAACTGACCACCAACGTTTACAGCCTGCATGCCACCCTGTATATTTTACTCAAACACCACTGCCCACCAATATTTACGGCCTGCATGCTACAAAGTATATTCACTACCAACCGAAGTTTGCATCCCACGTGCCACAAAGTATAACCTCCAGATGTAAGGCCTCACCAAACTCAGCAACTCCTGGAATCCATGTGCAAGAAGTTGTGGCAGAATTATTCTAGTTGATTTGCATAGACCGTGGCAAGTGAGAGTGACAATGTCTCTGCATCACCTTTCATCCAGCATGAGCAAAGCCTTATCTCATTCTGAGCCCTTTATCATCTAACACCACAGACTTAGCATATGATGCCATAACATAAAAGCGAAAGGGATCCATGACAAGAGAAAGAAATGAACACATTCTGTTCAGATAAACCAAAAACAAAGCAGAAGCAATCTAGCAACGTAATAGCATTCAGCAGGTATAAACATAACAAAACTAGAGTATAAAAGCAAAGAGATAAAATGGCTGCCATCTATTTATCCCATCCTGTAGTCCGGCACACCTCTTCTCAAACTCCTGCCCAGCATTTAAGTTAGTCTTGAAACCCAAAAATTTGGGAATATTGGACATCTGTATATCTTTTCGGCGTTTGTGAAATCAATACCTGTTTGCCCAGGAGGTTCAATGGAAATCACCAGCCACTACTGTTCATGCTGCATGTTGTCCAGTGTGTACCCAGCTAGATATTCAAACCATCCCTTTTCAACAATCCAGTGGCAATGTTTTGTGTCAAATTAGTACTTTTATTAAGAAAAGGTGTAGGAAAAATATGCAGTGGTAAAAATGTATTTAACTATGTATCGTTGGATTGACTACACAAATTATTACTGTTGGTAAGATATAAATAATGATTTATTATACCATTATGGTTAGAGGTAATTCATGTAAAAAAAAAAAAAAAACACTTAAAATTGGAAGAAATAATATATAAAATACAATACAACATCTTAATTATAAAAAGATGGTGGCTAGATCTCGGTCCTCACTGTCCGTTCCTATAATGCCTGGATGTATATGGACCTGCTGTGTATTACCAAAGTGGGTATATTTACCATCCGCCTGTTGGATTATTTCAAAGCTGGGGATCTTTGGCCAAGTAGAAATTTTCCTTGAGAAGACGAAAATAATTTTCGGTCTGGCAGTATAGGGAGGTCAGAATGCAGCTGGAACTTGTAGGTGGACTATAAGTTCCAGCGGCACTATGACCTTCCAATACTCTGCCCGAACCAACCAGGACGGACCAAAAATTATTTTCATCTACCACCAGTGGCACAATCCACACCTTTCTTTGGATTTACAAAGGGACTTTTTGGGCTCCAAGATATACTCAAGGAAAATTTCTTCTTGGCCAAAGATCCCCATCTTTGAAATAATCCAACAGGCGCATGGTAAATATACCCTCTTTTGTAATACACAGCAGGTCCATATACATCCAGGTATTATAGAAACGGACAGTGAGGACAGAGATCTAGCCACCATCTTTTTATAATTGTGATGTTGTATTGTTTTTTTCTATTATGGTATAATAAATCATTATTTATATTTTACCAATGGTAATAATTTGTGAAGTCAATCCAAAGATTCATAGTTAAATACTTTTTTAGCTCTGCATATTTCTCCTATACCTTTTCTCTTTACATTTTGGGTCTGACACACCCGGCATCTTTGCAGCTGCTGCTGAGTCCCACAGCCCATATCTATTGCGCCCCCATTGGTTCCCCTTCACAGGAAATCTTGTGACAGGGCAGCTCCCCACAACCCATTAGTACTTTTATTGTCTAACCAAATTATTGCAGTTGTATAGGACTTTATTAGTCCCACTAGAGTAGTTTTTCAAAATAATAACAAATACTTTGCCTGTTTGAGAATGTTACAGCTCAATTAAGACCCATTAATGACGTTTAGCCATAAACAGTGGAATATTTTACCTCCAGGCTGCAGGATTGCCTCATCCTTTGCTGGCTCCCTGCTGCATCAGCTGACAAACACCAGCAGGCAGACACTGGCCAGACAAGTGTGGAGCCACCACTGGTCTCAAATGTTGACATGTATAAGACTCTACATTGTGCATATTTGCTTATGTTCTGTTCTGGAGCATCGGTAGAATGAAAGCTACTCTCTGATACACTCCGCGTATTTTCATCTTTGTATCAGTCCTATTTTTGTTAAGTAATTTAAACCCATACTTGCATGCATGTTTTAAAAAAAGGGGTAAATAGAGTTCCATCCTAAATGGTTTCCATAAATATTCACCTACAGTACTGCAGCTCAACTATCAGACAACTGAAAAATTATCATTGGGTTCTATTAGTTGCTCTGGATTCCTGTCCTTTAATAATGTTTATTTGTCTGCCAGAGATAGCTATGGCTTTGCAAATGGACAAAATAATCTTAAAAATAAATAAATCTAATATCAGGACTGTAGATAAGTAATAGTGAGCACATGTCTGATAAAACACATTTAAGAATGTACAAATTGTATTTTTTCCCGGCACAGTAGTTTCTGCACATATTAAAATAAATGACACTGATATACATAAGGAAATGAAATATACTATGTTTATGTTGCATTGCCTTGGGGAATATTATGATAAAAAAAACAACATGATAGCAGTAGCAGGCGGTCAGAACCTTTTAAAAATGTCAGGGGAGCTGACACAAATTATATGTTCATAAATTACAACCATACACTATACGCTTCTGTTCTAGCTGAGACCGAGAAACGATTTATATTACAAATTGGTGTGTTCTAAATTAGCAATACAATATGCAACAAGCTGTTTCCACATAATTATACAGGCAAAATAAAATGTTTTCTTGCAGAGGAAGAAACTGCAAATGGGACATTCTACATACACAGTCAAATATAGGGAGTAAAATCTAAAACTACAGCATTACAATATATTACTCATTGATTGTGTTATACTGAAGGTTACAATCAGTGCCCTCGAGAGAAAGGGGAGCAGGTACATTTTAACCGGAACCATGGCCTGCTCTCCCCTCTCGGGAGCTGGACAGTGGGGAGAGAGATGATGGGCTGCAGCCGAAGCACAGTCTCTCTCCCCAGCTCAGCACACGGTGCTCTGGGGAGAGAGACAACTGCAGCACTGGCTTGTCATCTCTCTCACTCTATTTTTTTTTCACAGGGACATGACCACGACCCCTCTTGAGGCCCTGCCTTACCCAGTAGTCACACTCCCTCCTTAATTTACCGGGACCCAGCTGAGCTATTGACGAGGCGAAGCGTGGCGAGCCTCGCGAGGGGACGCGGAATACATGTGAAGCAATCCGTGTCTGCTCGCCATGCTTCGGGCTCGGTGGCTCGATGCTCTCGCCACACTTTATAAAATCAACTCCACGCCAACGTGGATAGTGGGGGTATGAAAAGGTCAGGAGGACGCGTACCACGGCCGCTCGCCATGCTTCGGGCTGCCGTGGATAGTGGGGGTTTCAAAAGGAGGCATTTGCCAGTATGTAACATGGAGCACTGGCAAATGCCTCCTTCATTGTGAATGAGATGCACTTGCGTCCGCACCCCCACGCGCGCGTTACAGAACCTCTAACCCTGTCCACAGGGTTGATGTACCCTGCCTCAATAGCTAATGAGACACAGGAGTGTCTCAGTGCAGGCGCGTCTGAGACACTCCTTCTTCTGAAAAAGATGGAGCACCTCTCCGCCGGCACCAGCATGATCCCCTCTCCGCCATCATGCTGGTTCCGGCGGTGTGAGAGAGGTGCTGACTGGGCTTGCCAGGGATGCCGGGGAGTTTGTGTAGTTTCACGGTGGCAGCCTATGCTGATAACGTAGCTTAGCCTGGCACCGTAAAACTACACAAGTAAGGCAGCCGTAGGGCTATGCTATTAGCATAGCTTCAAACGTAGAGTAAGCTGCCGCCGTGAAACTAAACAAATACCCCAGATTTTTGTTCCCACCAGACAGTTTGCACCGATAAATCTTTATGTGTGTATTCAGCTTAACTCTACTTGTACATGTTACATTCCCCACATGCAGTGCACATGGTTCTGTCCATTTTGAGAACAAACCTGCGATCAGGTCTGATTAAGCCTAATGCTTGGTCTGGCAAAGTTAAGGGCCCCACACCCAGGACGATATTAAGCCATTTTCTGAGCGATTTTACCTATTTTCAATAAATTGCTCAGAAAATGGCAGAGAATCGCTGTGTGTATAGCACACACAGCGATTCAAAAGCATTCCCTGCATCCCCGATTCTGGCCGTGATTGATAATGGCCCCGCTAGTAAATTCAGACCACTCACTCAGAACATCTCCCACATAGCAGGTGGTGAGCAGCGCCATCTGAGCAAGTGCTCTGAATCCGCCCTGCCACTCTGTCCACCCGCCGCCTAGTGTGACTGCAAGAATGAATGGCTGTCATACATTACTGACAGCACTGTATAGATGTGCTGTACTGCTGGCACCAGCATTCGTCTAGTCCCGAGAAAGGACTGTAACTGGAAGAGTAATCTGCAGGGAGAAGCCAGCTTGGGGGAGACAGCGGGATGCGGATACATCGAGGGACCCAGGAGAGGATCACGCTTGTCAGTCACTGCAGTGTCCAGAACAGCTATGTAAGCATATTAAATAGACATGTACAGTAGAATATATATATATATATATATATATATATATATATACATTGCGTTTAAACGCAAGAGTGTGTACGATCCACAGTCATTTAATCCAAGCATCAAGATTTCTAATAGACTAGTAGATAGTGACATGCCAACCACCACAGCTCACCCCAACCCAGGGAGAGATAATTTAACCTACCCTGAAAAAAACGCCCTGCAATCATTAAAAAACAACAAGAGTATTACAATCAGGCCGGCGGATAAAGGGGGAGCTGTGGTGGTCCTTAACACTGTTGATTATCATGCTGAGGCGATCCGCCAATTAAATGATATCAACACATATAAATGTCTTGATGGGGATCCGATAAAAATGTATTCCAAATTAAAGTTATAACCCTACTCTCTGAGGCCTTAGTCAGTCAATGGATAAACCAAGATTTGTATAATTACCTCATGACTGATTTTCCAATCTGTCCGATTTTGTATCTAACACCCAAGATACATAAGACACTACAGCAGCCCCCTGGCAGACCCATAATATCTGCCAGGGGCTCGCTATTTTAAAATATTGCTATTTACTTGGACAGTTTTTTACAGCCGCTGGTCCAAAAGACCAGCAGCTATACAGCCGCTGGTCCAAAAGACCAGCAGCTATCTTAAAGACACCACCGATTTCATCACAAAAATCATGACTGTACCGTTTAATGAGAGTAACCCATTGGTGACAATGGACGTTACGTCCTTATATACGGTTATCCCTCATGACTCAGGCCTTCAGACAGTCAGGGAAGTACTCATACGCAATAATCACATCCACCCTCCGGTTGACTTTTTAATTGCATTACTGGAACTTGCCCTGACATGCAATTACTTTCGATATGCTGACCGATATTACCTCCAGGCTGTGGGTACCGCTATGGGCAGTAACATCGCACCTCATACGCGAACCTATTCATGGACGCGTATGAGCGGACCCACATACACCCGCAGTTTGGAGGCAAACTGACATTTTATCATCGATTTATCGATGACATCTTTCTAATATGGAATGACACACATGAGTCTCTGCAAGCGATGTTCAACCATCTGAATGCCTTAAATACACCTATAAGGTTGACTATTAATATCCAAAAAGAATCAATTGAGTTTCTAGATGTCACCGTGTATTGCACTGAAAGCGGCTATGGTCATAGTATGCATGTATCGCAAACCTACTGACCGCAACACGCTTTTAAGGTCAGAAAGCTTCCACCCAGCAGGACTGAAGCGAAATTTACCTATCTCACAGTTTTTATATATATATATATTCTTTGTATAGCTGGCACTCTCATATCAAGTCAAAGTAGCTGGATTGCCATTCCATAGAGGGCCAAATGGTAGGTCCAATAGTAATGTACAAGGTGTATTGGAGCCACTCACCAGTCTTATAGCAGAGTCACATAGATTTTAATCAGGCAGCATGGCAATCACAGAGGGTCAACGTTTTGGTCCACCTCTAGGACCTTTGTCAAGAGCAGTGGTATACATCAATGCATCGATATTTGTACACAGCATAACCCGGAAGTAGTGCTTTACAATTAGTGTGGTCTCAATAACCTAATAGAACAGCATGATCAACCTGATCACAGGTACATCTGGCTTCATATCAATAGCCCAGCTAGCTCTCACACAACATCATAATTCATATAACCTGTATGCCTGACGAAGGAGCTTAGTGCTCCGAAACTGTTGCATTAAACTTTTGCTATCACCAATCTCCTGGAGTGCCGTGCGGTATGTAACTTACATACATACCATCAGCTTGGATATCCTATTTCAGCAAAGGCACCCAGGCTCTTTGACCTCAGTGCAGCGAGTGCCGGATCGCCAAATCTATCTATCTATCTATCTATCTATCTATATATATATATATATATATATATATATATAGGGTTTATATGGGGTGATCCAGCTCTTCCTGTATTTAGTATATCTGCGCTGGGTGCCCGCTCCAGTATTTATACAGACAGCAGGGGGGGGGGGGGGGGAGAAATCAGCACTCCAGGCGACTTGAGAGTTTTATTTATTCGCCTGGAGTGCTGATTTCTCCCCCCCCCCCCTGCTGTCTGTATATATATATATACAGTATATATGTACAGTATATATAAATATAAATATAAATTGCGCTTTATGTTTTGATAATGTGAAATTGTTTGTTGGTGCTGTCATTTTGCTATATCTGTTATTATGTCAATAGTTGATGCTGGTTGCATAGCAAGGCAAATTGCCTTTGCTTAGCACCAGGGTTTGATGATGTCACCAGGCATGCCTGCGGTGAGTGGGAAGTTTGGTGACCAGAAAGGCGGCTGATGTTGGTGAAGGGTATATAAGTAAGGATGTATGTTTGTATCACTTGTATCCTGATGAAAATGCTTAAAGCATTGAAGTGTTGATCACATACAGAGCTGTGTTAGATTTTTTCACTCGTTATACGCTGAGCAACCTGTGTGGGCCAGTGTTTTCTGTGTTTGGGCCAGTGTTTTCTGGTGAGAACACTGGAGCTGCCGGATTAATAACCAGCGTGCTGGTTAATAATCGACGAGGCAATAGCAACGCACGGGGCTGTGCATCGCTAACGCTATGGCCCTACACACGGAGCGATGTAGGGGCATTTTTTGAGCGATGTAGTAAAATCGCTCAGAAAAATGCCTCCATAGGGCCCTTCAGACTCCTGAGAGATTTGAAATCTCTCATTCTGAATCTCCCATTATGAATCTCTGGCACAAATCTCTCCATCTGTAGGGCCCATTAGATAATATAGCATGAATACAACAGTTTCATTATGTATTTTTATTAAACACAATAGTGAAGTGCCATATGTGTGTGTACCAAATATATAAAATCCAGACTCTTTTGTATATCTAGGCATTACTTTATTAATACCCCCATGGAAGAGTTATGAAATGACATACACTAATGGAGGAAGAACATATAAGATCAAGGAAATGTTTATACAGATAAGCATGATCTTTGCATACTTTGGTTTTCTAGTATTCAGAGATGGACTGGGTTGCTTTATTGAACCTGGCATTTGTATGTACGCGCACCATAGATGTGTGAGCATCTATCAAGCGGGGTGTGGTCATAGCTCCTAGCCTTGCCTCGTGGCATGCCCCTATCTATCTATATGCCAAATGCAATTTGGCAGGGGGGCAGACAAATAGAGAGCCAGAATGCTTCACTATGCATGGTCAGCCCAGCCTATTGTATATCCTGACCAGCCCAACAGGCCATCGGCCCTTCTGCCATTACCAGATGCCAGTCCAGCCCTGCTTGCGTTTGAAAAGTACAGTACTCCCCAGTATGGACTTAATTATGTATTTGAAGGGACATTAAACAAATTGACCCTGCTTCAAGCATCCTCTAGGTACCACAAACAGACTGGCAATCGGACATTTCTGGCTTGAGCAGCCGGATGCACCAGACTAGCTGGCTGGATGCCTGGTCAAGCAATTCTGTCTATCAGCACTCTGCTCAGCCATGAGGCCATGCCCATGACTATCGTCATGCCCCCATAAATCAAGTCCACCCCTCTACTGTGGGGCTGTGCACCAAACTCTTACTTTTTTTAGACTACTGTACTGTACATGGTTTGGTTTATCTTACAATATAAAGTATACTTTGTAACGAGTTAACAGGTTGGACTAGGGAGTAGACTGGGATAGGGGGTGAACAGAGGCCCATTGATCTTAGTCTATTAAAGGGAAATTTCACTGTGTATGCTATTTTGACTTTAATGTATCACTTTTTTAGAGAGCTTTTTTGCTGGTGATTTATGGGTCTTTTGCCATTTGTTTTGCCATTAATAAGGGTTAATTTTCTACAGATCTGCTTTATTCCAATACTGTAGTTAATTATGTTTTATTATGTAAATCATATCAGCTCAGATGGCTGGAGACATATGCTGACATTGTTATATGTACAGTAGTTGTAGTGGAGCAATTCGGGTGGGTGAATCCTGTGCAAAATCCAGTCTGTGTGTTTTAAGTCTGTGTTTTTTATTTGTCGAACAATTCTGTGGTTTGGGGGGTAAAGGTTAACCACTCAAACCATTATTCTCTATTCAAGATTCAGTTTACAACAGTACATATTTCACAAATGTTTAAATAATTTAGGCTTGCCAGCTGCAGATTATGTGATTCATTCCTTTACAATTGGACAGCAGCTTTTTGACAGTGCATTTTTTTCCATTGAATTTAAGCCTCTCATAACATATTGGTAAAGAAGTTCTCTCCAATGTTTGCCCTCATATTAGGTTATCACCCTCTTCTGGGTCTCCCAAAGCTCCCCCCAGTTATATTATTGTATTGTGTGTTGTGTTTACTTTATCGACAAAGCGTTTCCATGTTGGGTTTGGTTTGTCATTTCTATATTTGTATGGCCTGTAGGCACACTTTAGAAGGGAAGGCCCCTCATTTGCTAGGAACCCAATATATTAGCTGGCTGGGGTTGAGATATATATGCATTGGACCCACCTACTTGGACAACTCTGGGAATTAGAAGTAACTTTTGCATCTCTTGCCATCAGTTAATAGTGATTCCACTGATACAGTATGTACTCTTTAAAAAAAGAGACCTCTGCATTTTGTCCATAAATACCTATGCCAATATGAACAATCTTCCAATTTGCCCAAGGTTCATCTTGCTTTCTCTGTCAGCATAACTAATTCAATTCTAATTTGATGACTATAATTAGGCTTTGTTCTCTTTTTTACAAATCTTTGTCTCCTGGTCATTATTTGTTATTATACTGTAGCAATTGTATTTTTTAGGTTAATGTTTAATAAAGTGATATGAATTGAGGCAGTAATAAAACCACTTGGTGGCTTATTGAATCTAGAATTCTTTTTACCTTTGATCTTTTTATTATTCAAATCATGCATTTACCTAAGCACCATATGTTTGATAATTTTATATAGCCATATGTCTAGCTGTGTAATATAAATTAATAAACAGACTGCCATACATCAATATGATTATTTCATTTTTAAGTTAAATGTAATTTTATGTTTAATAGGGATTTTCTAAACTTGACATTGTACGAAACATATTAGCTTGTATATACAGTACATGTATATATATATCTGTATTTATCATTATATTTTATTTACTGATGTATGTATTTGTTTACACTTTATCATTTCAATGACTATAATTGTCTGTTATTGCTATTAACACCTTAATTTCCTTATGTTGATGTGGTGTGATTGAGGGGTAGATTTACTAATGCTTTAAAAAGACACGGGGGAGAGAGAAGGAGAAAGACAGGGAGAGCACACAAGGTAGGGAGGGAGAGAGTACAAGATGGGGAGGGAGAGAGTACAAGATGGGGAGCATGAGACAGTGAGGGAAAGAGTGCAATATGGGGAAAGACAGAGCGATATAAGGAGAGCAAGTGCAACACAGACAGAGAGCACAAGACAGGGAGAGGGAGCATGAGACAAAGAGTGAAATTGGTAAAGAGATAGACAGGGAATGAGAGAGAGATGCAGAGAAAGAGCGCGTGAGACAGGGAGAGAGCATGCATGATGGGGAGAGAGTATGAGATGGAGAAAGAAAGCGGGGAGAAAATGATAAATGGTGAGAGAAAGAGAGAGAGGGAGAGAGATGGATAAATATAAGGGGAGTACTAATTGAAAGAAGTGAAAGGAAGTGAAAGAAAGGGTGAGAAAAAAAAGGTGAAAGACATGGAGAGAAGGCAGAGAGTGTTAGACAGAGAGTGCTGGGAGAGAGAGAAGGATAAAGACAGGAAGAGAGCACAAGGCGAGTGTGAGATGGGGATAGAGGGTGAGATGGGGAGGGAGAGAGCATGAGACGGAAAAAGAGAGACAGGGAGAGTGAAAGCAAGACAGGGAGAGCACAAAATAGGTAGAGAGAGAGGTGGGGAGAGAGAGCGTAAGATGGGGAGAATGATACAGAGAGTGAGAGAGAGACTGAGAGAGAGTGTGCGACAAAGGGAGAGAGACAGGAAGATGAGATGGGGAGAGAGCACAAGGTGAGGAGAGAGATGGGAGAAAGAGATGGAACGAGAGATCTGAAGAGAGAGACAGTGAGAGAGAGAGATGGGGAGAGAGTTGGAGTGTGAGTAATCAAGGCAGCGGCATCCAGATGCCTGGCAGGGAGTAATTATCTTACCCCAATGGCAGCTGCCCGCTCTCCAAAGTAAAGACGGCAGCATTTGGGAGGGATGTGTTTTAATGGTGGTACCATGGTCCAGGATTCCTGGTGTGTGGGGGATACACATTAGCATGGTCCCACAGTACTCCTACCTCTTATGGTGTGTGAGACTTCTGTGTCTCAGGTCCTGGGTCTCGCGAGAATTATATAATGGGATAAAATAAAAAAATCTCATAAATTACAAGTTGGGGTATGTGCTTTGGAAGCCACCCCCGAATCCACCACTGACTGCTTACCTGTCTGGTCAGGGATGGGGGTGAGGGGGGGGGGGTTATCTGCTCCTTGCTCAATGGCCTTTCTCTTTTGGTGATTGATGGCCAGCCTGTATGGAAGGCGGATGGCTGCAGCCCCCAGATAAAATCCATAGTGATTATTTGTAGTATCAAAATAATAATAAAATTAATAACACTAACTAATTCAACCCAATCAGATGACATTATTTAACTGATTATACATAACTGTATGGAAAAAATTAAGATGGATGGTTGTCTATGATCAGGCCTCTTTTATGCAATCATCTGAAAATGCTAAATGTAAGCAACATTTTTTTTTAAACATAAGCTTATGCTGCTTTGCCAAATGCTACAGTATTATGGGGGCAAATACAGTACTTAGCAGGTTCTAGACCTCATAAGTATATATTTTTAATCCCTCAATATAAAAACTGCCCTGATATATAAAAAAAAACCCATACAGGGATTAGGGCTCCATATTCCTATGTTGTATTAGAAGCAGTGGTGTATTTTCTCTAGGGACTGCACGGCTACAGCCATCATATTAAACTCCACCACCTCTACTGACGTTATTTAATGCATCAAGGCACTGGGTAATTTCCCTGGCAATGGATTCCCACTGAAAATGCTACCTACTAATTAAATGATAGGCAATCCCAGGAGAATTTTTTTTCCTCCTGGGACTGCCAGCCTGGACCACAATTAGAGAGGCAGATCCCTTTTAATAGGAAACCTTACCTGACTCAAGTCAATGCTGTGCCAGTGTTGTGAATGTGTGTGTGTGCTGCCCGATCCCTTGCACAATGTCTCAATATTAGCTCTTCTTGACACCTGTAAAGACCTCCTCATAGTTCCCAAGCTTTTATCAACAATGGGTGATCAAACATTGAAAATTGCATTAACAATTGCAACGTAGAAATAGTCTTATACCTGTTTAGCTACTGCCCTAGCCAAGTCTTTACAGGTCTCAGTCTTGCCGGTTCCTGCTGGTCCTTCTGGTGCCCCTCCTAGGTTTAGCTGTAGAGCTCCCATTAGTGTTCTGAAACACAGGCATAACACCAAACATGAATCTTTAATAGGACAGATCAAAATGTTATTTAACTCAAACTGCAACATTGGTGAAACTTTTAAGTACATAAAGAAAATGAAAATAAACAAACATTACATTTTAATATCTTTTAGTGGAAAGTCTTCATATGTTATATTCCCCAATGAGCTTTTTAAACTCCATTAGTGCTTAGAAGTAATGTAAGAGTAGGATTTTTGGTTGGAATAGAGGTCATTACCATACAAAACAATTCACAGTGAATATTAGTTTGAATAAATAAAATGCTATTTACAGAAGCAGCTTTTGTTCCTCTAGACTTTAGGACATTTGCTAGAACTAAATATAGGTATAATAAACAGTGATTAAAATGTAACTGTATAATTAGAGCTTTATTGGTAAAATTATATATATTATCGCATAGAAATTTATAAAGATGTCTTTACAAAATAGGTCTTTCCAGTACTCTGAGAAGAATGTGAATAACAATAATTGTACTATAAACATAAAAGAAAATCATATTGGAAATATTGGAAATGAGTTCAGCCACACACTTCCTACAGATGTAATCCACGCTTTCCTGAGCATCAATTTATTGTGGAATGATATGATTATGCATCACACATAAATTTACAAAAGGAAATGATTCCAGTAAGTCACAGGTTCTCAAACTAGGGTCCTCAGGGCCTAACACAGTGCATGTTTTGCAGGTCTCCTCACAGAATCACAAGTGAAAAAATTAGCTCCACCTGTGTCAATGTGTCAATAAATAATGAATGCACCTGTCGGGTGACCTGGAAAACCAATTGTGTGGGGTCCTGAGGACTGAACCCATGCAATACGTTATAGACAAATTTAGAGTTGTGTGGGTTTGTAGATGGCTTGCAGTGAGACCACAGTTTGTTAAAATGGGAAAGCAAAACACTAATAAAATGGGAGGGGTGTCTGCTAGGACTCCCATGCCTGGACAGAAACGGGCCCAGGACTGAGGTCAATTATACTTTATTGTCATAAACAAAGTTCCCTTGAGGCAATGTAGAGGTTAATTAGTGCAGCCAGTGCTGCAGACACAGGTCACACCAGACATTCCCTGTGTTCAAGGAAGGGAGGTGGGCCCTGCCTATTTTGTCAGTTTCAAGTCTACCCGAGCCATGGCTTGGGTGTTCCCTCTAGACATGAACTCTAGATCGAGGTAAAATGTCATTCTACCAGCATTAGATTCTCATGGGTTTTGGATGCTATTTAAGGAACCAGTGATGGCGACTCAGTACCATTTCACTCTGTCTCAGCACACTATTGTATTCTGCACTGTGCTCTGCAATTTCATATGGCTGAGACCAGAATAATCCAAGTTGCTGTTCTGTGTTCTGCTAGTTCAACTGTCTTTGCTCTATCTAGAGTCAATACAAGAAGCTGTACTATGTGCATAAAAGTGGCTGTGCTGTATCCAAAACTCCATATATGTGTCTGTGCTGTGTCCAACTAAAATGGCTGTGCTGTGCCCAGACTCCATACACGTGGCTGTACTGTGTCCATCTAAAGTGGCTGTGGTGTGTGCATCTAAAGTGGCTGTGCCCAGACTCCATACACTTGGCTGTCCTGTGTCCATCTAAAGTGGCAGTGCCAAGACTCGATACAAGTGGCTGTTCTGTGTCCATCTTAGGTGGCTGTGCTGTGTCCATCCAGAAATAACTGCTCAGTGTCCAGCCGCTCCAGTGTTGCCAATGCATCTGTCCTATATGCCTATCTGCTGCAATGCTGCTGATGCATCTATCCAGTGATCATCCACTCCAGTATAAATAACAGTTTAAAAAGTAAGAAAAACTGTAACAAAAAGTTTTTTTTGTGCCGTACCCAACTGCATATCAGTGCGGTGCGTATGCATTACAGCACACTGCAGTAATGTGAACTAACAAGAAGGAAGTGCAGCATGATATTCTACAAGGGTACATACTGTACAGTACAGTAGGTGACTATATCTGCATAGTTTAATGCAAAATTGTCTGTTCTGCCACAAATATTTTATTTGTGCCCAATTTAGTTGCAGATTGTTCATCTTTTATGCCAGAAAACTCATCGGCACCAAGTTTTTTTCCACTACTTTTTGTAAAGTTCCATCAAGCGGGCTTTGTACAAAAAGCAACAACTTTTGTTGTCAAAGCCTTTCTACATTTTAAGGGAACACTTATGTTTTATCTCCTGTATATTTTCACATTTGGTTTCTAGTTTATACTGCGAGGACATGAAAACATTTTTATTCCTGTTTACGCAAAGGTCAGCATGTGCTGCGTTAAAGGAAATGTGGTGAATAAATGGCTGTTCGACCATAAACGACAGGTGGTATTTGAATCACTCTTGTTTTGTAATTTTGAAGCTGCTTTAAATGTATTAGCTCTGCCAGAAACAACAAATCACAAACAAACTTGCTGTCTGCATGAACATAGCTACATTAATTGTTGTCTAGAAATGGCAGCATGACATTATTTCAGTAAGACACTAAAAGACATTAAAAGAAATGTTATCTGGCAGGAGTGCATTTTTCTAAAGTTCCCATGGTGAATCATTACACTCACTTTGTACAGGCTAAATATGTTACACAAACTTTCTTTTTTAGGCTGCTATGATACAAGGGCACCAAACAAGGGGCCTGATTCTTGTTCACTTGCAACAACAAATGATCTCTCTAATGGACAAATCCATGCACATTGCAGGTTGGGCATGTGCAGAGAGAGTTAGATTTGGGTGGGGTTTGTACTTCAAACTGATATCTATATTACAGTGTAAAAATAAAGCAGTCAGTATTTACCCTGCACAGAAACAAAATAGCACACAAATCTAACTCTTGCTACACAGCAAGCCTCCATCAGGGTGGAGACCATGGGGTCTGGCGTCCTGGGCCCTGACAGAGAAGGGGGCCGGACCTGGGCCTACAACTAATAACAAAATATCTGGCTGTCAGAACCGACTCAGCAGCATATGCAGTACAGGGAGGAGCCAGGCTGGAGAGCCGCTCTCCTTGCTCTGCACTCCTGCTGCAGTCTGCTTCAGCTGCCTCTGCGCCTTTCTTACAAACTGTGAGGCAGCAATGCCAGCATCAGGAAAATAGGGCAGGGGGAAGAAGATGTCACTGACACTGTCAACCCAGCAGCCACTGTGATGTGGTGCATAGTGGCTGTCTCAGCTTATCCCTCCTCCCAGCAGCAAGCAGCAGAACAATGATCACTCTCAGCAGAATGCTGTAACTGGTGGAAACAAAACTTAAATAACCTGTGTGTCTGGAAGAGCAGCAGCCACACTTTGCAGGTCACTGAGCTCTTCCAGGGTAAAACATCTGCCTATTTGCCAGTCACAGGCCCCGTCATTTCAGATGGCAGCCCTGCTGAACAGTTAACCAGAATTAGGCCCAATATCTTTATACACACACAACATCTAAACCACAACTACTGCTAGTTCATAATATATGCGTTGTGCGAGTAAATAACGAAGGGTATTTCAGTGACTTTTAAAACAGAATTAAGGTATGTTGCAGAAGAATTTGTCTGAAGTATCATTTCAAACTAGTAATATGAGCCTAGTGTGGGCCGTATTAAGGCTTGTTGGAGCCCAGGGACAATAACTTCATGCAGCTGCTTTGCTGCTTCTCCTGTCCAGCTTTCAAGTGCACCCTGTTCAGGCATGCTGGAGCACTGGAGCGCTTGGGTGCCTGGGTGATCGGTAAGGGAGTTGTAGAGCAGCATGGGTGCAGATTATTAAATAGATGTGTTGGTGGTTTACATTAACATTAACTTTTCTGTTCATCTAAAAAATAACTATACTAAAGTTTGTCTATGGTTATATTGCTATGATACCCATAAGTGGATTGGGGTGTGTCTTTTTTGAATTTTTAAGGCTATAACATTGCTTATATGCCTGATGATAGTTTATGTGGATGAAGCCTAAAAAAAATAGTATTGGCAGATTTAATTCAATGAAAAATAATGCAAATTAGGTTAAGCATTATTACATATATTTTAATACCTTGCTTTTTGTATGTAAAAAGCTTGCATTCTGTTAATGATGAAACCCCAAGGGAGCGAAGAAATGCTGCCCAAGTTTGGTGGCTGTGCAGGTTGCCAGCCGATCGCAAATTTTTTTTTTTAAAGGGGCAATCCCTTACAAGGCAAAACCATGCAAGGGATTGCCCATTTGAAAAATCATCCGAGTTCAGCCGGCAACCCGCATGGTAACCGAACTTACATCCCATCCCATCCCAAGTAAGTGAATATATATTGGAAGTGGTGTAGCAGAGGTTATAGGTTGTATCACCAAATATTTTTTCTAATAAACATAGGTGTTTGACATCAGTTATGATCCGATGCACATTGGATGTATAGGATCGGATCTGCGCACTGCATGTATAGGATCGGATCCTGTAGATCATGTGCAGCATGTATGATATATCAGAATAAGATCAGCAGCAGCACATCGCGGGTGCTTTTAACTACTTTAGTGCCAACATCTCTGTGAGAGATGTGCAAAATATCAGCTAAAACTGCCAGCAGCATTCACATTTGTTATATAAATTCACATAAAAAATGTTGTGTAAAAAATTATACTTCCTATATTAAGTAACAAGTACAAGTCATTATGATAAATAAAAATGTTTGCTTGCAAATATTCACACCAATTTTGACAAATTTACTCAAAGGGTTAATACCCGTGATGTATCAGATTCCCCTTGAACCCCCCCGGAAGCTCCGCACACAGTTTATTGCATGTAAAAAATGGCACATCAAGTGCAAAATCAGATTAAATCCTCCTGGGAGCTGCCGTGGGTGCTCAGGGGAAAACAGGTCTAACTCTCAGATAAGTCGCACCTGTGTATGGGGCCTTAACTGGATTGACTCCATAGTATGCTGTATTCACAAAAGAGGTGACATTCAATTCTTAAACCTCTTTTCTTTTTTTTCTTTCCAATTCACAAAAAAATGGTAGTTTTAATATACACAAATATAGAAATACAATGTAAAATCACTGAAATAAAATAAATATGTGTTAAGAAACTTATTAGGGTAAAAATAAGGCCAATGAATGCTCTTTCTATTATGCCAGAAAATAATATTGTACAGCATAACAAGTTTATTTTTCAGAGTTTTATGTTTATTTTTAAGTATTGTTTTCTATTTGTTCTACAATAATATATAATCATTGGTTATGTAGAATGTGAAAATATTGTTTTAATTCATATAAGCACTTACTAACTTTTAAATGTTATTTTTCAGTCCATCTTTCTTAACCCAATGACAGCAGGCAGGTTGTGACAAATTTGCAACTCATAAAAAAATACCATATTTTGCTTTTAATCAGTGTATTATTTATGCCAGGAATTATTTTTTTTTTTTACTCTTAATTTGCAATTTTATATTAATTTTTTGGGGGGACAGATATATGGCAAAAATAAATGCAGTAAATGCTGCCTCCTAGTTTAAGAATTAATCTAATGTAAACATTACTTAATTCCATATATTCTTAAATAATCTACAGTATATAGAATACATGTTTGCATAGCTATGTGTTTATTACTTCATTTTAAATGTATTCTTTTTATGCACAACATGTATTTTGGGTGAACGTTTTTTTTTTTAATGGTAAACCAGGTAGTGAAGGCGTTGTACATACATATATCTGCTGGTGCATATACATCTTAATAGATCATTCAACATATTTAAATTGAAACATAAAAAGTGTGTAACAAAAGGTTAAATAACTGTAATCTAAAATATTAATATTTAAAACTATTTTAATCACCATACTTATGAATTTAAAGATCCTTTAAAAAAACCTATATTTTTAATTAATACTAGCAATAATCCAATATCTTTCTAAATTATTTCTTTAATGGTGTCCCTATCAAATGAAAGAATGAATAGATTTCCATTGAGAAATGTGGTATTCAATCAAAGTTACACTACAGTACATACTATTCACATAAATTGACTTGCAAACTCATTGAAATATGACTGCTCTAATACATCCATAAAAGATATTTCAATCCTTTATGAATGAGCTGTAAAATATATATTTTCCTTATCAGCTTCTAAACCTTCGTTTTTGTCAATGGAGTCTATATTTATTGCATTCCAATGATTTAAATTGCATAGTTCATATAGTCATTGAATAAGGCATGTTAAAAACTGTATCTTGACAGTTTTCAAGCTAATTAAGGGTGATATTTGCAAATATTCCTGCTGGTTTAATTAGCATTTTAGCACTTAAGTAGCCATTTTGTATTGAGCCTTTGTTAAGTAGCCATTTTGTATTGAGCCTGTTATTTATATCCCCCCATAATGTTTGTTGGGCCATTTTTTATTGCATTCCTGTGTTTGTCAGTCCAAAGGATAGAAGTCAGAACATGTTGAATAATGCAGTTTATGTCTATCAACATTTTAAATATACTAATTCCTGCAAACAGTGGATGACATATTATTTTACAATAAACAGAAGTTTGAGGAGGGGTTATCAGAACACTTCCATGGTGCATTGACTGTCACACAATGATGCACATGTTGTATCTGATGTTACAGTAACTGAAGCAGATGCACAATTATTTTGCTACAGTTATATAAGGTATCACAGTATGTAATGAAAATTACAATTAAATGGTTTAAAATAATGTTTTATGTAAGAGCCTCTACTTTGGACACGAAGCTGTGTATTCTGATTTTGTGATTGTATTACATTTTCTCTTCTATACTAAAATATGGTTGACATTTATTTCTGGCATCATCCATTTCCTGGTTACTGAAATGATTCCAGTGAAAGGAAAGTATGCACTGTAGTGCAGTTTGCATTTCTACATTTGACCCCCACCCCCCAAAAAAAGACAGTTTGATTTTTGGTTCATTTAAGTATTAATACAGTTTGAGTATCCCTTATCCAAATAATCTTTATCCAAATTATTCCATAGCTTCCCGAATGTGCTTTTTTTTTTTTTTATAAAAGCGCTACTGGGGACATAATAATTGGCACTACTGGGGACATGATATGTAACTGGCACTACTGGGGACATGATATGTAACTGACACTACTGGGGACATGATATGTAATGGGCACTACTGGGGACATGATATGTAATGGGCACTACTGAGAACATAATATGTAACTGGCACGAAATATGTGCAAGAAAATGATTGTTTGGCATTCAAATACAGTGCCAGCTATAGTACACAAACTTTGTTATATGTTTTGAAGCCTTGTTCCATGCACAAATAAAATATATGTGTGTGTATTTCATGTGTTTGATGTGTGTATACAACATAAATGGAAGATACCTCACTGAAGTATAAAAATATTCTAAAATACAAAATCATCTGTTATCCAAAATGCTTCTGGTCCTGAGCACAAAGAAAATTAGGACTGTTTTATTATAAAACAGTATTATTTATGTGCTACTTATGTATTTGAAGGATTTTATTACACTGATTCACATGTACAGTACATAGGGATGGGTTTTTCTACCAAGGTGCAAATGGAAGGTAAATATAAGATGTATCCTATAAAAAGTACAGACATTCTGTCTTTATAGTTTATACATGCCCATAATATAATGCTGTTAGATACATTCACCTAATTGACTAATTGCACACATCTTTATTTATCTCAGATGTTACTTCTGAATTGTAACCATGGCATTCTAGATAGCATGATCTTTTTTAATCTCCTTTTACAGCTAAGGATGCCATCACTAGGCTTTACAGCAATTCAGTGGTATACTGTATGTCAGAAATCAACTGAATATGCAAAGTAATGCATCAGAGACCAGTTTTTACCTGAAACATCGATCTGTAAGTGGCGTCAGGACAAGTCTACCAGAGTTGCCCAAATATTCATATCCATATGATACGCTTGTGGTCACCATTCTCACCACAATGCTGTTCTCTTCCCAATAATATCTCATTTGTGCAATCCAGCTGAAATCGGAGGTGCTAGTTATTCCACGATTGCTCAGGTTGTACACAATATCTCGAGCTGTAACAGACAAAAATGTGTTTTATTATATAATAACACACTTAGGACATTGTAATATAACATTATATACTGTAGGCTTATTATCTTTGATTTAAGAAAGGAAATCCCAATTCCAACATACATGTTGCTTGAGTTATTTTGCGGTTTCATGGAAACTGTACTTGGCTTTGAATATAGAGTATGGTATCTACATTTCCTGATGACAAAAAACTATTTTGGGTACTTAACTTTAAGCAGAATAGTAACTTGCTAAAAAAAAATAGAGAAGAGATCAAACTGGGTAGATGGCATTTAATGTGCATAGGTCTTGGCACCTGGACTTTGCTAACAACTGTGATTTTTGCATGTGGGTCCCCCTTGATCATGTGACGGCAAGATTTCACGATAAGATGACATTGCTGCTACACGTTGAGCACCAAGGGCCTCCTAAGGATGTTCCAGATAATAGCTTTTGAGGCTTTAAGGTGCCTTTCCAGTCATCCTGCATGCCAAGCACAGTTTCTGTAGAGCAGCAACAATGCCACCCCCTAGACCCTGTGCCCTAGGTGTCTATACCATTGGCTTATCCCTATGTGCAGTGTTTTGTTTTTTACCCATTTTATGCTAAGATACAAAAAGAAAATATCTGAACTAGATTACACAGATGGAGTGATTCCAAATAGAACTCCACCGGATCAGCAGCTTGTCCCTTGGCTTTTGTCAGAATTTGGGGGACATCTGTATACTAATTGTGTAAGGTATGTCCTGTCTTTAAAATAGCAGTCAATGTCCCCATCCAATGGAAACCAGAAAACTATTGCTGGGTGTATGTTTTTTACTTTACTGTTTACATTGGCCCAAAATACTAATTAAATATACATTCTAATACGGTATAAAAGTGCCAATTTGAATATATTTAAATTTAGTCAGGAGACCATTTAAACATACTGTAACTGCGAATTTTAAAATATACCTTGCAAAGTGGGTAAATACGGTTATGCATATCTTCCGTTATAAATGATAAATATACTGTAGATGATAATCAGAAATTAGCACAGATGAGGATGGTGTCACCAAGCTTTCAGTCTATAATACTATCTATATTCTAGTAATACAATATATAGCAGGTTCTAATGTAATAAGGTGGCAAACAAGCATACATATAGTAAAATCACTACTGAGAAAAATAAACTTTAAGGCTAAGGACATAAAGATAAGCAAAGGTTTGATTGCTGTTTTTGAACATTTAATGGCAGAAAAGGAAAATTATTCCTTGAGCAAGCCTTTAATGTGTAATGATATTATTTGCTCTGTTAATTTTTGTGTACTTGGATTACAAAAATATTAAATCAAAGAACCTTATCCATATCAGATTTTGCTCAGATATCTGTTTATTGTGCTAGTATTCTGTGATACTTAATAGAAATCTGGTTGATTAATGAGGTGTTTAATTTTTATAGTCACTATTAAAATGGAAAGCAGTCTGCTTTATCTCAAAGAATTATATTTCAAAGGAGCTTGATGCTCATTATGAATAATCACTTGCAACTTATGAAAGAAATGTAAACTCAATATAGCTCGAAAAGTTAAAATAGTACAGCATTCAGAAAACTTAAAATGGCTAATTTATCTTCAATCAACCAGAATTTTAATGCAGCCCATAAGTGTCTACAAAACCCAAATTATCATCCAGGCATACAATAGGTATACATGAAATAAATATTGTTACTAGGAATCATATACACTGGATGGACATAAAGTCTGGTTCTTTATTTGTAGCATGCAGACAGCATACCAGCTTAACAGTTTGTCAATTCACAGGTTACAGCATGGCAGGTTTTCCAGCAGGCAACACATAGGCTACACCCAAGAGATCCCAAGTGTAATCCCCAGATCCCTAGTGTAATCTCCAGCCTATTGCCCAGCCACTAAAATAATAAAACATAAAAGGAAACCACAGATGTTAATTGGCAGACAGTGATTCACAATATACTGTATACTACAAAAACACAGACTGGATCTAATCAGTCCTGCTGGGGCTGCTGCTCTACAGCTTGATCCTGTTGTTCTACATTACCTCCATGTGGAACAATGCTGCCCCTGCCACACTACATTATATAGTCATTGATATCTTACTGGACTGTACATTTGTTCTCACATACTGTATTTACATTTTAATCACTTTCAGATCAATTAAAATCATTCTTGGGAGATATTCAATCCCTGGCGCTATTTACAACAGTAGAAATAGTGCCCACCTTCTATTCAATGCTGCCATTTCTGACAGCATTGAAGGCAGATCTCGACACAACAGATCCATCTCTCAAACCAGTCGGATATTTTTGTCAGAAACTGCCATGTATTGTTGAATTCTCGGCCGGATCTTGACAATCCATGGCGTTTTTGCCGGCATGCCCTCTTTTTATCACTCGTCAGGTGAAATGGGCTAGAATTCGGACCGTTGGAAAGTTCCAACAGTTGGAATACCCCCCTAAATCGATATTGGGCTTCCAGGATTAAAACACACATTTACTAACAGACAGTTTTAAATGAAATTTTAAATGTTTGTTTAGCTCTAGAAGCCTAACATCAACTAAAATTGCAACTGAACTGAAATCAAGCAAAATCAATTAACATCGACCTTTAGCATACACACTCCTAATCCTAAACTGGATTATTAACAAAGGCACAATTATTTATTTTTCAGATGAGTATTATTTATTCAGTGGGAGCACAATGAAGAATTTATTCAGTGGCTATGCTATGTTTTATTCATTTTTGTTTACAAACATTTCAATATTTACAACTGCCCTGGTATCCAACATTCAAGGGTGCCCTTTATATTACATAAATTGGGACGGTAATGTCTAATGTGGAAATTTGAAAACCAATAGATTTGTTTGAAAATCTTCAAAAAAACTAAATTCCTAAGTAAAATCCAGGGGTTTCATGGAATTAAAACATTAGTCAATAGAGTACTAGAACTAAATTAAAAGTCAATATATAGCAAAGGCATAATTCATAGCGTATGAGACAATGGGAAGATTTATCAAACCTTGGAGATAGATAAAGTGGAGTAAAGAAAAAGGGGGGTTATTCAGACCTGATCAAATAGCTGCGAATTTGCAGCACATGCGATTATCAATAGACTGTGCATGCATATGGATTGTAGCGTGTATGCGTGAGAATGTCCTGTTGTAGAATCCTGCTACTTTTTTATCGCCGGCCATATGCATGTTGATTGACAGAAAGCTGCCATTTGTGGGTGTCACCCAGGTGTTTGAGGAGAAGCCGTATGATCTCAGCTCCGCCCCCGATCTGACTGCTTCTATAGCAGCCGCCAAGTCCTGTGCTAATCAATTCACAGGCTTGCAGGGGAAGGCATTTGACAAATACGAGACAGTGACAATCTAATCGCAATGCTAGATTGTGCAGAGATAAAGTCTGAATAAACCCCAAATTACCAACTAATCAACTCTTAAATGTCATTTTTCAAACAGCCTGTAAAACGACAGCACCAGAGTGGTTAATATTTTATCTCTCCAAACTTTAATACATCTCCTCCACTGTTTCTAACAATACGAATCCATAAACATGACCATGAAATAACACTTGGGGCCTTATTTTGGTTCATTCTTTCTGACAAAATCCTTCTTAGATAGGCAAAACCATGTGCACTGCAGGTGGGGCAGATATAACATGTGCAGATAGAATTAGATTTGGGTGGGGTTTTACTTCAAAGTGAGATCTATATTGCAGTGTAAAAATAAAGCAGCCAGTATTTTCCCTGCACAGAAACAAAATTACTCACCCAAATCTAATTCTCTCTGCACATGTTACATCTGCCCCCCTGCAGTGCACATGGTTTTGCCCATCTAAGAAGGATTTTGTCAGAAAGAATGAACCAAAATAAGGCCCTTGGTATCCTTTGTCTTTACATTCCTTAGTTACTTACCTAACATACTGTACCTGGGCGTTATTAAGGAATCCACAGTATTTAAATATCAATGGACCTAATTGTTGAAACTGATCATATAAAAATATATGTGAAAAGACAAGTCACCTCTAGTATTTTTCTCTGCTTAGACTATGCTATAAAACAAATATCATCATCTAAATCAATAACAGGGTTATAACTAGGATACAAAAATGAAATCTCACGCTACTGATATTGCACACAGACAGAGTGACAACAAAAACCACATTATATTGCATCAATGTAGAAGCTGTAATACTACTCACTACATGTAAGAGAAGCCAAACTACCAAGTTGTTGATGATAAAACCTATAGATAACATTAAAGCCAACACAATGTGCTGTTAAACACGTACATCTCACATTTGTATTGTGAAAAATAAACAGCCCTCCGTGCAGTGAAATGTGTGAATCTCCCTGTGCAGGAGTGTAATAATAATGCCAAGGATAAAGTGCAAAATTGCCATTGTACTTTAGATATATTTGTGTCCAGAGAAACATAGAATAAATGGTCAACATGACTGAATAGCTGCTATCGAAAGAAAGTTAAAAAGGTGCACGAAAAAAAGTTATAACTGTCTAGAGGCGAGCTTAACTTTTGTGCTAACAAATTAAATGGATTTTCAATCCACAATCTTCTTTCTTATTCATTGAAAAGGAGAGCAATTTCACTGACTCTGCTGTTGCCATTCGATATAAACACCATTGCAGTAGCTCATATATTCTTCTCTTAACCTTCTGTGAACCTTCATTGTTCAAATGCCTCTTTCTATGCCTTCCTGTGAATGCTGAAAGGGCACTGAACTGGAGACAGTTATAAAAGAGTTCAACAGCAAAAATATGAGTTGAGTATGTTTAAATACTGATCCTGATATCAAGTTAAATACCATTTGGTGGAATTACATTTCACGGTTTCATGAACATTTTATATACAGGTACATTGATGTTCTTAATGCAGTATAAATGTAATGAATTAGTTATATATATATACACAGTATATATATATATATACTGTATATATATATATATATATATATATATATATATATATATATATATATTATGGAACACCGGCACTCAGACTCCCCCAAGGGGTATCCTGCTCAGGTGCCTTCTGAGTAGGGACATGGCCTGGTATAGACAGCAGTAGAAAGACAAGCGGCACTCTGAGGCTTGTAACGTAAATAAAGTGTAGTTTAATGGATCAACAGTTTTGGGGTATTCACCCCTTCATCAGGATGACTTACATGTACACACAGTGATAAATTTATAACATCACTTACCCCCACCCTGCTAGCTCACCTGCACTGCCCTGGACAGCTGACCGGCATACTGAAACTTCCGGTATCCATCCGCGTCATCCACTTCTGGTGGAAGTGATCTGTATTGATTTGACGCCAAAATGTGCAAGATTTAAATCCCGGGAATGGAATATCCAATCCTGGGATTTTGGGATTAGACTGTGCATGCACAGTCTAATGCCAGGCAGCATCTGAGCACCTGAACAGACACTGCCCGGCTGCTCCTGACCCGGTGTTTGGCCTGCGCAGCATGACAGTAAGAGGCCACGCTGTGCAGGCTACACTGTCACACTCACACATCGCCACACTCCTTCTGCTCGCTCCACTCGCACACTCTGCTGCCTCGTGCCCAGAGGCAGCCCCTCACCGCTGCTGTCTGCCCCACTCCCGGCCGCCCGACAGTGTAAGTAAATGTGCGTGGCGGCTGGTATGGATGGACGGCTGCGTTTTTTTTATTAGGAATGCCAATCCAGGGATCTCAGGAATCCCGAGTTTGATCATTTTTCAATCCCAGGATTGAAAAAATGCCCAAGGATTGGCATCCCTACTCACAATATTGTTTTAATCCAGTTTAGGCCAAAATTCAGCATTCAGCTAGCTGCCTTACTTAGCTAAGAATTAGCAGTGAGCAGCACAAACATGTGGCAATTCAACTTCGAACATACAGATAAAACAAGCCTCATTTAGCCTCTGCTATGTCACGGGTGTGACACACACCCTTTAACTAATTGAAAATACATTATCTGGCAGTCCACTGCTCAGAGCCACATGTGTGACTTGGTGCACCCAACAGGCACTAGTGGCCATGAGATAGCTACGATGAGCGCCATCAGCATTGCTTACAAATACGAATCAGTCCCTTAGTCATTACTTTACAGAAATTGTCTTATCAATTAGAAGAAGACAGGAAGTGATGCCACGGAGCTCTCTAAACTTCCAGTTATGACAGTAGACGCAAGTGAAAAGGAGGGAAAACACCATTTGGATGCAACCAGGACTGGGAGACCTTTATAATTCCTGAGAACACAAGGTAGAACTAGGGATAGTTAGTCCACCTAGGGACCTCATAATCAGGTGGACATTAGCCTCCTGTCCCCACATATTCTATCTACCTCTTTACAGCTGGTCTCCCATTTTACATCAAATTGCACAAAAGAGCATGGTGCTGGCATGCTGAGACATGTAGTTCCACACAGACAGAACAAATATTGCAGGTGCACACCCTAGACATCAAGCATGGCTAAGAATAATAATAGTAAACTACAATTTATCATAGAGCAAACATTAGGTGCTTGGTACAATTTTTGGTCAACAATATGTGTCCATCCACTGCATCTAGGTGACCTCATCATTAAATGTGCTCCTAGCAGGGCATTAAACCACTTAAGTCAGCATAGGCCAGCTACCCCAATGTACCACATTAGTGAGAGGTTAACATTTTAGTGCTAATAAGAAGCATAAGCTATGTGTTAAGTGTGTGCCATTAGTAAGAGGTAATGTGAATAGGTGTTACATAGGCAGTAAAATAATAAGGTTCTAAAAAGTTGCTGAATTTAATAATAAAATGTGATGCACATGGATGGCAATCCACTCTAACCTAGGGTGCCCTGCACCCCAAACTTATCTCTAAAACTGACATATTGTATACATGTTTCTGACATACCATCATAGTGCTTTTCCCAATATGCAGTCTGCAAATGCATACCTAATTAAAAACACCTGGAGCAAGTGGACAGGTGTTCTGAACCTGAATTGTAGGAATGATGGGATCTACTTGACAATATTACCTGGCTGTGGTAAGAGGGCCCATATTTTGTCCAAAGCTAAAACTTGGAATCTCATTTCTACTCTATGTTAAATTGCAATGCTTATTATACAGATACAGCTGTGCTCATCTCTGTGGCACCACGGACGGTCATGCCTGTTTGGCACGCAGTGGTGTAACTACTGTAAGGCAGCCCCAGCAGCCACTTGGGGGAGCAAGCGGCAGCACCCGCTTGACACACTGACATGCTGCTGCCTGAGCACCGGAGGCGAGTCAGCCATGACAGAGATGACAAATCCCCCCACTGATTGACTGTACACAGAGTCAGCTATTGGCTACTGTGTACAGGATGGGCGTGCTGGGGCGGCCTGGGATGCATCTGAGCAAGGGGAAGCAGAAGTGTCTGCTGGTCTCTCTGCCTCTCTCCTGCTTCAGCTTCTCCATTATGCGTGTGTTGTCATCAGAGGATATTTTGGTCGGTGCGTAAATTTCCGAATTCTTTCGGAGCGGACCGCACGCCACGCTGTGCGGACATTGTAAGAACAAACGCCCACAGGTCCTCCGCATTTGGACGGACTCACTCTTTAAGAAGAGGGTGTGTTTATGGACTACATCCAAACCGTGCGTGTGCGGTGGCCACACACAAATTCTGCACGGTCTTACAGCGTCAGAACGGACGGATGTATATTTATATTAGTGATACCAAGTTCTGTCCATTGCTTGCAGTGTAAATGTGTCTAAAAAATGCAGCCGTGCTTTCAGCATATATTTGTGTGTTTTATAATGGTCCATTTAGGCTGCAATGGTTCCAATTGAAGCAATGAAAAGAGTGTAATTAATGTGTAATGAGTAGAGGAGTGGATTGTATTGTGTTCAGCTGACAGTGGTTCAGGTGCGGCCATACTAATTGGGCGATCCGAATGCCTAGCGCATGACCGAGTGGTGTCCGCAAAGTAATACTTGCTTATGAAGACCGCATATTTCCCGGCTGTTGGTTCATTTGCAGTCGGTGTTCTGTCCGAATGCACGCCTACCAGAGTTAGTGCACTCCCTCATATACGCCCATGTTTACGCCCAGTTTAGCCCACTTTAAACTACGCCCTTGTGTAGTTCCGAATGATGCCCATATTACGCCCATATTTCCTGCGTGAATGCGGTGCACATTTCTGTAGGGTATTAGTGAGAACGAGTACGGAGACCGTGCGTGGCACATGCGCATTGCGTTGCCTACGCATGCGCAGACGGCTAAAAAACGCCATCTGAAAGAATTAGGAAAATAACGCATCGACCAGAATAAGGCCCCATGTCATGTGACGTCATCACATGTTCGGGTAACACGCTGAAGAGTAGCCGGGGGGGGGGGGGGGGGGGGGCGCCAAAAACTTTTCGGCAGGGGGGAGCAAATTTTATAGTTACGCCACTGTTGGCACGTCAATATCGGACTGCAGCATTGATTTGTTATGCCGCAACATTACTGATCAATGCATTTCTATTAGCTGCGGGAGTAAATTAGATGAAAGCGCATAGCAAAAGGATTGCACCATTGTGGTGTATGTCTCACGTGGCGATTATTGCAGCAATAATGAGCATGGCTACATCTGTAAATAATTCAATTGTTAGTTTTTAGACTGTGTAACAGCATTTTTTCTATTTCTTTGTGTGTGCTGCTGCTGATATTAACAATAATGGTAAACTTTGTGGATCGTGTTGCAATTAGGCAACCTTAAACGTAAATGACTACAGCGGGGAAACAAAGTGACAGTGAAACGTACAAATGGTGCTACTGTATAAATGTTTATACCCAAGAGGTCAATTCCCAGAGACCATGAAATATTACATACAGTACTGTATGAGCTACTTTATTGCAATGCTTGGCATCTGCAACTCCACCTGCACTGTATGCTACAATACGACCTATTGTTTTGTGTACATATTTCAATAGTCACTGGGAATGCTCATCTCTACTGTCAACACTTATTAACTTGGCTCAGTTAACCCTATATGTGGCGTTGATTGAGCTGTGTTCACCTGCTATTGCACATAACTCAGATCATGTATAAAGTACTGGGATCATAGGGAAAAGAGCCTCAAAACAGACAATATTCATATTTTTACAATACACACAACTTGTATGCAAACAGCTATAAAAATAAGGGCATGATTCAGAGGTGGATGCTATGATAATTTTTGCGCTTTTGCGTGATGGATTAGCAATGTTGCACACAGTAATGGTTTATTTATAAAATCTGGTAAGCATTTGTGGGAGGTCACATGGGGGACTGGTGTTTACACTATTTTGGAGGCGTGTCTGAGCCTGAAACTTCAAATTCATACTCAGTGGTGAAAGTTCCAATGGTTTATGTGTGGCAGACTTCGAGAGCAACCCTGTGGCAACACTGGGGCACCTGTTATGGCCAATAGATCTCTGCAGGTGCCTGAGATCGGCGTGTGGCTTACCAAAGGGGATGTAACCTTGCAGGAGCCCTTCTGACATCACTAAAGGGGGCATGGCTTTGCAAGGAAAGCCCGTTTGCCTCATTTTGGAGATGTTTGGGCTTAATGTCACATTGCAGCAGCCATCTTGTGTCACTGAAGAGGAGTCAGCATCTTAATGTAATACTCTGGAAGAATTAAAATTGTGAGAAGCCTGCACCACCCTTGTGATGCCACTGGAACAACCATAGGGTTGCTCAGCTGATAAATGTTGCAACTGATGATGTTTTTTAAGCAAGCAGGCAATCAGAGATACCATCCATGGCCATCTCAGTTCAAATCCTAGTGGCAGCGTCTTAGCATATTTTCACAAGTTGTGACAGCATTTGTATACAGTACATCCTTAATCAGAACCCATGTGTTTCGAAACAGTAGGAATACAGATGGAGCATATCTCTTCTTGCCGGGGGCTGGCGATGGAATCGCCAACCACCAGCCCCCGCTTACCGCTGTAAGGGGACATGCGCACAGGAGACGCTCATGCCTCCCCATGGAGCTCTCAGACACCTCCCCAGTCGCTGCCCGCACCCTGTCCCCCCTAACCCTGAAGCGGAGACAGGCAGGGTTTCTGCTCCCTGCCGCAAGTGACTGAGACACGCATGCATGTGAGAAGCTTGCGCGTTCCAGTCAGATGAGGCACCTCTCCACCAGCGGGGGCATACTGGTGATTCCCGGCATTGCATGAGAGGCGCTATCTGTACATTTAATTTGCGCCCTTAAGTGGCAGACTGACTAGCTGTATCATTGATTACTACATGGAACTTTTACAAAAATTGTACCTACAAAGATATATTGATATTTATATAGCCAAGCATAATACCATTGTTTTGTATGTTTTCGCTAAAAATGATTATATTTTGAGAACTCAAAGCACGTGCTAGCTACAGTAATATATTATTAATAAGGTTTGTTGCAAATGGAGGTCAGTTCTCTTGAGTCAGATCAGGATAACTGATCATGTAATTAAATGAGAGCCCTCCACAGTTTTTTAATCACTATTAAATTTCAGTCGAAGCCCAAGAGGGCTAATATACAAATGCTGACTTCATATTTTTCTTCACTGCTTTTAACCTATTAGGCACAATGTTAAATTAAAAGATATTTCTCGAAGATTCATTTCTTTTTCCTTCTTATTCTATGACAACCCTAAGCAAAATTCTATTCTAAATATGTGAAGTTTGACAAGTTATTATAAATGCTTTGACATTTGTTACCTCTTTTTAATACTCTAGCAGTAAAATCACAGTAGTGTTCTGCTTTCACATGAAATGACATGTATAATTCATATAGAAAGCCCTGGCGTATGGTGAAAAGCAGTTTAAGATGCATTATCCTATTTAAATATACAACTGCAACATTTGCAAGCTATTAACCTGTATCAATTTTAAGACAAAACATAAATCATGGACAAGTGCTAAGGCCTACCAATGTATAAAGAATGGAAAACAAAAACAATATCGTGCACACAAACATTGTGTTAAACTCTCCTGAAACAGTATGCCCAAATGGGTTGTGTCATATCCCTGTAAAGACAAAATGGCTTATAATAGAATAAAGAGATCACACCCATCTAAAAGATATAAACAACTAACCAAATGACTGTTCTTCACACCAAAACAAGGCAACTCAATGCCTCACACCAAAATCTAACCAAATCCAACTCCAAAAGCTGACTGAACAAAGCTTTCACAAACAACCCTATATCTATTGAATATACACCATCAGGCAAATACAAATTCACATCTTTCAACTTTGTACCACCGCACCACTAAATAATGTCATGAAATAGGCTACTGCATGCTGAATTCACCTTGTTTCTGACCTCCTTTAGCACTCTACCTGGTTTGCAGAAATGGCAATTACATAATGGATTACTGCTAACTAAACCACATTACAAAATACCTTAAAATCACAAATAATGGCCCATCAGAGGTCTAAGGAAGTATGTTGACATAAGTCATTCCCACAAAGCTGTATAACCATCTCTCTAGCAGATGCTGTTGAACTACACATCGTAGCATGCCCTGCAACAGTTTTGACAATGGCCATGTTTAAACTGTTGTAGGACATGCTGGGATGTATAGTTCAACAAGTGCTGGAATGCCAAGGTTCTCCATCACCTCTCCTGTCTAACCAGACCTCTGAACTTATAACAAAGGACTTAACTTAGCTTGGGTTGTAGTTTTGTGAGTAATCGCAAAACTACAACTGACAAAAACGCGGGGATGGGGTTTTGAAAAAAGTGGCGCTGAATGAGAAAAAGAATGAATACTTATCTTCTCATGGAAATCTCTTTCGACTTCTGATGCTTTCTTAATCGTCTCTCAATGGAGTGGATAACATGAAAAGACAAGATTTTGACAAAAAAAGAGGGATGTGATGGTCTACTCTTTTGCAAAGGGTGTTTTTTAGAAAAACATCCACCGTCAGCAAGGGGGCATACCTTACTTACAGTGGGATGTTGTAAGGTACATATATAAAGGTATCTTTTCCAATTGATGGGTGCGTACCCGTACTCACGAGGTATTATGCGATGACACTCCTTGAAAGGTTTCTTTCAATTATCCTCAATCATATAGAGGAACAGAATGATGTGTACTTCTCTTATAATAAGTATAAATTTATTTCATAGATAGTACATATCCAAAAAAGTTTAAAAAAGGTTTTCCATTAAAATATAACTCCTTTACTCTTTCGGTGAAATGAGGGAGGTAAGGAGATCCGGTCTCGATCCACAGTGTAATACCGGTATACACCCAGATGTTATGTGGTGGGATCTTACCTTTTCTCCAACCTTCACCTCACTCACTTCTAGATTAAAAGGCAATGTCCTCCTGCCAACGCGTTTCGAGCTGTGGCTCTTTATCAAGGCATGGAGGTAATGCTGTTTGACATCATATTTATAGGGTATCTTAAAAATGGCCGAACTTCCTGTTCCTGTCTAATGATTAACTATGCTTTTTAAAATTTCACTTTTTCATACACATTAATATCATTTATAAATCCTTAAATAGTGATTTTTAGCAATTTATAGCAAAAAAGATGTAAACTGAGGGCTTTTCACAAGATTCGCGTCTTTTTCCCGCCAAATTGCAAAGGTTCCGTCCGGGGTACGTGGGAGATGTAGTTCTTTAGGCGAGAGAACTGGATTTTACTTTGATCTCGCCCGCCGTGCGGTTTTACTGGGCGCCGGGAATCCTGGGTGATGTAGTCTCTTTAATGGTGTGTCTCCGTGACCGGAAGTCGTCACGGAGCTCCGTTCTTGTTATAGCAAGAGAATCTTACAGTGTTGCCGGAAGCGCGTCACTCGTTCCCGCATTCTGGGAGTTGTAGTTTGTGTATATAGCCAGGAGGGTTCCGTTTTTTTATATTCAGTGACACTTCTGAATTTCCCGGAAGTTGTCATCATTTTGCCCGCGTCTGCTGCTGGGTAATGTAGTTTTATCGGCGCCGTAGATGTTATAACAGTTATAACAGTTCCTCACCGTTATGATATATGCGCCAGAGTTTTTTATAGATGAAGCCATGAAATCAATGTTTAAGGGGCACAATGGAGAAGAAAAAATAAGGATAAGATGATAATATTCTGTTTCTGGATTTACGTTTTTTTTTTTTTTTTTTTTTTTTTCATTAACAAACGTACACATGAGGTTGTCATGGTTACTCCTCCAGGATTATGTCATTAATCCATATGTCCATTTATTTTTATATATTTTTACTCTGAAAAACAGAGGGCAAAAGTATTGGATATCAATTAATACAATAAATATATGTATGAATAAATCTTTGTAATAATAAGATAGGAAGAAATATTTTTTAAAACTAGGAAGAGTTTTAAAACATTTTTTTATATAAACATTTTTTTAAAAAACGTTTTCTTAAAAAGCATTCTTAAAAAAGGAGAGAAGAGATTGAAACGATTAAAATGTCTTATAAAAACCATTTTAACTCAAAATCGTTGTTTAAACCTGAGGGCTTTAGAGTTTTTAGATCAAAAATCAGTCTCATTTCTGTCTTTGCAAGATTTGATTCGATGTTTTTATCTCTCCAAGTGCTTTTAATATGTCTCAGGCCAACGAACTTTTTGATATGTTCAGGTCCGCAATTATGAGTTGATCTAAAATGATTGGACAGATGATGGGTTTGTAGTCCTTTTCGGATGTTCCGCAGGTGTTCCGATAATCTTATCTTTAGAGCCCTCGTTGTTCTCCCAATGTAGCTTAGACCACATGAGCATTCTATTAGATAGATGACGTTTTGTGTGTCGCATGTGATGAAGTCTTTGATTTTAATTTTGGTGTTATTCACTGTGACTTCAGTATATTTGGAGGTGGAGTCTTTTATATTTCTGCAACCCAAGCTTGGGGCGAGAAGCTAAAAAAATGGTATAGATACATCGACGACATTCTTATCCTTTGGGAAGGACAAGAAATTGAATTAAACGAGTTTTTGAACACTATAAACATTAATGATTTCAACATTCAATTAACAGCATCCATCAGTAATGTTCAAACCAATTTTTTGGATCTAACCATTTATATCAACAATAATCAAATTAATACAAAAATTTATCAAAAACCGACCGACACCAACACGTACATCTCAACAGATAGTCAACATCATGCGACGTGGTTGAAAGGGGTGCCTAAAGGACAATTCCTACGAGTCAAGAGAAACTGCAGTGACCAACAAGTGTGCAGACAACAGATGTCAGAAATGAAGGACAATTTTATAGAAAAAGGATACAAAGAGGAAGATCTTGCACCCATTATGGAAGAAGTAATGGGAAGAGAGAGAGAAGATTTTTTTAAAGGGGATAACAAAGATAAGAGAAAACTCCAACACAACAAAGATAAAGCAAAGTGGGCTCTTATTACAGGTTACGATACCCAGTTTAAACAAATGGAGAAAATAATATCAAAAAATTGGCACTTACTTACCAGAGACCCTGTTTTGAAAGAAATCATCCCCAAAAAACCATCATTCATTTACAGAAGGTCAAAAAACCTCAAAAACTCCTTAGTACGCAGTGCACTCCCAACAACCACAAGAAATCTTATCAGATCGAAAGGATTCTACAGATGTGGCATGTGTTTGGGTTGCAGAAATATAAAAGACTCCACCTCCAAATATACTGAAGTCACAGTGAATAACACCAAAATTAAAATCAAAGACTTCATCACATGCGACACACAAAACGTCATCTATCTAATAGAATGCTCATGTGGTCTAAGCTACATTGGGAGAACAACGAGGGCTCTAAAGATAAGATTATCGGAACACCTGCGGAACATCCGAAAAGGACTACAAACCCATCATCTGTCCAATCATTTTAGATCAACTCATAATTGCGGACCTGAACATATCAAAAAATTCGTTGGCCTGAGACATATTAAAAGCACTTGGAGAGATAAAAACATCGAATCAAATCTTGCAAAGACAGAAATGAGACTGATTTTTGATCTAAAAACTCTAAAGCCCTCAGGTTTAAACAACGATTTTGAGTTAAAATGGTTTTTATAAGACATTTTAATCGTTTCAATCTCTTCTCTCCTTTTTTAAGAATGCTTTTTAAGAAAACGTTTTTTAAAAAAATGTTTATATAAAAAAATGTTTTAAAACTCTTCCTAGTTTTAAAAAATATTTCTTCCTATCTTATTATTACAAAGATTTATTCATACATATATTTATTGTATTAATTGATATCCAATACTTTTGCCCTCTGTTTTTCAGAGTAAAAATATATAAAAATAAATGGACATATGGATTAATGACATAATCCTGGAGGAGTAACCATGACAACCTCATGTGTACGTTTGTTAATGGAAAAAAAAAAAAAAAAAAAAAACACGTAAATCCAGAAACAGAATATTATCATCTTATCCTTATTTTTTCTTCTCCATTGTGCCCCTTAAACATTGATTTCATGGCTTCATCTATAAAAAACTCTGGCGCATATATCATAACGGTGAGGAACTGTTATAACTGTTATAACATCTACGGCGCCGATAAAACTACATTACCCAGCAGCAGACGCGGGCAAAATGATGACAACTTCCGGGAAATTCAGAAGTGTCACTGAATATAAAAAAACGGAACCCTCCTGGCTATATACACAAACTACAACTCCCAGAATGCGGGAACGAGTGACGCGCTTCCGGCAACACTGTAAGATTCTCTTGCTATAACAAGAACGGAGCTCCGTGATGACTTCCGGTCACGGAGACACACCATTAAAGAGACTACATCACCCAGGATTCCCGGCGCCCAGTAAAACCGCACGGCGGGCGAGATCAAAGTAAAATCCAGTTCTCTCGCCTAAAGAACTACATCTCCCACGTACCCCGGACGGAACCTTTGCAATTTGGCGGGAAAAAGACGCGAATCTTGTGAAAAGCCCTCAGTTTACATCTTTTTTGCTATAAATTGCTAAAAATCACTATTTAAGGATTTATAAATGATATTAATGTGTATGAAAAAGTGAAATTTTAAAAAGCATAGTTAATCATTAGACAGGAACAGGAAGTTCGGCCATTTTTAAGATACCCTATAAATATGATGTCAAACAGCATTACCTCCATGCCTTGATAAAGAGCCACAGCTCGAAACGCGTTGGCAGGAGGACATTGCCTTTTAATCTAGAAGTGAGTGAGGTGAAGGTTGGAGAAAAGGTAAGATCCCACCACATAACATCTGGGTGTATACCGGTATTACACTGTGGATCGAGACCGGATCTCCTTACCTCCCTCATTTCACCGAAAGAGTAAAGGAGTTATATTTTAATGGAAAACCTTTTTTAAACTTTTTTGGATATGTACTATCTATGAAATAAATTTATACTTATTATAAGAGAAGTACACATCATTCTGTTCCTCTATATGATTGAGGATAATTGAAAGAAACCTTTCAAGGAGTGTCATCGCATAATACCTCGTGAGTACGGGTACGCACCCATCAATTGGAAAAGATACCTTTATATATGTACCTTACAACATCCCACTGTAAGTAAGGTATGCCCCCTTGCTGACGGTGGATGTTTTTCTAAAAAACACCCTTTGCAAAAGAGTAGACCATCACATCCCTCTTTTTTTGTCAAAATCTTGTCTTTTCATGTTATCCACTCCATTGAGAGACGATTAAGAAAGCATCAGAAGTCGAAAGAGATTTCCATGAGAAGATAAGTATTCATTCTTTTTCTCATTCAGCGCCACTTTTTTCAAAACCCCATCCCCGCGTTTTTGTCACTTGTATCAATGGATCAATAGGGATTGATCCACGGGTTTGAAAATAAAGGCAGCAGAATTTTTGGAGCGCCCCACTTTGATTCCACTTTTTCCAGAAAAATTGTGCAAAACTACAACTGTTGGTGTGAGCATGCGGGGGCTTCCCAGAACAGGCTAAGGCCTCCCATATACCTGGTCTTATCCTTGTGAACATGTGAGTGCTTTGCTATACAATGAAGCCCGCCTCCTTTCACACTCCTGTTTAAGGAGGTCTCAGAATAGATATACATGAATGAGTCTTGATGTCAGTTTATCAAGAAAATGTGCATTTCAATAATAGAACATCTGATGAGTCCTTTGTTTATGACTTTCTGGTAAACCTCCACCTACAAATTGTTTACTTTCTATTGTTCCATTTGTTATATCAAGAAATAAAATTAAATAAGAAAATTAAATGAGAAAAGGCCGAAAAGGGAAGCGCCATAAGATTGACTATAATATCACAACACTGCGGTGCAATGTTTATTATTGAAACACGTACGTTAAAGTAATAGTGCTCTTTTATAAAATTCTGTTTTGTACATTCTATTGTTGTTACTTAAGGGGCATAACATTCTGGTAGCAAAGAGCTGCATGTTGCAGGGGGGAACATTAGCACCCAGCAGACCACCATCCACAAACCACCATCGGTGGTAAGCAAGTATAAAACTACAAATTTAGGCTTGATCAACAAGTAAAGCAGCAAAAGGCAGAATGTTTTAATGAAAAAAATAAACAAATCCTGCAATTTACATTTATTGTTGTTTATTCCTTCTTTTCTTATTTTCTTTGCAAACTTTTTCTTATTATCTTTGTAAACTTTTCAATCTTGTCGGTAAAAAAACTAACACAAATTTGCAATAGCGGTGTAAATTAAAATTTATTTTAAAAAACGAGGGGAAAATGATCTAATCCTTTAAAGAGTGAAGAGCTGGACAAGTGGAGAAGTTGTTCCTAGCAACCAATCACCTTCTAACTGGCATTTATCAAGTAAATTCAGTAATATGATAGGTAGAAGCTGATTGGTCACTATAGGCAACTACACCACTCTCTAGAATGTTTTATATATCGCTTTCAATAACCTCCAAAAATTGTGTGTAGTTGCTCCCCCATTTCAGATTTTAATTGAGTCGCACTAAGTAGAGAAATCACTGTTTGTAACTTTATTAAGCCTTTTATTGTATGAGAAACAAATTTTCCTGGTACATGCAGATCACAGAATCTTCTTTCCCATAGATAATATATAAGAATTAACTTGTTTTGGGTGTATTTTTTTTAGAAGTTTAATGAAATATACTCATATTTTACAAGCAGGTTCTCAAACTTGGTCCTCGGGACCTCACACAGTGCATGTTTTGCAGGTCTCGACTCCTCACAGAAATCACAAGTGAAATAATTAGTCCAATACAATAGAATTCTAAGTAATTCACATTATGCCAGACTAGTTCTGTATATCCTGTAATGTACAGTGCTATATTACCCCCAGTAATTTGCATTATACCAGTCTGTAGTGCCCTGTAGTTACTAATTTTACCAGACTGCAATACTCCCATTAGGTTCGTTTTATGTCACACTGTAATGCCCACAGTAATTTATAGAATACCACACTGGTTCTCTAGTAATTCCATATTATTCTACAATCAGGGGTCTTCATTTTAATCACATTGCACACACACACTGTAGTGCACCAAATAGGTGACATTATGCAATAATGTAGTACTTCAGTAGGTCACATTATGCCACATTGTATTGCACATTGCCACAGATTGCAATACTTACTAGCTCTTGCACAGCTCTCCCTGTCAGGGGGAGGTAGATTAGTTTCACAAACAGGGATTACCTTATATTGCAAGGTTAAGTAATCAATAGCCTGTTCTGCAATGACGGAGCATCACTGTTTGGGCTTGTCCTAAGGGGGTAGGTGTGGTGTGCTAAGCTTGAGTTTTCCATAGAAACTTACTCTGGAAAACTCAAGCTTAGCACACCACACCTACCCTCTTGCCACAAACCCCTATGCCACAATGCCAACAACCAACACTACTTTCCTGTCTAGAAGTTACAAAAATAACTGAAAGCAAATAGCTACAGGCAGTCCCAACAGGCCATCAACAGCTCGGAAAACTCTGTGGCCAATTCCTGAAGAATGAATTCAGATAGCCTAGTAGGGTCCTCTTCAAGTTTCCTCTATATTGTCATGTATTTACCATGGCAATTTGCTAGTGCTGTTGCCCATATGCTTAATTGTTTTATTGTGTTAACTGTAAAAACATTCTAGAGTAGATCTCATCTAAAGTTTATTATTTTATGAGTTGGCATGTGAATACTTTACAGTTGTCCACCATATCTTCATATATCTAACAACAGTTCAGAATACAAATTGTATTTTATTTCTTATTCTTTATTAGGTCCTCATTGCCCGCATCATACTAGGGGTATCATGTGCTCAATATTGTCATCTAATACAGATAGAGCCAGTCTCACTCATTCTGTCCTTGGTGCGCCAATCATCGCTGTGCTCGGGGATTCTGGTGCACGTGTGTCTCCGACGCTCGCGTGCCCCATTGCCGGCAATGGCCTTGCGAGTGTCTGAGATGCTCGCACATCCACATCTAATCCTTAATGATATGTTTGTTTTTACTAATATTGCTTGTAATAACACCGGTGTGAGGGGATATTTTGTATCCATAATATATGTACAAACAACCATTTATATCATATGCATTTGACTTAAACTCATGTTGGTGAACACTCTTTGGGTTGAAACAAAGTTAAATCTACACCATTTGTATGAATATACATTACACATGAAAAGAAAACAAGTGCATGCATAAAAAAGAACACAAAGTTCATTGAATTATAAATACATCTACTCTTCTCATACAAACAAAGTTCAGAAAATGCATCATAATGCAAATGCAGGCTACTGTATGCAGACTATCACAAAAAGCATATACTGTGTATGTGTATTAGGGGGGGGGGGGGGCTAGACTTTTATAGGGCAAGTGCAAGTACACATTGAAGATGATGGGGAGATGAACACAACTTCACTAGGGTAAATCTCTGCAAATGTGAGAAAATTCACTATGTTTCTTAACAAAAAAAACATTATACATATACAATTAGTTGAATTCACACTAAATTAGATGCATTTATGAAGTTTGGGAGTAATCTTAAGAACTGTCCTCCCACAGACCATTGATGATAATAACAGTTGACGATCTTAATCAAGGAGTGGCCATCTCCTCTTTTCTTCTCAGCTGCTCACCCAGACTTTATGTTTTTCATGCAGATAAATAAAATGAAAGAACTTAAGAGAGCCTTCAAGCAGTTCCGAAACTAATTAGAACTAATTAGAATACTTTGAATTGTATTCCTTAAATACTGGAGATCAGGCTATGCCTTCAGTTAAATGCAGTTTAAGAAATTACAGTAAAAAAAATAAAATAAATTAAAATAGTCAACAGAAGGAAACTTGGGAACAAGGAACTTAAATTAATGTAAGAAAAATAAGAGTGTTAGCAGTGTGAATGGTATAATGGTTAGTCATGGGTTAAATTTCCACCATGGCCCTAACTGTTTGGTGTTTTTATATGATCTCATCTTGCATGGGTTTCTTCTAGGTTCGCTGGGTTTCCTTCCACAATTGAAAAATCTACTCGTAGATTAATTGTCTACCTACAAAATTTGTGTAAGTGTGTGAGTGTACATCGGCAGACTAGATGGGCCAAATGATTCTTATCTATCATTACATTTTATGTTTCAATGGTGTTATGTAAAAGCTGAATTCCAGTTAACCTATTTCAATAAACAAGCAATTTTGTTGTTTGCTCTGATAAAGTGATAGCATGCCATAAGGGATTCGGGTTATTCCCAGCAATCATCAACAGAAACAAGCAACTAACCAGGAGATCATAGTGGTCTATTAAGGACTTGATATTACTATTAATCTTCAGTATTGTAGTATGACATGCTGGGAGAGAACAATTCCTAACAGAGTTTGTAAAGTTGTTTGAGGCATTGCTATTTATTTATAATTAGATGTTTTGTCAGGCTCACTAGCAAGTAAAAAGCACCTACATGTTCTCACTTTCCTGTTCATGTTAGTTCAGTACATTGTGTTAATAACCATCAAGCTACTAGACATACATAAGTCATTTATATTACATATCCAATAATTTTATTATTAAATTAGATTTGATTATTTGTCACTTCTCAGTTGTGGGGGTATTATGTGACATGGAAAAAACAAAAATAACACCAGTATTGCAAAAAACTATACAATTGGGTAGATGTACTAAGCCTTAACAAGTGTTAAATGCAAGGGTGACATAAACATCCAGCCAAACACCTCCTAACTTACTTTTTTCAATTTTCAATCTGAGCAATGCTAGATTGCTTAGATCACTCAGCAAGATCACTCAGCACACAGAGCTGTACAGTGATGTGCCAGCGATGTGTGTTGAGCGATCTGTCAGGGTCAGTGTTCTCCAATGAGAAAACTCCAGTGAGAACACTGGCCCTGACTGGTGATTTACTCGATTTATCTTAATCACCGGGCAAAAGCCCAGTTGTGCGGGACTACGCATTGCTTTCACTATGGCCCCTACACAGGGAGGGATGTAGAGCCATTTTCTAAGCGATCTATTCAAATTAAGTAAGATTGCTTAGAAAATTCCCTGTGTAGGCCCGATAAGAGGGTTCTGCAGAGAGGGAAATGAATAATGGTGTTTAATTTTTTTCCATTGTTATACTATATGCCTGACAAAGGAATGGTGTGACTCAATGTTTTTAGAAATAGCTTTTTTTAACTTTTCCAGCCTGATGGACAGCACTTTATCTGCGCTCATCATAAAACTCCCTAAATTGAGGCTTGTGATGTGTTTTCAAGAACATGTGGTAAAAATTTCAGTTTATAATTTTCTAAAGAGAGGGCTGGCCTTTCCATTTTATTGATTGACTATGCCAACTTTAATGATTATCTTATAAAATTGATAATCACAAATTTATGGCTGGATTATTTGAATCAACAAAATGAATACTTTTTTATAATTAATATTTTGCGTTATTTTACGTAATTGTTTAAATCAGATGAAGATCCAACCATGCAGTATTTAACTAAAGAAATGTCTAACTTATTTAATGAATAAACCAGCTGGGTAAATGTATTCACTGTGGAGCTAAAGCCAGGACATTACACAGGGGCGGTTTGGGACTTCAATCCAGCCCAGGGAAAAAAATCTTGCAGCAGCCTGCGAGGGGGGGGGGAAGGGCAGTGTGTTGTGGGTGCCAACGGTGGTGGCGTATGTAATTGGGGGAGAGGGAGGTTAGGCAGCGTATGTAATTGGGGAGGTGTGCGGTGTGGCGTATGTAATGTGGGGGGTGCTGGTGGCGGCGTATGTAATTGGGCGGGTGGGCGGCGGCATATGTAATGCGGGGGCGGGCCTCTGATGTAATGCGGGGGAGCGGGCAGCGGTGGTGTTTGTAATGCGGGGGGGATCACATGCTCCTTTCTGCCCGCTCCAGATGGGGGAATGGGAGCTGGGAGTCCGCTGCCGCCGAACATAAAGGCCCATGGGAGGTGCTGTCACATATGTGCAGCAGCCATTTTGGATGTGGGCAAAGTGCCGCGGCCCAGGGGGGAGCGCGGCCGGTCCGTTTTTAAGGAGTTTTGGGCCAACCCACCGGGAAATGGCAGGGTTACCCTGTGGGCCAATATTCTTGTGTTTTATATGCTGATTGTACTGTACTTTACAATTTTCTTAACATTTGTCACAAGCCATATACAGTACCAGTCTTCAGTTACAGTATAAGATATTTTCACATTCAGTAAACTCATTGCCTCTTACGGTAATTCTTACTTGATGTGTATGCCTAATCATATTTAACAAAGAAATGAGACAATTTCTTATAGGGGCAGATGTATTAAGCCTGGCTAAGAGATAAAGTGGAGATAAAGTGGAAGGAGATAACGCAACAGCCAATCAGATCAGTTTAAAATATGACAGTTGGGAGTTGATTGGCTGGTGCATTATCTCCTTCCACTTTTTCTCCAGTTTATCTCTTCTCCAGGCTTAATACATCTGCCCCAATGTATGTACTGTAGATTAACTTGAATATTAGTCTTTAGATTGTCCAAATAAAAAGCTCTAATCCAGAAAAATATTGTTGTTGTTATCTTAAAAAAAAAGGCTCTGAAATAATGTGTCCAATTATTCTACCCTTCATTTCAACTTATTATGGGGGAGATGTATCAAAGCTTGGGAGCAGATAAAGTTGAGAGATACAGTGGGCAGAAATAAAGTACCAACCAATCAGCTTCTGACATTTTCCAAACACAGGGCCAGATTCTCTAAGCTTCAAAAGTGATACAAAGGAGAGTGATAAACAGCCAGCCAATCAGCTCCTGTCTGACATTTTTCAAAGACAGTCTGTGACATGGCAGGTAGGAGCTGATGGGCTAGCTGTTTATCACTCTCCATTTTATCACTTTTGAAGCTTAGAGAATCTGTCCCACAGCCATAGGCGTGCGCAGCACATTTTATTAGAGGGTGCACTGTCAAAGTGGTGTGCCTAGCACCATCTATTGGGCATGTCTAACACCACCATTGGGTGTGTCTAACACCGCCAATCAGGCGTGCACTCACTACAATATAAAATGTCTCTCAGCCACACCATTATATATTGCCTATTTCAGTTTTAATCTAATTACTCTGTGTAACAGTACATGCAAATAAAGTCAAAATAATATCTGGATGACACAGGTACTGTATTTAGTGATATGACAATGGTGTAATACAATTAATAATGCAAAACACATATAATTGATTGATGGGCGCTTACTTTAATGGAATACAGGTCTAAAAAGAAAAAGTCTTTGGTAAAAGGTATTGCTGGTATTACTGGCAGCAATAAGTGTGGGGGTGGGGGCACAGCATTAGGGGGTGCCTGTGCACCCTTAACACTCAATGGGGCAGATGTATTAAGCCTGGTGAAGAGATAAAGTGGAAGGAGATAACGCACCAGCCAATCAACTCCCAAATGTCATATTTCAAACACAGCTGATTGGCTGGTGCATTATCTCCTTCCACTTTATCTCCAGTTTATCTCTTTGGCAGGTTTAATACATCTTGCCCAATATGCGCACGCCTATGCCCACAGCCTGTAAAATACCTGCCAATGATGTTATGATAGATAGATGTATAGAAAAAGCGGTAGACTCCATGCAGAAGTCATATGATCAGGAACATGTAAGTATGCATTAAGGTTTTATTTTACAGTGTGTATTACAACCAATATCATATTGCGCTTCTATGCTGCTTATTGCAGGAGTAGTTTACGGAACATGTGCCTGCACTATGATAAATGTTAATGCTAAGCAATGATTCGTGAGTTTAATAACCACAACTCGAGAGCTAGGAGAGCACTAATCCCAAGATTTAAAGTTGGGATTCGCTCATTTTGATTCAAATTTTCCATTAAAACATGTTTCTCCCTGTACGACACTCGATGTGCAAGTGTTTATGGGATTGTTAATGCTACAGATTTGTGGTCATGCTAAAAGCACTGAGTGTCTAGCGCTGTATGAATTCAGCTTTTCAGCTGAAATAAAATGTAAGCCAGGAAACAGATTTATCATTGCCAAGCTGTTGGTAATCTCATATGGCCCAATAAAACCTATGCAAAGGTTTCCAGAGACTTGTACATCTAGCTTTAAGATACAGCTGTTTAAACATTTGGTCAATTATATATTTTATTGCACCAAGTCATGTTCTGAAGGCATCGAGCAGGCTTTGTCCAAAAGAAGAATAAAAACATTAAATGACTATAAACATTTCAAAGAAAGTCTAAAAATGCCTGGAGTAGAAAGGATGTGCTGACACAAATGAAAAGCATAAGGAAATCCATTTGGAAAATGAAAAGGGAAATTCAGTTTCAGGAAATTGACAGATTGCATAGATGAAAATAAAATAAAATTGTGCAGAAACAGGATGACATAAAATCTCACAGACTAGACAGCCAACAGTCATGCAACAAGGAGATGCAATTCAAGCTACTCTTACCAATAGGGAAACAGTCTGCTTAATATCTATAATATATATATATATATATATATATATATATATATTAAGCCTGCAGACCATACTCAACACAGATTTCTTCCCATCCCGCATCATGATGTATGAACAGAAATTCACAGTAAGTTCGTCTTTCTGGCCTTACTAGGGGTTATGCAGATGCGTTAACCCATAGCTTCAGGAACATAACCTGACGTCTCTGGGTTGATGTTTTTTAGCATTGGATTGACTTTATAAGGAAAATGTCTTGCAATTGAAAAGCACAGGGTGTTAAGGTGCCCACACACGGTGCCATTCTCACATGCAATTTGAACGTTTTCATTCAAATCGCTTTGCATCTTGCTCAAATCGCACCGTATTTCATTTGCCTTGTGATGCGATGTGCGCTACCGTGTAATCTATATTGCAGGGCAAAATAGTATGTGCAGGCAGGTATTTTTGCAGGCATCGTGTCTAGTTCAAATCACACCCTGTGTATATAATCGCATGTGCTATGTACTTTACATATTTAAATTGCATACTGTAGTCTAGTCCCAATCTTATGTAGTTCAAATAACACAGTATAAAGTCAAAACTGCATAGCACTGAATTCCAAATTGTGATTCTGTGGGGAGAAATGGAAAAAATTAACTGTTGGTAGCTCTCGAGGACTGGAGTTGGCTACCCCTGGTATCAGGGCCGGTGCTAGGGTGTTCGGAGCCCCCCTGCAAACTATAAATTTGCGCCCTCCCATACTTGCACAGGCACAGGCACAGTAGGAAGCAGGCAAACAGGGCGGGAGAACCGGCAGCAGAGAGCACAGCTCCAGCGCCCGGTGACATTCCGGCGCCCGGAGCTTGTGCTCCACCAGCTCCGCCCTAGCTACACCTCTGATACACCCGCGCAGCCATTTCTCCTCGCAATCAAAGGAGGGGATGTGTTACGAATCCAGCAGGAGAAATCATTTGATGGTTGCTGACCATCTAATAATTTCTCCTGCCTTCGCAAATATAAGTCAGTGGAGCCTGACCTATATTTGAGAGCACCAGGACAAAGACAGGGCAGGCGTCTGACGTCATGTGACTTCATTCCGCCTGCATTCCCATGAAATATTTTTCTATTTTCTGACAGCATCATATATATATATATATATTTTTTTTTATGTATGTGTTATATGTTGTATGTCATGTATTGTCTATGAATTATATGAAGTGCACTTCGAATATTATGAAATATATATATATATTTTTTTTTATAAAAATAATTTACTTTATATAAATTGTTGTAATCATTGGACTGGGTATAGCTGCGCCTCCTAAATGTAGCGATTTATCATCGCTATCACTCCTGAGTGCAGCTTGTTACAGAGGCTCACAAAACCTCTGATAAGGGGCTGCAGCTATTACCCGGAATAGTGAAAGGGTTGCCACCAATTTTAGAACTAGCGCTACTGTGTGACTGTAGTGTCACCCCTTTCTTCCTTTTTGTAACTAGACAAAGACTCTGAGCCCATGAGTTGTCGCCCACCCTGCTTATCCTGGCTCCTGTGTTTATTTTATTTTTAAATGGTGGGTGTCATGGTTCCAGCGGGAGATAGCAGGCCGAAGGGGAGCGCTGCAGCATTTAACCCACTTACCGGGTCCTGCTGGCTCTGCCCGTCCCTCCTGTGCACCCCATCACACAAATCTCCCCTCTGCCCCCTCCTACATTCCTCCTGTGACCCCCATCACAAACATCCCTCCTGTGCCCCCATCACACGTACCTTCTGTGCCCCATCACACACATCCGTCCTATGCCCCATCACACACATACCTACTGTACCACCTTATCACAAATAATCCTCTAGTGCCCCCATCACACATCCCTCCTGTGCCTCATCACACACATCCGTCCTATGCCCCATCACACACATACCTACTGTACCACCTTATCACAAATAATCCTCTAGTGCCCCCATCACACGTCCCTTCTGTGCCCCATCACACACATCCTTCCTATGCCCCATCACACACATACCAACTGTACCAACTTATCACAAATAATCCTCTAGTGCCCCATCACACATCCCTCCTGTGCCCCCATCACACACATCCTTCCTATGCCCCATCACACACATACCTACTGTACCACCTTATCACAAATAATCCTCTAGTGCCCCCATCACACGTCCCTTCTGTGCCCCATCACACACATCCTTCCTATGCCCCATCACACACATACCAACTGTACCAACTTATCACAAATAATCCTCTAGTGCCCCATCACACATCCCTCCTGTGCCCCATCACACGTCCCTTCTGTGCCCCATCACACACATAGTTCCTATGCCCCATCACACACATACCTACTGTACCACCTTATCACAGATAATCCTCCTGTGCCCCCATCACACGTCCCTTCTGTGCCCCATCACACACATACCTACTGTACCACCTTATCACAAATAATCCTCTAGTGCCCCCATCACACATCCCTCCTCCTGTGCCCCCCCCCATCACTCCCATACCTCCTGTGTCTGTGCCCCAACAAAACACAACCTGGTGTACTAGTATCTCACCTGACACAGGAGGACAGAAAGAAATGGAGTGACAGAGCCTCCAGATGTCGATAGGGACATCCCTCTGCCCCTCCAGATGTACATCAGCTAGCCTGGGGTCCCTGCAGAAGTTCTCGAATCTCTATCACTCCTCCTGTGCTTAACTCAACACTCAACTAATTCAGTCTGTGGCAGACTAGATAATCAATCTAAAAGCCTCTCGGCAATGCAAGCTGTGCTATGCTGTAGGATTTTAGATTGATTACACAGCCTGACACAGATACGTTGAGAGGACTCAGGACGGAGAGGCAGTGGCACTGCACTGGCAGTGCTCAGGGATGTAGAAGAGGACAGAGCAGGCGCTGCCCACTCTTCATGCTGCAGATGCCGCTGCCTGTCATAGTCAGACAGGCGCAGGCTGTGGCAGCCGACAGCAGCAGCAGTCCAGCGTTGTAGCAGAGCAGGGAGAGCGGAGCGCCTATCCAGCACTGCACCTCCCTGCTTTGCAGGACTTGCTGGGTGGGTAGCGCCGGCCCTGCCTGGTATAGCTCAAATAGGACCTAGCGCACATCTCACTGTGTGTGGACAGTATCGTGGATAAATGAATCTGGCCATAATGTTTAAATTGTTTGCTTATCCTCTATCACAAACAGATTTTATTTAGTGTTTTAAGCTTTTTTTGCCAACAATAAGATTTGACTTAAAAAAATGGGTGGCAGAATCATGTAGGAGCCTAATTATGAACATTATTTTAACTGAAATTATGTGAAAAGGGGTGTTTTGACACTTTTGGTATTTTAGTTTCACTTAAAAGTATTAAATACGTTTTGGAGCAGTTTTTGTGAAAAACGACTCTAAACCCTTTAATTATTATTATTTTTTTTTTTTTAGCAATTTGGTCGCATTGCCCATACTTGTAATTGGAAACGCTATTTGGGTGTATCTTCAGAGAGTGTAATCACAGAGTTCACTGTGGTTCCCCTATCGCTGCACAGCTTTCTCTGCCTGTTGACAGAGAAAGCTGTGCTGGGATCAGGCTAGTAGTCTGATCAGCTATGTGTGTCTGACAAACACGATGACACATTTAGGGAAAAAACAAAAGTAACAAAAAAATAGAAAAGTAATACTTGCTTACACCCAGGGAACAGTGATCAATGATCTGGTAAGAGCTGCCCATCATCAGATTTCCTTGCTGCTGTGACCCACAGTACAGTTAAGTGATGCTACGAAGTGGCATCTCACTTTACAGCACAGGGGTCACAGTGGGAAAATAAAATCCCAGCTCAGTGAACATTGATTCTTCGACCTGGTAAGTAAAATCGGTGTTGTGGAGATGGAGGGGGGGGGGGGGGGGGGGGGGCGGGTTAGGAAGTGTACCAAGTCATGACAGAAGCAATGCATGGTCGTAGACAAACTTTTTGCCAAACAATACCCTGAGTTTTGCAGTCAATGAAGGCTTTGTCCCTACATGCAATAATTGATACATACCTGCAATTTCTTCAATTATCGCATTGTGAATGGGGGGAAATTGATCACATCCGCATCCTCAAAAGCGGATTGTGATAAAACTGGCCGATAGTCACAAGTTCATTCTAATGAGACTTGTGATTGTCTATCTAAAAATTTCCACAATAAAAATACTCACAAAAGTACTTTCATGCAACCAGTCTTTCAGATATAAATAACCTTCAGCCATTTCAATACAAAGCATTCAACCTTACAAAATAGGATTAGATGGTATTGTACTGGATGAGGGTGGCATGGTAGTTATCTGTACATTTAATAAAACTCTATAGGCCCCCCTACACTATAGCGATTTGGGAAAATTTCAACTGTTTCGGACAGATCGGGTCCAGAAATCAGCCCGAATAGAATGTCTATGACGTCATCGGGTCCGATGCATGGTCCCATGTGTATCAGACCTGTCGGAGGTCTGAGATGCATGCAGGTCCAACGTCCGATTCGGACCCTTCTTCCGGTTGCAGGGAACAGGGGTTGTATGCAATGCATCACATGTGAAAGGACGCCGGGAAGGATCATATGTCCATACACTGCTGTAATACATAGCAGAAGTGTAAGGCCAGCTTAAGATTTGTGTGTGTGCATATGTCTTTTCTTTCTCAAAATATACATGTAGGGATTATTTTCTGATCTATGGAGACATGATTTTTTTTTTGGGGGGGGGGGATTTTTGTCTGTCTGTTCATTCTGGCATCATGCAAAAACTACTGAATGAATTTGGATTGGGTTTTCTTTTCACTATTGTTAGCATTCACTCTAGCACCCTGCAACAGTGTTTTTCTTACTCAAGAACACCCCTCCTGTCTGAATCAGTATACACTTCCAAAACATCATAAAAACTTTGTTCATCCAGCAGTAATTACAGTGGACAACAAATGTTATCCCGGTGAAACCATTCAATGGGCGGTATTTAATGAGCCTGATTCGCCAGGTTTTTATGGTGAATTTGTGCTGTTTGGCGAATTTCTGTCAAAAACGGTGAATCACCCTATTCAATGACCACATGGCGAATACATTTGAAGGTTTTTTTCGCCATGATTCACCGAGTAGCAATCGCTATCTTTTTATGGTGAAGTGGAATGTGAACTTTTAAAATAAAGTGTTTTGTTTTTTACATTTGGTGTCAAAAAATCAGGAATTTTATTCTGAGGAGGGGCATGCTATTTTTATTCATGTGCTGTAAGCACATGAATATATATTTAATTTTAAAAATAATATTTTTTTTTTTTTTTTTACACAGCATCCAGCAGGTGGCGCCAGAGCGGAGCCGCTCATTACATATTCATATATTCACTGCACGATCATTACGATCCTGTGTAGTGAATATACGCTCACCTGCTGGCACCCCCGGGGGGGCAGCCTGTGCTGCCTGGCACCCGGGGAGCACACCTAACCCCCCACAAAGGTCTGGGCTAGGCAGAGAGACTACCATCTCTCTGCCTGGCACCGTCCTGAGGCTCCCTGCGGCAATCGCCGCAGGAGCTCATATTCGCCAGTCAGGGGCTCGCTGCCCCTGACTCGTTGAATACCGGAGCCCGCCGGCTCTGGAACGTGGCGAATGTGCAGCGAATCCAAAAAAGGATTCGCTGCACCTCGCAGGTATTCACATTGAATACCGCCCAATGTGTCCATCACTAATGGTGCCGCAGTTAGCTGGGAAAACATCTAAGTGAGAATGAAGAAAATGCATCTTCAAAGACATATTGCACCAAGTGTCTGATATGCTATGAGGAAATCAGATTTTAAAATATTTAAAAATGGGAAAATGTCTGCAATTCGCGACCACAGCATTGATCTAAGATTTAGTTCATTGCTTTCTTAGATATAAAGTTACCTAAAAGATAGCTTAGATTTTTTGAGAATAACACAATTTCCCAGTACTGTTGGTTAGTAACAATAGATGTTAGCTCATTGTATATTAGTTCAACAAGTATATGGTGTTCAGCAAGTAAGAGCCCCAAGACAGGGGGATTCTAAAGGAACAGTCATCTAGGGCCCAGAGGTTCTGAGGATCTTCAAGGTTCTAAGGGGCACAAAATACAGATGTGGCATGTAATATTGAACCAGCAACCATACATGCCTGCCGCCCGCTGGTGCCAGCAGGTGGGGAAAATCAGAGTCCCATATTACCATGTTGCCCCCTCCCCATGTAAATTCTATCACACCTGGCTGTGTATCTGATATATGAATTATGCATAATGTTTTGCCAGCCTTTTGCTTGCATCCATCCACCGAAGAAGAACGGGAGGGAACTGATGTGAATGGAACTGCCACCCAACAAGCACGGCACCACAATAACTTCAAGTTGCTACACCTTACAGTATATCACTTAGCATTGGATTACTCAGCCACTCTATTATGTCAATAGACAGATACAACCCATGCTCTGTTTAATATCAGTGTTTAAGTAGGGGTGGATATAGGGGTCAGGCCGCCCCTAGGCACTACATTTTTGGCTGCCCTCCCTCCCCCGTTTTGTGGACGCAGCCTGACAGGGACAAACAGAGGCTGCCGGGCATCGCATAGTGACCACGGACACAGCGGATCCCTTTACTGAGGTGAGTGTAGTGTAGCCGGCAGCTCTGCCGATCTTACCACCGCCGTGCTGCAGCAGCTTCCCATCTCATTGGGGTCAAGGTTCATGTGCTCTGACCGGAGCCTGTGTGCGGGCAGTCACCCTGGTGGTGCTACGGCTGTGATGATCCCTGCAGTGCAGCCTCTTCTCCTACCGTGCCCTGACGAGCGCAGTGACAGCACCTTGTGTGTGATCGTCTCTCTACGGCAGGGTCACATGAGCAGCTCCTGTGGGCGGATTTAGGTCAGGCTGCCCCTAAGTGAGGGGTGCATGGGACGGCGGTGGGAGGGACTGTGTCTGCAGTGCTGAAGGGGGGAGTGCGGGACTGCCAGCAGCACTATTAAAAAAATTCAAAGGTTCACTGACAGTGACTTAACAGCTGCCGTCCATTATAGGTGCCGCCCCTATCACTCATTTTTTTTCCCCTACAAAATATTACATTTAAGCTATACAACTGCAAAAGTTCACTTAAACACAGGGCCGAGGCAAGGGCCTAGTGACAAATCCGGCCCTGTGTTTAAGTGAACTTTTGCAGTTGTATAGCTTAAATGTAATATTTTGTAGATGTGTTGGTGCAGGGTAAAGGGGAGTCAAGAGGGCCCCCAGATATGTTAGTGTTCCAGACCCCAAGATTGCTTTTGCTAGCTCTATTTGTGCAACCAAGATATATAAAAGATGGCGTTAGCTGCCAAGGCCAAGTTTATAATGTCATATTACAGTAAATAATAGTAAATTAGGGCTGGTCAATGGATCAGACCCAACTGCTAAGCAGGAACATTTGAATACAATTGTATATCCTGGGTTCAGTATCCCTTAAACATCTGGGCCCCATAGCAATCGCACCCTTAGTAATCACAATAGTTATGCCTCTTTACCAAATATACAACATAAAAATGCAAATATTCTGAATTGTGATGGAAACATGTTATTGTAGTATATTAAAATGATTTGGGCATGGAAATAATAATACCATTGCTTAGGTCAGTTTTGACATTTTCAGTCATTTTCTAATGCATCATTTCTTGACACTGCAGTATGCAATTGCTTTTGCATAACATCTATAAAAATGTAATCTTAACAAATACAAAATCAGAAAACCATTAAAATTAAGTTAACTACCCCACAGAATCTGTGACACTGTCATTAATTAAACTATGCTCAACACCGAGCATAGTAACCCATTTTTATCTCCACAGATTTAGAAGTGACAGATGATCATCATTAAGTAAATGACAAAATGATGTATCCGACATTAGCCGTGAAATCCAAGCTAATTTCTTTCTCAGGTAATGACACCTTGATGCCATTTAATGTGGGACATTTCCTAACTGTGTCTTTATGCACCTTTTTAAAACTTTAAAAAAACATCCTCAAAATACCAAAGAATATTCTTAAATTAAACCTAATTCTGGACACTAGCATATACAACTGCTACAGTACATCAACAGTGCAGGAGTGATATTTTTTTTAAATATTGTTTCAAATATGTTTAACCATTGTTCTTCACATGGGAGAGGCAACTGCCATATTTAAAATCCAAGCAAAGGTTTTGATTGGATGGAAAAGTGGCATAGAGTTACAGAAAGTGTGGGATCTCCCTGCTATGGGAGTACAGCCCCTAGCTGATCAGTTTAGGGCTGGATACATTATACATGGATTAGTTAGGTCTCAGTAGACAGAAAAGTCACTATTAAATAGAGCTAGTAGTCTCTGGTGGTTGGGTACAAAATACCAACAAAGAAACATAGCTGGATCCCAGTGGTCAAAGTCCTGACGGCTGCTGGTAAAGTATTTCACCCTAAATAACCCTTCAGGCAGACTAACCCTAAGTTCTCCCTCTAGCACCCTAACCCTTACCATCATCCCATAACACCCAGAGACAATCTCCACCATCCCCACTCCTGTAGCTTTGCTCTAACCCTGCCCCAAGTGCCTTACCCTAACACCAATCTGTGTACTTACCTTTGGGATCCACTAGGATTCTCATCAACAAGATCCCCCTGATCCACTCTCTGGGAGGTGGGCACAATGTTGTCAGGGGCATATTTATGCATTATTAAAAATTAGTCCAAACATGGACTCCTGCATCAAACAATTAATTTCAAATTCTGCCTGAGAAATCATATTGATTATCAAAGTCCAGGTCATTTTTCTCCATTGCTCTAATTAAACTAGGTGTGATAGGGCAGGACCATAGAATATTCAATGTGAGTGGGTAAGTTGGGAGGTACAGCTGTGTTTTCCATAGCTCCTGGAAGTGTGAGATGCCAGTTAAACTCAGACATTTTTTAAAGTGGCAAACATAAAAATAAAACAGATATCAGCCCGCATCTCTTACAAACTCGTACCCTATTACATATGCCCTCAGTACACCATAATTGCTAACAGTATTATATCGGGGGTGGGGGGAGGGGGGTTGGGGTTTGCATTATTTTGACCATTACTTTGCTGTTTTTGGATACTGCCCTCATTACTATGATACATCTGGAGTAGGTCCCTCTTCTCACATCATGATACTAACCCTATCACATGCAGACCTGTCCTCAAAAGCATAATCACTGTACGAAGATCAGAATATCAATATACAGAACCTACCATGGACATCGATGGTAATTAGAGCACCAAGAGTAATACGTTCCATTTTTGTTAACCTTCCTCTGACGAGATTGACAATATCTTCAATTTGCTGACTGCATTGTGTCAGACAGCTTTGCAGACCCCCTTTTTTCATAAAAGCCTGCAAAAACGTAGAAAGCAAAGAGACAATTGAAGTACTGTAATAAAATAATTTAATGCACATAATAATATGATTAATGGAATATGTTATTGTTGAAAAAGTTATGTGCCTATATTACATATGTGTCTCGTAGGACATTAACTGTTGGTTGCCCATCCATATAGAAAAATATAAATGTGAGGAATCTCATACAAGCCAGCAAGGATTTACAATTAGGTTTGCTTTGGCGTTGAGTATTGTATGATTGTAAGACATTTAACATCCATGAACTCACTATTACATCTTCCTCCTGAAATGGAGTCCACACACAAGGTGATTTCGGGCATTTTCTAACTAGATCACATAGAAAATGCCCCTACATTGCTCCATGTGTAGGGGCCATAGGGATACTGATGCACAGCCCGGCACATCACTATCGCCCAGCAATCATTATCCACCCTGCTGGATAAAACTACTTAATCATCTGACAGGGCCAATGTTTTCATCGGAGAACACTGGCCCTGTCAGATCGCTCAGCACATCGCTGACACATCGTTGTGTGCTGAGAGATCTTGCTGATTGCTCTTAGTGATCTAGCATTGCTCAGAATGCTCAGCAAATCTTCCCATGTGTAAGCCCCTTAAGGTCTAAGCCTGAACAGAGTGTTACTATGTTTTATAATGGGTTATTTAATTTTGTACAAGCTACCCCTTAATAAAAATAAATTTTAGGCAAATGAGGGGTAAGTTGTGCCATTCCCACCATGTTACTTAAATATGAAAGACAATGCTTTTATGCATCTGTTATTAATAGAAAAGGCAAAGGGATCAAATCAGAAGACCGGCAGAATGTCGACATGGTTTGATTGTCCAAAGATGAAGCAAAAAAGAAGACTCCCATAGGGAGCACTATTCACGAGAGATAAGTGCTTGTAACAGACTAAAACATTGATGTTATAGGTATACTTTAAAAATAAAGACCTATACAGATATAATTCTGAATAAAGAAGCCAAATAAATTGAGTCTTTGTCTTATCTACAGTGTCTGTCTTTATTGACTAAAATATGCCTGGGCTATGACAGTATTCTAGCACCGCTGCCTCACAGCGCTGAGGTCAAGGGATCAATTTCCCCCATGACCCTAACAGTGCGGAATTTGTATATTTTTCCCATACATGCGTGGGTTTCCTCCGGGTACTCCGGTTTCCTCCTACAATGCAAAGATATACTGGTAGGTTATTTGGATCCCAACCCTAGAATGAATATGTGTGAATGTACATGTGGTAGGGAATATATATTGTAAGCTCCACTGGGGCCTGGACTGATGTGGATGTCAAATATTCTCTGTTAGCGCCGCGGAATATGTGTGCGCTATATAAGAAACTGTTAATAAATAATAAATATATTAGCTTATTTTAATTCTGCCATAATTTCTAGGACCATATGTCTATGGAGAGACATGTGATACACTGGGGTGATTCAAATTTGATCGGTCCTTCACGCATTCACACCGGGGACCGATTTTTAGCGAATGCGCTTGCTCCTTCATGCGCATGTGTAGCCGCTGTGAGCGAGCGGCCATGGGGTATAGATTATTTGCCAGGTGCTCTCACACAAAAACGGGGGGCATAAGGCGGCTGGAAAAATAAATTTAATTTGATAGATTTAACCAATTGTGACTGAAATTTGATGTTATCCACATTGATCTATGCCCAGATGTAGATTATTAGATAAGGGTATGATCATAGGGTTGACAGTCAATAGGTTGGCACAGCATCTATTTTCCACTCGCCAGCAACTAACGCGGACTCCCAACTCCACCCCCTGCGGGACACTGCCGATAGTGGAAGGGATGCGGGAACTTCCACGAAAACCGGGACGTTCCCGCGGTTATTGGGATGGTTGGGAGGTATAGATTTGGCTAATGTAGAATTTCAATTCAGGCAGGGACAGAGAGGACTGCTCAGTGTGCTGTGGTGAGATGGGAGCAGTCAGTGTATAGGGAGCAAGTGCTGTCAGTGCGTGCAAGGTGATGTTGAAGGAACTGGGAGCTAGGTGATGTTGAAGGAACTGGGAGCTATAGAGGGCGGAATCAGTGAGATTTGGCGTGAGAGAGCAAGAGACAGCTGTGAAGAGGCAAATACTAAATGTAGTGAGGGCTTAATGAGACAGCTATGAAGGGGGCAATTAGAAAGCTACAGATTTGTCCTCATACATTGTGGCCTCAGTAATTACAAACAGCCCTTCTCTGTGTGACAAGTCCCATGCAACATTGCTGCTCCAAGTGTCTTTTTTACTCAAAATGTGCTTCTTATATGCAACTAGAAAACAGCTAGAAATGACAAGACTAATCTTTATTGATTTAATATCAGACAGTATACGAAGTTATATGGTTCAGCAATGGTGCCTTTTATTCATGCAAAGTTCCATTATGCTTTTCAAGAACTTTGTACTTGTCTTAAACTAATTCCTATGCAGTAAAAGTGATAGCCCAGTGTCTCTGATACAGATCAGTCTTGTGCACATTGAGAAAAGAAGCCCATATACTTCTATTAGGCAATACCATCTAGATCTGTGTTCCACCACTGGGGAGGAGACCGTTTTCTGCTCTCTGTGAGGGAATGTCAAAAAATGTCACCATGCCAGACAGACCTACTGTATACCTGCTTGGTAAAGATAATACACTATCAAATTATCTACCCAATTAGCTGATTATCGGCTGAAGGGACCAGTGTGTGAATGGTGTATGCCCATCATAAGTGCAAATGTGTGGGAAATAAACAGTTGTAGAAGAGCACATAAACCAGGCCTGAAACTAAGATCTTTGTCACCGGGCGAGGTAGTAATTTGGACTCCACCTCCAGTGTCTCTGCAGCAGTCTGTGGCCTCTCCTTCCAAAATCCCAGCAGCAGCAGCATGTGCCCCTCCCCCTATATCTCTTCAGCCGAAGCCTGATTTTGTTACCCCCTCCCCCACCAACCATTACATGGATTTTCTCCTTGATTCTCCTTAAAGCAGTGACAACAGGCTCCTCACACTCTTTCATAAGTCTGATGTCATGTTGTCATCTGTGCAGCACAGACAGGGGGAAATAATTTATTGTGCTGGGTGATCCTGGTCCCTCTATACCTGCGCCCTGCTGATTGGTCTAGCGGTGCAGGAATGGAGCTTATTCACAATCATTGGACTGGACATCTGGTAAATATGGGTCAGGGGAGCTCTGAATATCCCAGCACCCCCTCAAATCCAATACCACCCTCCTATGTGTGGTTCTGTATTAGAGAAAGGTTTTCAAAGTCAAACACATGAGTTATCATGCATACACAGTTACTCCTACTTGTAGCAAAGTTCATAATAAATAAGTAAGTACATAGGTTCATAATAAGTAAGTAACTCCGTAAGTTCATTAATGATCCAATAGCATCCTTAAAATACTGGTGATTACCAACACAGCATTCGTAATAGTATTAACCAGTTCTGTATTTTACTCTGCCCTGTCAGTCAACCTCCTTTTTCAATTTTGTACAATTTTTTATTTTTAAATTGATAAAGAGATACATAAAATAAATAAAACATCAACATTGGTTTAGACCATAGACCTTCTGAGTGCCCTGGGCTGGAATTTAAAGTACTTTATTTTTGCTATTCTCAACACACTGTAACAGTTCAGTTACTCATGGGTAAAACCTTACTGAATAACCTTTCTAGAGGTTAATAGCCAAAAGAATTTTGATGTGCATAACTGCCTTTGCAGACAAGCACTGTGTAAAAGCTGTAACTGCTTTTCTTTAATAACATATTTTTTTTGTCAAAGGTTATGGGAAATATTTTTTACAATATGTTGAGTTGTATGTTAATTGACAACTAACGCTATAAATGTCCACACTTCAGCGCACATGTATTGGATTACTCAATATTAAAAGAACCTTATCAGGTCAAAGTAGAAACCAATTGTTACTACCATGGCTCGTGGTTCTTTTTGTAGTTTATTTTGATGCTTTTTACAATGTTTATGTGAACCATATTCAATAGTTATGTTAAAAATTCAGACATCCAGTTATTCTAATCATTAAAAAAAACATACTGTACATTTGTTAAAAAAACAGACATTTAAAAAAAAAAGATATTTCCAATTATCAACACAGTACACAAAGAACAATCTAAATCTTAATTAATATGGGGGGGGGGGGTATCCTATGAAACCTATTAATTTAACACACAAAAAAATATTTTTTACTTTGATAAAAGCTGGTTGTTCACAGTCGTTATCCAACGATTCCTATTTTTTTGTTGTTGCAGTAAATTACCGCAACAGTAAATCATGCAGTAAATTACCGCAATTTGCTGCATGATAACACCTAGGTTCTGAAAAGAGTCATGGAACTATGTATTATTGCAGGACTGATTGTGGGATGAACCACACTTATCTGGGATCTGGTTTTGCCTGCCTGTTAAGTGATAAGTGCATACAGTTGGAGATGGATAAGCACAGTGAGTCATTTAGATCTAGTAAGTTACCAATATCTATGTACTTTCTATATATATTATATACACACACTATTACCTTTAATGCCCGCAGTTAAAACTGTATTATCTGTATTTGGATCAATTTTTATTGTAATATTTTAATACATCAATACAATATTATAGTGGAATATCATATTAAAACACTTTCATAGAAGTTTGGTTTTAGAGAACTTTGCAGAGAATGTGCCCATTATTAAAATTAAATAGTAAACAAAAGATTACCTTTGAGACTTCCATCGTCCAATGGACCATGCTTGATGCTAAGACAACTTGTCCCGGCCATTGAAGAACCCATTCTTTTCTTGGAGATTCATCATGTGCCATAATTGACCTATTCATAACTTCATGAAGAGACAACTTCATGATCCTCTCCACCTATAATTACAAAGTTGGAATAAAGTCATAATACCTTCACAACATTTTTAAAATCCTTATTTCTTTTACATTGATTTGGTTTCTGAATGGTTCGGTTTGGTTGTGCAAATACAATGCAGATCACATACTGCCAAATTTTTCTGCAAAGGTAATTTTTCAGAAAACAAGATGTAAAACATAGTAAAAATGCACTTATTTTGTCACAACAAGTAGGAAGCAGGGGTTTCCAAATCTTAGCATGTCGATCCTAAAGCTGGACATACACTGTCAGATAAAATATCTGTCAGACCAAAATAAATTTTATCTGGCATGTTGAAACTCATCACATAACTTTGCCATGTTCTGTGAGATATTTCACTGTGTATATGGCCACATGATACAGTATCTATGTTCCTCCCCTGGGGAGGAAAATGTTCCCAGTCAGCTAATGCAGGAAAACCAATTATCAGCTTTATTGGACATGCTGGATAATTTCAGCACATCCAACAGAACAATAGTTATTTTTTTGGGGGTTGAAAATTGGTGAATATCACCAACTTCTGTTTATAGGAGGCGCAAATACACCCAGCACAATAAACACAATTTTTATATAATCAAAATATACAGGTTGAGTATCCCTTATCCAAAATGCTCGGGACCAGGAGAATTTTGGATAACGGATTATTCCGTATTTCGGAATATTTTAATATTTCAATGATGTATTTTGAAGTATCTTGCATTTATGCTGTATAAACACATAATATACACACAAATATATTTTATTACCACATAAAATACACACAAATATATTTTAATTGTTCAAAAAACAAGGTTTCAAAACGTGAAACAAAATGTGTGTACTATCTCAGCACTGAATTTGAATGCCAAGCAATCATTGTCTTGCACATATATAGTGCCAGTTACATATCATGTCCCCAGTGATGCTGTTACAAATGTCCCCAGTGAGTTTTTAGCAAAAAAAAATTTTTTTTCACTTTCTGGAATGTCCGTATTTCGGAATAATTCGGATAACGGATATTCGGATACGGGATACTCGACCTGTATATTTATTTTCCATATACACCATAAAAAACAATTTATCGAAGTGCACTTCTAACATAATAAATAGACATACAAGACAGACTACATATAACATAGAATTAATCTAAAACCATTATGAGGCTATATTCAATATATAATGAGGCTTTGGTAATTAAGGCTTTTTCGTATTATATGAGGCAATGGTGTGTCGGCGGCTTCCTCTGAGGAAGCCGCCGACACACCAGAGGCGGAGAAACGCGTATGTGAGCCTCTATTAAATTGCCAAGTACCGCTGTTAACTACAACCCATTGCATATTTGGCTAACAGAGACTGTGATTGTTATGTGGACCTGAGTAACATCTGAGTCTAGGAGTGTGGAGTCCAGTTGGATACAAGCAAAGGGGGCACTTATACCCCACACAGAGAAGACTGCCTAAAGCACACCAGAAAGGAATATTCCTAAAACTACAATATATGGTCACAGATGAGATTGACTCTCTTAATGCGGGACTGGTAACTATTTTCCATTGCCTCATATAATCCGAAAAAGCCTTAATTACCAAAGCCTCATTATATATTGAATATAGCCTCATAATGGTTTTAGATTAATTCTATGTTATATGTAGTCTGTCTTGTATGTCTATTTATTATGTTAGAAGTGCACTTCGATAAATTGTTTTTTTATGGTGTATATGGAAAATAAATATATATTTTGATTATATAAAAATTGTGTTTATTGTGCTGGGTGTAGTTGCGCCTCCTATAAACAGAAGTTGGTGATATTCACCAATTTTCTACCCCAAAAAAGTTTTCCACCAGAGGATCACAAAAACCTCTGAATATAGGGGGCAGCAACTTAAACCCAGATTAGAGTAAGGTCCTCCTGTCTAGAACATTTAAAAACATTGAAAATATCAGCGCTCCTGTGTGACATATTGTCACAAACCCCCCCCCAGAACAATAGTTACTGATGATTACTGATGGCAATGCAGCCCACTGTTCAAGTACTTATATCAAATAATGATCAGATTATTATCTGATAATTGGACAGTTTATGCCAAGTATTAGGACCACTGTGAACCAGGTAATGAAGAAAGGCATTGATTTTTGGTAGATGACTTAGGGTCTTATTCAGCATGGATTGGTAATCAGACAATTAGCAATCAAGCCATTATTGAACGACTGCACATGCATACCATATGCATTGCACATGTGCAAGAGGCACTAGTGATTGAAAATGCATATGTATCATAAACACAATTTTTGACTGACAGTTTGAGCATGTAAAAATGTAGTTTTCTGGGTATGTTTGAAAAACGGAGGCATGTCCAGGAATTTGTTCTAAGGGTCTGTGGCATCAGCGATGACTACTTCCAGCCTGTCTTATTTGCAAAATTAGAGGAAGCCTCCTTGAAGTCCACTGATAATTCTCAAATTAGCGACCCATGCAGAATTAGATACTTACCTACAGTGCACACACACACAAAAAAATGATGTTGTAAGAAGGCAATTTTGATTTAAAAAAATACATTAATGAAACTATTCTACTTTGATTTCATGCTTTTGGTATTATATGTGTAAAATGTACAACTGTGCCCTTTTGCATTGAGGTAGCCATATGAGTACATTATTTTTTAACTACACAGTGCATCCGGAAAGAATTCACAGCACTTCACTTTTTCCAGTCACTTCCGATGCGTTTCGAGCATCTGGGAGCTCTTCTTCCTGGGCGCCCAGGAAGAAGAGCACCCAGATGCTCGAAACGCGTCGGCAGTGACTGGTATCCACAACCTTAATCAGGAACAACCCAGTGCTAAGGTATTTGGAGCCTCAAGCAGGGTGCACAATCCAGACTGCATCCTGCCATATTCCATCCTTGCTGGCTCCAAATACCCTTAGGGGTAAGAAGATTTCCACATATATTTTCTTTTTTGTGATTTACATGTTTTTACCATTTTTTAAAATGTATATGTTGATGTATCAATAAACCCTGTCATATTTTAAACTTTGGCGCCAATCACGATTGTCACACCTATTTCCCAAAAACTTCCATAACCTGAAGGTCTGAGGGTGACCTTAGTAATAATCGGTAGGCAGCCGGAGTATGCGTGCAGGACCGAGTACCCCCAAAAAACCACAACCAGTATAGCCAGATGGTTCAGAGTCAGGAAGTGCAATAGATGGTAGCTGCACTGTGTCTTTAAGGAGCTAAGCAAAGGCAGGAGCTCATTACACACTGATAGTCAACAAAGCACTGCCAGAGTTCTGTTCCCTGAGCTGGGCTTTATACCTCCTGCTCAGTGCTGATTGGATGGAATGCATTTCAGCCCGGAATCTATCTCCTGACTGGCTGTAGCACCGAAGCAGAACTAGGAAGTTTCATGGCGCTGCCCATGGAGAGAACTGGTGGGGGACAGCAGCATGGTGTGTCCTGCAGTGATGTGTGGTGACTAGGCTGACATTTGAAATATAATTCTGCAATGGCAATGCAGGAGCTCCAGCTGGGACAGCTGATGATGGACAGCTCTTAGGATAGCACTGGTATATGATAAAGCATGGCTGGGGAGCATTGTGAAACACCATTTTGTGACATTGTCCTTCTGGAAGGTTCTCCTCTCTCCACAGAGGAATGTTGTAGCTCTGAAAGAGTGATCATCGGGTTCCTGGCCAACTCCCTGACTAGGGCCCTTCTCCCTAGATCACTCAGTTTAGATGGCCGGCCAGTTCTAGGAAGCCGGCCAGTTCTAGGAAGAGTCCTGGTGGTTCTGACCTTCTTCCATTTACGGATGAGGGAGGCCAATGTGCTCATTGGGACCTTCAAGGTCCCAGATATTTTTCTGTAGCAGATATTTTTCTGTACCCTTACCCAGATTTGTGCCTTGAGATAATCCTGTCTCGGAGGTCTACAGACAATTCCTTTGTTTGTGCTCTGACATGCACTGTCAAGTGTGGGACCTTATATAACCAGGTGTGTACCTTTCTAAATCATGTCCAATTAACTGATCTTACCACAGGTGGAGTCTGTAGTATCATCTCAAAATGATCAGTGGAAACAGGATGCATCAACTTTGAGCTTCATGGCAAAGGCTGTGAATACTTATTTTAATTTTGAATACATTTGCAAAAATCTCTCAAAAACCTTTTTCCTGTCATTATGGGGTATTGTATGTAAAACTTTGAGGGAAAAAAAATATTTTATTCCATTTTATAATAAGGCTATAACTTAAAGTGTGGAAAAAGTGAAGTGCTGTGAGTACTTTCTGAATGCACTATATAGTGCTTTAAGAGAGTCGTAGATATTAATTATATTTCCATGTCTAGTTTATTTTCCTATATATATTGTCTGTAGATGTAAAACGCACACAAATATATACAGAATATAAATATACATACAGCATATATATATATATATATATATATATATATATATATATGACAAATAAAGGGGTATTATCTGAGCGTGCTCTGTGTTTATCACCTATCACAGAAACAATACAATGTCATTTAAAATATGATGTAATTATCCAGTCCTTGTATAAAGTGAGACCTAGACTCCATTCAGAAAATAGTGCGCATTCCGATAATACCCCCTTTTTTTGTCACATTGTTGTTCTATCTCTCACTAACAGGAGAGTCTCATCAGAGGTGCTGCTTATAGTTATAGCACAAAACGGAGGCCATTTGTCTTTGTTTGAGATATATATATATATATATATCCACACACACACACACACACACACACACACACACACACTCATCTACTGTATATAACATGTACATATATGTACTCCCCCTCAAACAACTTCTGAAAATGTAAGACTCACATTGATGGGGGAAATACATTCAACAAAGTTATTCCTGCTATATACAGCTCTATATTATAATTGTTAAGAGCTACAGTACTTGGCCTGCCGGGTTAGTGCCTTGACTCCACCATGGGGTGCTGAAATGGTTAAATAACTATAGAACCTGATAACCTGTTTTGTGATTGACACTGTTTAACAGCTGAAACCACAATATCTACATTTATCCACCTACAGGTTTTACTACAAAAGATAAATAGATGAATTATGTTGAAGATAAGATCTAAGGCTTTGTATGATACTTTCAAAGGTGAATAAGGATATATGCTTTTCCTGCAATTGAAAGTAATCCTCTTGCATGTCTACAAAAGTATATTAAGAATAGGAATCTAACACATAAGTGCTCTCAAAGTATATTAGATTAGAAAAGGGCAAAGTTGCAGGGAAATTTCATGTCAATCAAATATCGCTGGAACTGATTGTATCGCAAAGGTGAAAAGTTTTTTTAATCAACTACTTTTGCTCAAAATGTATCTAACATGTGAGATGAAGAGAGTTAAGCAACAAAGGTAGATATATCGGATTAATTTGTAACGGTGCAAATTCGTCCCAATTGCTTTGTTTGGGGCTCTGCACATTATATATTATGCTCATGTGCAGCTCCCCTTTGCATGTGGCTTTGGCGACTTGCGTAGTTGCCGGATCGGAGCCGGTTGGGCGGATGGCAGTGGGGACAGGGGTCACCCATGGGAATGTCCAGTGTTTTCTATCCCCATAGGTACGTGGGTGGAACAATGGAGGTTATTCTGATCGGTGCGGCCAAACGTGCGTACGTTCCAAAACAACGTACGCTATCCGTACGCGGCCGTTGGGGTTAAGTCCACCCACAACTCAGCCGCATACGTACGGCCAGAAACAACGTCGAAGGAGAGTGGCGTACAATTGAGCGTACGCCAACGTACACGGACGGACCGGCCCTTACACTCCGACAACTGGCGTACAACTGCGCGTACGCCACCGTTTACGGACGTCTCTCTTTCGTCTTCCCGCCGACTTCTTGCGGAAATCTGAGCGTACGCCAGCTTGCACGGACGGGTCGCTATTGTTTTCAATGGAAAACTCAGCTTATGTCACCGCTCGTGAGAGTGAGCGTACGTCCGTGTACGCTGGCATACCCTTCACATAGATGGACCTGCAAATCTTGCCTTTCAACTACAATTCTGACAATTAATTAATTATTCTATTTGTTATTTAATTATTGTTTTATATTAACTCAATTGTCTACCTTAATAAAGACCCTAATAAAACAACATTTTAACCCTCATTACATGTATATTTGTTATGTTCTAATGTGGCATTTTAATCACTATCTATGTGTCCCCATATTGCTGTTACTTTTAAATCAAGTTATGTTGGTGTTTCTGTATATGTACTAAATTATGTCCATAATTAGTTTGTCCAAAATGTGTAACATGTATACCTACCCTGATGTTATGTGTGATGTTTTAATCGAACAACATTAAACATTCATGCATTTTCACTATGTGTTATTTTACTCAAAGACACACACATTCACACATCAATCATTACCCCTCACCTCAAATTACAAATATAACTTACATTACACATCTGTATGTACCTACCCTTACAAGCCCTCTAACATATTTATTATTAAAAACACAGGCAATTTCTAACAGAATCGAAACTTTTATTAGTAACAAACATAATAAGGGGGGGGGATAAAATTAAATTAAATGAGGGCCTCCAGTTGCCCAAAAAGAATAAATAAATAGAGGAGGGTCAGGAACATTTCCCTCATGATTCTGGCCACCTCCTCCTGGTGCTGTTCAGTGTCTGTAGTGAAGGGATAAAAAAAAAAAAAATTAATATATAACATACACAAATGTTTGTTGTATTTGTACATAATAAAAAGTTGTGAGTTATGTGTGAAGGCCACATACATTTTTAAACTACATTGAAGGTGGGTCTGCTGTAAACACAGTACTAAAAAATAATATGTTAACACACACATACTGTACATAGTAAATAACATTAATTAAATTACTCCTTCTTGGATGAATGTATGCTGTATCCCAATTGGTAGTTTGGTTTTGGGGGACTCTCCTCTAACCTCACAATTAGGCTGTGCTATTTAAGGGTTATGACATTGTTGCGGCTTAAGCACTCCTTACTATTTTACATTTAGGACATTGCTGTACAAATTATAGGCCTAAAGATATGTTTATAAAGCATGCATCCGCATGGCCTCACACACTATTAACAAAACAATCTATAAATTTATGTTGCACATCATGCTGGGAAGTGGAGTTACCCAACACCTGGAGCCACATAACTACAACACCACTAATGTCGGATATCTCATTGGATGTACTGTTATGTCAATTATTCAAGGGGTGAGGCATGGCCACACTCCAAAAAACCACCAAGGGGACCCTTGTTCCTGGAGAAGGACAGGCCACACCTCATGGTCGCCCTGCAGTGATATGTTGCAACTAATGTTGATGTTGGATACACATATGTGGTTGTAGTGATTGTTTATGTGTAGAAATGTGTAGGTAAACATTAGACACATTATTTACTTACGGCTACTTGAGCCATCCTGCTCGCCGCTGGTTGGGTGTGCGGTGGTTGGGGGGGTCAGGAGCAAGGGGGATGGGATTGGACTTTGGATGCTGGTAGTGGGTGTGAGTGGGGATTGGAGAGGTTTGGGGGTGGGTGGTGGAGAGGTGTAGGGGGGGTTGGAAATGGGGTGGGGAGGGGGTGGGGGTTGAGGAGGGGGTGGAGTTGGGGAGGGGGTAGGGGTGGGGGTTGGGGAGGGGTTGGGGGTGGGGGTTGGGGAGGGGGTGGGGGTTGGGGAGGGGGTGGGGGTTATGGAGGGGGTGGGGGTGGGGGTTATGGAGGGGGTGGGGGTGGGGGTTGGGGAGGGGTTGGGGGTGGGGGTTGGGGAGGGGGTGGGGGTGGGGGTTGGGGAGGGGGTGGGGGTTGGGGAAGGGGATGGGGAAATTTGGTGGGCCCCAGCTTGACCCATTGTCTCCTCTTCCTCCTCCTCCTCTTCCTCCTCCTCTTCCTCCTCCTCTTACTCCTCCTCCTCTTCCGGCTGCTCCTGGGCTGCCTGGTCACGGGCTGCCTGCTCCCGGGCTTCTATGCGGGCTCTTGCCCGTGCTGAAATGTTCATGTTGATGGCATAGAAATCGAAGATTGGGTTTCATAAAAAAGGGGGAAAGAAAAATTAACATTAGTCATGCTTATAACCTTCCACATTATCATTGCTGTTATATTTCAGACATTTATCATGCAAACTAATTGATATGCTACACCCAAAAACTGAGCAACTACTTAACCCCCCCTATACACCCCCTATACACCCCCTATACACCCATATATACCCCCTATACACCCCCTATACACCCCCTATACACCCCATATACACCCCCTATACACCCCCTATACACCCCATATACACCCCCTATACACCCCATATACACCCATATACTCCCCCATACTCAGGAACATATTTATAAAAAGTACAGAAAACATTGCAAAAAAACGCAGTCATACTAGTAAATAAAAACTTACATCGGGCAATATGGCGGCGAAGTGAGCATAGCAACACTGGCTGCCGCCGGCGCAGGTCAGACCAGCGCCGCTCAAGTTGGCCCAGGTTTCTATCGACGCCGGTCCGGGCGAAAATTAGCCGGCGGGCAGCATTATATGCCCGCCGCTTGTCAAGATTTGACACATAAGGGCCCCTGGGCCCCAGGTGGCGGTCCATGACCTCAACCAAGGCCAATAGCTCCTGGGTAGAAAACGCCCTAGCCCTGGTTGAAGTCATAGTGGCAATGGCGCAGTTATTAATTGCAGGTACATATATAACTTTTGGTGCTTGCTGATTGGTGTAAAAAATTGTTTGTTTAGTATTAACTTTATTAATCCTTCTTACATGAACAAACTGGATGCGAATAGAAACTTACGCGGACCGTTCCGATATACACACACCATAACCAACAACATGCATTCAATGTATAGAGAGGAACTGTATATACAGTGTGCGAAAAAGAATACACGCAAGCGTCTACTAATAAATACGCTGCTAAAAGGGGCCCAATGCAACATGTTGGTGTATGACAATTTCAGACTCATTACATATGTAAGGAAAGCATTATAACGTGATGTTTTGAAATGTGACTCACAAAGCATACACGAACTCAAACAGATACCAGCTGACAACACTCATCATTGGAATGACAGGTGCACACATTTCACGATGTAGCACACAATGCTCCACAACCTGTGTATGTGCATATACAGGTGATTGATCAGGTGCGTGGAGACCTGCGTAATTTAAGCGGCAATTATCGGCGGGAAATATCGGCGTAAATTAGCAAGTACATTGCGGGGAAAAATATACGCCCCCTTGTTCATGGCGGGAGATTAACATATAAATATTCAGTCAGATGCAGGCCAGAATTGCTGCAAACATGTCTAACTCAGACGATTCCGCAGCTGAGGACGCTCTGCAGAGAGCACAAGCAGAATCCCTGCTTGAAGCGTTACAGAAGAGGGAACAGGAGCGGAGAAGGAGGGCTCAAGAGAGAGGTAGCCTGCCAGACCAAGCGGGCCCCTCACTAACAGGCCCTGTTCAACCTCCACCAGCTCCACAAGGGCCAAGCAACCAGCCAGAACAAGAGGTTGCATCTCTCCAAACAGGTGTGACCCAGCAGGTGCATGGTGAGAGAACTGGGGCCACCAGAAAACGAGCTGCAACATCTAGGGTGAGGACTGAGCAGGATACCACCTCCAAAAAGAGAAACCCTGCATTTGTAGAGGCAGAATTAAGAATTTTAGTGCCCAGAGCACGTGAATGGATAGAATTGCCAATCAGGAAGCCGGGTGCCAGTGCAAGGAGAAACCTTTGGGACAAGATAACAGAGGAAGTGAACCAGGTGTCACCAGTGGTCAGAGATTGGCTATCGGTGAAGAAAAGGCAAGTGTGTTTGTCCCCCTGATAATGTCATATGTGTGTACATATGTTACATGTATGTTTTGAGAATAATAGAAAGGTGTGTTTGTAGATAGTGCTACACTTCAATGTCACATGTGAACACAACCATGTCTAATAACCCACATTGATATATGAAACATGCACCATTGGTGTGATGTGAGGTTATGGGCACAGTTCTGCTCATGTGAAGTATGTGAAGTATGTGATGGGACAAGAGAAAGTGTGTTTTGGAAAGAGTTGTTGTAAAGGTGCCCATACACGTTACAATTATTGTATACAATATTGTATACAATATCGCATCTCATAGCATGTCGGTTTAGCGATGAGTACAAAAAGTATGTGCAGCACATACTTTTTGTACTAGATCTCATCTAATCTGATCTCATCGCAAAACCGATATGCTATGAGATGCAATATTGTATACAATAATTGTAACGTGTATGGCCACCTTTACATGTTCCATATGATGCAACTGAAACAAGAATGAGCAAACTGTGCACATGTAGCTGGTGAGAAACTACACATCCCAGTATGCCATCCCATAGTTAAATGACTCCATAATAACCACACTGTCAAGCTATGGTGAAATGTGTAGTTTCACAACAGGTGGAGGTGCCTAATTTGGCCAGGGATGATGTCATTTCTGCATAGTGATCTATGTATGTGCATTTAGTGGCCTAATGAATGAGATGAGACACTGAAATGCCTCCTAATGGAGACATTAATGTGTGTGTGGGACACATATGGCTAAAAAACATAAGATCACCCACACTAGGAAATGTAACGTAGTCATGATGTTCACTAGCACAGTGGTGCACATATCTCATGGTGATATTTGTATTTTTAAACTTGTAGGTGGACTGACTTCAAAAGTACACTGAAGAGGAAGATGACTGACCGGTACAACCACAGCATGTCCACCGGGAGAGGTCCTATGCCCGATACTTTGGAGTATACCCCCCTGGAGCAGGACGCCTTGGACGTCATTGATGTGGCCGAGGTCAGGGGGATCTCCAATATGGACAGTGAGCTCCCGGCGGAGGTCTTTGATGCTGCTTTTGATGGTAAGTCACAGTAATGCATTGTATTTTGAAAGATATTTTTTAGTGCGTATGTGATGGTGACATTGTTTTCAATTATTATCCTAGCAGAAGCAGAAACCCAGGATGTACCGGCAGTATCTTCCTCTGCAGAGCCACAGGTGGAGCAAGTGGTCCAGCCTCCACCAAGAAGACACCCCCAGCCCCAGCCACAGGAGACATGGGATGAGAGCATGATGGTGATGCTGGAGAGGATCGAGCAGCAAGGGGTGGATGCTGCGCTCCGTCAGCAGCAGATTGGGGAATTTTTGGAGGATTGGAAGGCCACAAACAGGCAGCAGTGTGAGGCCTTCAACCGCATTAATGACACTCTGGCGGCTGGCATGCAAAACATTGGCCAACACCTCAGCCGCCTGAATGACATTCTTGCGGAGCTGCTGCCCACTGCCAGGTCCCTAAGGGACAATCCCCCATCTGCTGGCCCACCCCAAGCTGCTCCCCAACCTTCCACCTCTGCTGACCCTCCTGTGTCCACTAGGGGAAGACGCCGCAAGCATCTGACCCAAAGGCCCCTGTCCCCAAGGCCCCATCTAAAAGGGGGAGAAAAGGGCCCAAATAATGAGACCTGGTTCACTTCCTCTGTGGTTGGACCCCAAATGTTTCAATTGCACTGGACATCCACTTCCTGAGTTGGCCATCTATCCATTTTCGTGCCATGGGCATTAAAGTTCTTATTTTGACCTCTACAAATGCAGGATAAATTTTTGGTGGTGTGTATCTTGCTTAGTATTCACCCTGGTTGTTGCAGTACGTATTCTGGTGTCCCCATTTCTTTCACCATTGCATTTGCAGGGTAACACATGTTTGGAGATATGCAACCTCTTGTTCTGGCTGTTTTTTTATTTTTGTGTCTATTTTATTTGTTTATTTGATTTATGACATGAAAGTGTCTACTAAGCTGTGATGCTGAACAGCAAATAAATTTATTTTACCAATTAAAACAAAATTGTTGTATGTGTAATTTCTTGTGTGAAACAAATACTAGATTTATGTGTACTTACTGACCAGGGTATTTTTGAACATTTGTTGAAGTGTGGTCGAAGTTTCCCATGTGTAACCCTCTCCATGGTCATTCCCATGTTCCTATCCAACTTTTCCCTGCTAATTAGTTTGTGTCAGCACATGTGCAGAGCAACTTAATAGGTGAGAAAGCAGTTTGTGTGCAGGTGAGGTAGCTCCTACAGTAGTAGGTAAAAGCAGGTCCAGAACAATGCTTTCCTCATGGAGTGGGTGAGGCAGACAAACAAGGGTCAAAAGGTACATTTGTGTAGGAATGCATATGTGTCCTCCCTAAAAAAAGATGTGTGAATCGGCCAAACATGATAAAATTGCTTGTGAAGAAACATGTATAAGTTTTTAAATATATATATGATTTTACAGTGTCATAAGCAGATGTAGGAATCCTTTGTTAGAGAGATGTGAGTGCAATAATGTGATTGGTGGCATCTTACATCCAGAGTGTAGTCAAATCCAATTCATAGCAGATCAGATAGTGGTACAGTTCTGTATTTTGGGTACTATACAAAGATTGTGTGCAAAATAGTGGGCATGGGCTTAAAACATTGCTGAAACATCCTTTGTAGGTGTTAGATGTGGTTTATGTTATTGTATCATAAATACAAAACCTATGTTTGTATTAGAGTGAACACGTTGACACATGTCGACATGTGTAGATTGAGTGTGCTACTGTGTAAAGTCTATGAAAGCACGTAGTGAATGTGTCTAACTGTTTAGCAAATAGCTACCTTAGCATATATAAGCAGGTCTTAAAAAGATTCTTACCTTAAATTAAACAAACCTTTAAATGTCGAGAAGTATAGAAAGATAAGCTTCCAATGTGTTTGAGTGCTGTGTGTGGCTTGCAGGTAGTGAAATCATGGTTTTGACTTAATAGACTGCAGCATTGCTTATTACATTCAGGTGTATGTGTTTGAGTAGTAATCAGCGTTAATTAGCAAACCCAGGCGCACGCTGGCATGCGGTATCTGTAGGGGTGGTTTGAGATGGCGGTTGGCGGCCGCCTGTTTTGTGTCCGAAATGAACGGTGCCTTAGTCGATCGTGCGGTAGTAGCACCGCTCATTTTTGGTGCACACCCCCGTGTACGCCCATATTTACGCCCATTTTCCCTCATTATTTCGGCCGCTCCCCTCTTCACGCCCCTATGCCGCCCCCAATGCCCGTACACTCGCGTATAGGTTTTTTCGCACGTAGAGACCCGTCCGTAAGCGTTGTGGAGTGTTCGCGCCTGTGCATTAGCGAATGTACGCATGCGCAGATCATAAAAAATCCCGGGACGTACGCGTACGGCCCGGCCGCTCCAACCAGAATAAGGCCCAATGTGTGCCAGGGTAGGTGGCTAACATCACAGGATGTCAGCTACCACATCTTCGTTCCGGTGCTTGCATATAAAAGTCAGTTCCCACTGACCTTTTTTTGCGAAGCCAGGAGAAATCATTTGATGGTCGGCGACCATCGAATGATTTCTACTGCAGTGGAGGCATTGAGGGGATGTGTTTACATTACACATCCACTCGTATGGTAGCAAGAGGTATCGGCGGTGGTGGGGGGCGTGCATTCGGAGTGGGGACATCTCAGATGCTCCCTTACCGAGCAAACTAGAAACAGGTCCAAAGTACCAACCAATCCGCTACTACAGAAAATCTGCATACATGTGATGAAGGCAGAAAGCCATCATGATATCCACTGAACTCCCCAGAGCTATAGAATGACCGAAAGAGTATACAATCTCAAACAATAAAGATAAATTGTTTGCTTTACCACTGACCATCTTGTTTTATGAAAAATGCATCTTTATCAAAAATACACACTGAACGGTATGTACCTAGTCATAAACGTAGGCAAAACTGGACTGCATGTACAGATAAGAAATGGGGTTAGTAATAACCCATGGGAGCACGCATCTTTATGGCTCATACACACTGAACAATATCATTATTGAGAATATGGTCTGCCTTTATCATATAACGTAACACACCAGTCTTTAAAATGAGAGATACATCTCTTACCAAGCTTTGATACCTCTGCCCCAAAAGAGAGTTGTGATTATTTTGGCACATCTGACAGAATAGGATATGTTAAAAAATTTACAATGTGATGGCGGGTTTATTTGAAACTCCTCTATCACTATATGAAGTCATTTAACCGACTAGAGACACCTGGGAAGCTTCCTTGAACATTTTCCTTTTTCATTAACAAAATCTTAACTGGTGAAAAGTCTCTATTAACATTGGCGTTTTATTTCCAATAGTGTTTCAGACATTTGTTAAGTTCCTAGAGGAAGGAGAATGGAGGTGGTTCAGTTGGCCATTTTTTTCTGTGTTGCGGTTCTCTGTAGTTTAGTAGCTATCAGTATTTCTGAATGTTATTACAAACTTTATTTTTATATTAGATCAGCATTTATTTTAAAATAATTTAATATTAAAAAAAATGCCTTGTACAAAATAATACTAACCTTGGATACATGTATGAATTTTAGGTTGTTGGAATTCCATTATAAAAGGTGAAAAAAATAAACATAATGACTGTAAGGGCTGAAATCTTAATGCTATTTAAATAATTTATAGCATAGGTATCTCTCTACCAATAGCCTATAACTAGTACTATCCAAACTACTTAAAATGTAATTTATTATATGCCTGAGGCTAAGTCATTTAAAATGCATCCAAAAGTCTCCGTCAGTGTAAACAAATTTAGCAAAAATTGCATTTTACAGCGTTGTAGAATACATTTTGTATGTCTGTAGTAAATGGCCATCTTTAACAATATAAAATACATACTAACAAAAAAAAGTTACCGTAATTAACTTTTTATTATTAATAAAATATACTGCATCTAGTAACTCAGAGTATCTTCTCACAGCAAAAGTGATTTTGTATTATTCTCTTAGAACTACAGTAAATAACAGAACTGAAAACTCAAATCATAATTCTAATTCACACATTGTATCCACCAGCTAGCAAGCCCATATGCAGAAAGGGTAAGTTGACTTTTATCACTTAAGGCAACTTTGTTAACTGTCTGGGATTTTTCTATGTATTGCCAAGGTAACCAGCATTATTTTTTTTCTGAATTTGCCTGTATGCATTTAGATACGTACAAACTAAAACTCATTACCTGAGGATATTAATTATCAATGGATTTCCTGGAATAATTTTTGTACCCTGGATAATATTTAAGGGTCTATGTACTAAGGGTGGGATGTACTAAAGGGAAAATGTGGTAAAACCCCCGTTTTACCGCATTTTCCTATGTACTATTACCTGGCCGCACCGTTATCGCAGGGCAGGGTATCGCCACCTTTGGGTGGCGATACCCTAAAGAAGCCTATGGGCTTCTTTTCGCCGCATCGCCGCAACCCTGCCGCCTCGCAGACCCCCCCTCTCCCCCTCCCTTGGGCTTACCTTCTTGCAGGTCCTCCTGGACCCCGGAAGGTAAGCCCTTCCTCCCCCTATCAATGCAGCCCCACGTCCTTCCGGCTGCAGGGGGGAGGAGGAGGCGCCGGGGACAGCCTGCTTAGCTGTCCCCGGCGTGTAGGCATCAGGAGCCGGCTGGGAGGTGACGGAGACCCCCCGCAGACCAGAGTAGAGGTATCGCGGGGGGGGGGCTCCGTTACCGCACCGCGATGCCAGATGCATATGTTAGTACATATGCGCTGGCATCGCGGCGGACAGCCGGCAAAGGGCTGCGATGTATATTAATACATCCCGCCCTAAGCCTTGAAGATAAAATGGACAGAGATAAAATGTCATCTGATCAGCTCCTAACTGCCATGTTGCTTTGTTAAAAAAAAGGATCTGGTTGGTAAATAAATACCAACAAATGTATTCTCGAAATGGGCAAAACCATGTGCCCTGTAGGTTGGGAAGCTGTAACATGTATATAGAGAGTTAGATTTGTGTAAGTTATTTTGTTTCTGTGCAGGGTAAATACTGGCTGCATTATTTTACACTACAATTTAGATTTCAGTTTCAGCACACCCCACCCAAATTTAACTCTTTCTGCATGTTACGTCTGCCCCACCTGCAGTACACATGGTTTTGCCCATTTTGAGAACAGATTTGTACTGCGATCAGATCTGAATATGGGCCATTATCCATTCGTCCCAGCGTAAAGAAACAAAATTAATTAAGGGGATGGAGTTCTTAAACTACAAGGAGAGATTTGCCAAATTAGGATTATTTATGTTTGAATAACAAAAGAAGTCTAAGAGGAGACATGATTAAGGTGTACAAATATATCAGGGGGCAATACAGGTATTTGTCAGGCACCCTTTTCAGCTCAAGGACTGAGCACAGTTCAAGATGACATCTCTTAGACTCAAAGAGAGATGTGATTTTGCACACTCCAAAGGAAGGGGTTCTTTACGGTTCAGGCAGTCAATGTTTTTTTTTTAATTGTGTAAATTTTTATTGAAGCACATGAAAATGAATGTACAGCTTTACATGTCATTGTACAAATTTGGTAAAACAGCACTGGGAGAATACAATACTTGGAGTGTTAATATGCAATAAAACACATAAGAAAAAAAAGGAAAAAAGAACATTAAATGTTGTGTCCATTTTTTGAGAGATGTCCAATCCGAATAACGTGGTCTCATTGGGTAGGTTGTTTACTAAGCAAAGCTAGTACGTATATGAGGAGTTCGGATATGATATTTTAAACTTTAGCATACAAATAACAGATAAACTTAACCCGGTACTCTCGAGATGGAGTACCATCCTACCGCCCCCCCCCCCCAAAAAAAAAAAAAAAAAGGGAAAAAAAGAGAATAGAGAACAGATAGTCAATATTAAACCGTAAAGAATTAAATGTGCATGCAGGCACAGAGGTGACCTTCAGGTATTTCAGTAAGGTGTATTGTAGATTGATGGACCGCAGCGCAATTCAGGGGGGAAAGGGGAACGGGTATCCGCTAGGCCCCAGAGATGTATAGTTACTGGACGTATGGCCCTCATTGTGGATCAGTGGCCAAGGCCAGTCTAGAGGCGTTCCAGTTGCCCCATTTAGCAGCGTATGTAGCAAGCGAACCCCGTGATCTATAGGTGAACCTCTCGTGACTCACTACCTCGTTGACAAGCGCCCTCCAGTGGTGTACATTTGGATACGTTACATCGAACCACTTCCTAGCTATAAGTACCTTAGCAATGGCCATAAGACATAGCACATATTTATAGGCCGGAGGGGACCGGGATTCTTGTAGGCCCAGAGCGAACATGCAATATTTGGGGTCAAAGGGAGGAAGAGAGGGGTCAGTGATGAGTACATCGGTCCAGACCATTTCCCAAAAGTCGTGAATCGGTGGGCAGGACCACATCATATGCCAAAAGTCAGCACCAGGCGATGTGCATCTGGGGCAATTGTCATCCGATCTCAACCCCGCTCGCATCAGGGAGACCGGGGATTTATAAGCCCTATGTAGTACATAGTATGCCACTTGTTGATATTTCAGGCATGCAGTGGCGTATCTAACTGAGTCTAGAATCTCGGCCCATTGCTCCGCATCCAGCGCTCCTATGGTCAATTCCCATTTATCCCTGAGGGGAGTGAGACCGTCGGTGTCAACCCGGCTAACGATGTTCTTATAGATGGTAGAAACTTGTTTTGTGGTGGCTAGGCTCCGAAGGAGGGTCTTTAAAGGGGAGTCAGCAGTGGGGGGGGAGTCTTTAAACTGGGCTTGGGCTGCGTGTCTAAGTTGCAGATAACGGTAGAAGGAGCTATTGGGGATTTGCAGTTCCTCTGAGATCAGTTGGAACGTCTTGATTGCTCCTGAGGTGTATAGCTGGGCTACTGACATGAGACCCGCTCCCAGCCAGAAACCGTCTAAGGAGAGTTGTTCAAACTCCGGGTATGTTTTGTTAAACCATAGGGGAGTATCCCCATCCACCCCTCCCCAACCGCACACCCTGTGAGACTGACGCCAAACCAGCACCGCCTGCCTAAAAAGAGGGGATAGGGTAGGCTTGAAGGGAGAGGAAAGAAGGAATTGGAGAGGAGGGAGGTGGGACCCCACACACTCGGCAAACGATCCCTCAAAGGTGGGGCCAGCTCTTCCCAGAATCCAATCCGAGATATGTGCCAGTTGTGCTGCGAAATAATAGAGTCGGAAGTCGGGCAGTCCCAGGCCCCCATCCACCCGCGGTTTGGTAAGGGTTTTAAGCGCTATCCTAGGTGGTCTGTTTGCCCATATAAAAGAGGAGAGGAGGGTATTGATAGTTGTGAATACATGCTTAGGTATGTAGATCGGGGAGTGCTGGAGTAAGTACAAGTATTTAGGGAGGATAGACATTTTGATGAGGTTAATTCTGCCCATGACTATAAGGGGGAGTTTCTTCCATAGGTGTATTTTAGCTTTGAGGTCTTTAGTAACCGCATTGATGTTAAGGTCTATAAAATCTGGGATTTTCGGGGTGATCCAGACCCCTAAGTATTTAAACCTGAGGACCCACTGGAGTGGAGAGGTAACTGGCAGCCCCTCCGGTATTTTGCCCGAGAGAGGGAGGATACTGGACTTCCCCCAATTGACCAGGAGACCCGAGAAGACCCCAAAGGACTGGACTATCTGCAGCATCCCCTCCAAGGAGGTTCCAGCGTCTCTCAGAAAGAGAAGGGTGTCATCGGCGTACAGTGCGACAACATCCTCCCGCCCTCCCAGAGGGATGCCCCTGACAACCGGGGAGTCACGAAGCATGATGGCCATGGGTTCAATGGCAAGAGCAAAAAGGGCAGGTGATAGCGGGCAGCCCTGCCTAGTGCCTCTACCAAGGGGGAATGTCTCCGTCACGTACCCGTTAACTGAGATGCGAGCTACTGGGGATGAATATAACAAGCGCACCCATTGTATGAAATTAGGACCAAAGGCAAATCTGCGCAGGACCCCCCATAAATAGTCCCACTCCACAGAGTCGAAGGCCTTGGCAGCGTCCAAGGACACCACCACTGCCCCCGACCCATCCAAGTCGCCCCCCTGCAGGTGACAGTACAGCCTCCTGAGGTTCCGGGTGGTTGAACGGCCCGGCATGAAGCCAGATTGGTCCTCGTCTATAATGGTGGTCACCACTGAGTTGAGTCTAGTTGCCAGGATTTTGGCAAGTATTTTCACGTCTGTTGAGAGAAGTGATATGGGGCGGTAAGAGTCTGGGAAGGAGGGGTCCTTACCCGGCTTGGGGAGAACAACAATAATCGCCTCTGCCATAGACGGAGGTAGGGCGCCTCCCTGTTTTAGTTCCACATAGAGCTGGAGGAGATATGGTATAAAATATTCCTTATGTTTTTTATATACCTCTATTGGTATACCATCACTACCAGGGGCTTTATTGTTGGGGAACGAGGATATGGCCGCTTCGATCTCGCTAGAGGTGATATCCGATTCAAGCAGGGCTACAGACTGCTGGGATAAGGACGGTATGTTAATTCCCGAGAGGAATTGTTCTAACTGGTATGGTGTATATGTCACCCGGGACGAGTATAGTGAGGTATAGAAAGCTAGAAAGGTCTGTGCGATCTCAGGTGTTGTGAAGTGTTCCCTGCCTTGTGTGTCGCATATTTTTTGAACGGAGCAGGCGGACCTCTCGTCTCGGGCGAGATATGACATATAGCTACCTCCTACATCAGCCTGGGAATATCTAGCATGGGCCGAGAAGAGAAGCTTGCGTTTAGATTTGTCAAACAGGTGGTCGGTCCACATTTTACGTGCCACCTCCCACCGTATTCTATCTTCAGGGAGACCAGAGCGTAGGTATTCGATCTCACCCACTGAGCACGCCTCCTCAAGTTTGGCCTCCTCCTCCCGACCCGCCCTCTTGACATTCGCTATTCTTTTAAGAAGGGAACCGCGAATGATTGTTTTGAATGTTTCATGCTTAATAACCGGATCCCGGCATGAAGCATTGTCCTCATGGAACGCAGACCACTCCCCCACCAGTCCACCGCTGTCCGTCAATAGTGTGAGCCAGAAGGGATTCAGCCTCCAGGTGCTAGCACCTCGGGAGGATAGCATGTCCAGCGTAATGGACAAGGGGGAGTGATCTGAAATCCCCCTGCGGAGGTACTCCACCGTAATGATTTTGGGCAGTAGGTCTGGGGACACCAACGCAAGGTCTATCCTGGAGAATGATTGATGACCCGGGGAAAAACATGAGAATTGTCTCTGCGTGGGGTTTCTATGTCTCCAGGCGTCAACTAAGTCCAGTTCATTAACTAACCTAGCAAACGGGGTGGATGTGGGGACAGGGGGGGAGGGGGGGCGGCCCGCGGCCGTCCACCTGTCAAGTGATTTATCTAGAATATTGTTGAAGTCCCCTATGCATAGCGTAGGGGCTAAGGGAAAAGAGGTAAGGAATGTCACAGCCTTCTTAAGGACCTCATTGCTATAGGGAGGGGGTATGTATACCACAAGGATGTTTAGGGTGATATGGTTGACAGTTGCCCTTAGGAAAACATAACGACCATATTGGTCAATTTGATGGTGGGTAAGATGGAAATTAATAGATTTTTTAATTAGAATTGTAACTCCTCTGGCGTTATTGGAGAAAGTGGAGTGGAACATGTGTCCCACCCAGGGTTTTTTAAGGGACATAGTTTTAGTACCAGTTAGGTGGGTCTCAGATAGACAGGCTATGTCCGCCCCATGTTTTTTTATCTCAGCAAGCACAAGCGAGCGCTTAACCCTGTCATTAAGACCCCTCACATTCCAACCGAGTGTGCGGAGTCCCGCTGCTGTATTAGGGAGAGGCATAAGTGAGGAAGAGAGTAGGTGAGAAGAAAGGAGGGTTCTCATCGCCCGGGCGGGGAGTAGATAGGCATAGCATAGGCCCTAGCAAGAGGGTACAGTCTGACTGGCACTGGCGCTGAGTAAAAACCTGGTTCACCCACGGCCCACATGTATGATGGTAAGTCCCATGGGGCCCCCGGACACCCGCCCCCACCCCCAGAGCGCAACGATCACTGTGTAGACACTTACTTAAGCGAAAGTACATTGGCCACATACACATCTTTACTTTTAAAAGGGTTAAAAAAACTAAAAAAGGGAAAAACAGTGGAAACAGTATTAGAGCAAACATCCCAATAACCCTAGCCCACCCTGTATACCTCCCGAACCTTAGATATACCTTGGATCCCAGTAACAGCTAGAACTAAACTTTCCCAACCAAAATGCTAACTGTACTAACTAAGGGGTATAGGTGATAGTATTTACCTATAGACAAATAACAATTTCCTAACATGTTTAGAGCTCCTAAGAATGGAGAACATCCTGAGCTAGAAAAACAGGGTTATTAAACAGTAGGAGTAATCAGATTCCCCAAATGCCCCACTTATGGGATATTAGATCAGTTATGCTCACAGTACATGTGTCAGTTCTGGTGCCGTGGCCTGCGGTCCAGCCACTGCTCGGCCTCCTGTGGAGAGTTGAAGAAGTGGGTGACACCATCCGCCACCACTCTAAGCCGTGCCGGGAACAGCATGGAATACTGCACCTGCCGGTCTCGTAGCTTGCGTTTAATTTGTAGAAATTGTGCCCGCGTTTTCTGGACATCTGCTGCGAAGTCGGGGAACGCCGCCACCACCTGGTTGTCAATTTTGAGGGGACCTCTCTCTCGAGCCAGCCTGAGGACCGCGTCTCTGTCTTTGTAGTGTAAGAATCTGGCTATGAAGGTGCGTGGGGGGGCACCCGGCGGTGGGGCTCCAGCGGGTAGTCGGTGGGCCCTTTCAACGGCGAATTGCCGGCTGAAGTCATCAGGGGAGAATGTCTCTAATAGCCACCTTTCGAGGAACTTCTCCGGGGAGGAGCCCTCCGTCCTTTCAGGTAGGCCAACAAAGCGCACATTGTTGCGACGGAGGCGCCCCTCCATATCCGATATCTTGGACTTAACAGCCGCCATTTGCGTGGTGAGATCCGCCACTGCTGTTTTGAGGGGATTGGTCGTATCCTCCAAGTCTGATATCCTATGCTCAGCCTCCCCCACCCGCTCCCGGACCTTCTGCATGTCATGGCGAATGAGGGAAATGTCGGATTGCACTTGACCAATTCTGTCCATGACTCTCTGCTCGGTAGCCGAGATGGCCAGGAGGATCTGCTGAGTAGACTGGGCAGCCGCCTCAGTGGGGGGAGGGTCCTCATCCACACCTAGGGATTTTGGAGATTCAGCTCTGCTCGTTGATTGCGCTGGAGGGGGAGGCTGGGAGCCCCGAGCATACTTCTCCAGTCTAGTCGCTGCGGAGGGGCCTCCCGTTTTCCCCATGGCACTAGAGGATCCGGAGCTTAGGTCAAAAGAGGCTTATTGACAGAGTTATATGTTAATGCGGCCGCTATAGGCGGGTAGTCTGTTAATTGGTGGAGAGACAGTCACCCCTGTCCCGTCAAGGACCGTAGCACTGAGGTTAGGGGGGGGTAGCAGATGGCGAGGTCAGCAGAGATCAAAGGAGGGTAGTTAGGGAGGGGAGGCCAACGTGCAACATCAGAGAGTTCAAAGTCACTGCAGTGTATGGCCAGCACCTCCGGACAGGGCCTCCAGGGGGAGCAGCGTCCCCAATACAATAGCAGAGAGGTCAAAGGCACTATGTTGAAGTATGTGATGCAGGTATAGGGTGGCAATATTGAAGTATGAAGCAGGATGAGACTTTTAGGTGGTGTGCACAGCAGTAGCAGGGGGGAGCCCACAGATTCAATGCCAGAGGACAATATGCTGAGTTATGCTTTGTAGCAAGGGCTCTACCCTTTCCACAGGCTGCTTATAGTGGGGTCTGTGGGGGAGGCAAAGGGAAGGAGGCAGCTTGCTTCAGTGAGGGGAAGTGATTTTCCTGCAAGGTCACTGTCCCCCTTATGTTATCCCCCTTCTTGAGAGGGTGAGGTGGGCTAGGGCAGGTCTTAGAGGGTGTCAGCAGCGTCTCTGCTCTCCCCCAGGTTAAATTATCGCTGTGCAGGCGACCACAGGGCTTCAGGATGGCGCCTTCTCCCCTCCCCTGGCGCCCGCTTGGCGCGAATGAATATGTTGGGCTCTCCTGCCCGACTCACCCTTGTAAAGGACCTCAGAAGGGGACCCTCGCCTCCCGATGGGTGGAGGTCCGGGGGGCGTCAGGACCCCACGTCCAGCCGGCCGCCTCCTAGCTCTGTGTGCCGGGCGGGGGGACGAGGTCACAGGCGGGCGTCGGAGTCAGGCGCCGGGTCTCTGGTGCTGACGCGGGGAGGAGGTCGGAAGCCAGCGGTGGTGTGTCGGCGGTGATTTCAGCCCTATGCCGCCCGCGAGGCGTGCAGGAGGGCTCACGAACTCCGGCGTCCACAGGACCAAGATGGCGGCGGAGTCACTTGCGGTGAACGAGGCGCTGCAGACGGCTCCCGCAGCCAGGCACCCGGCAAGACTCAGCACCGGCACACTGCAGCTGGTGACAGGGGGTGTTCTGGGCAGAGTTGTGGGGCAGTCAGGTCACTTTCTGGGCTCAGAATGCAGGATTTTTTAAAGGATTTGGCGGAGCTCGGTGAGAACACGTCTTCTCACATGCTCAGCCAAGCCACGCCCCTCAGGCAGTCAATGTTTATCCCTCACTGCCTAAGGAGGTAGTGCTGGCAGACACAGTGAACACATTTAAGAAGGGTCTGGACAAATTTCTAGTGGCAAGCAACATACAGGGTTAAAAAAGTCTGGGCGGGGGCGTGGGATGGCAGGCCAGGCAATTTGCATATGGGAATGCCCATTTAATGGGCGTTCCCATGAGAATGGAGGGCATTCCCGTGTTAATTGCCCAGTGACACAGGTGCAGGGGATGTCAGCTGTCCGCCCTGTCCTCACACAGGGTGCCCGCAGATCAGAGACACCATAGAGGTGTCTCAGATCTGCGAGCGCTGAACCCACAGCTGCAAATGGATGATAGGCATGCAAATGGATGATTGTGCAAATCATCCATTTGCATGCCTTTGAGGGTCTGGAGAAAAGGGTGGCCATGCGGGCGGCCCTGGGTGACTCACAAGGCTGCGAAGGGCCTGAGTTATAATCAAATAATTAAACTAAGTGGGGAAAATCAATTCTTTAAACAATCTACTATTAAACAGGTTGAACTCAATGGACGAACATATTTTTTCAACCTTACTAACTACAGTATGTAATTATCTTTCTGCAAGGTTATATGCGTAGAGCCCTTAGTCTACCTTTTAGTTAGTCACGTTATAGTTTTTTCAACAAAAAAATTCTCTATGAAAGTATACCTAGATTCAAGAACATTTTAAACAGAAATAACAACTGTTCTGTCACTGTGTCATTTCCAGGAGAATCTTCTGAAGATAAGTAGACACAACTCTTATCTGTTATTGCAATGATCCACAGCAATAACAGGGAAACTTAATAAAAACCTTCTGCTAGTTGTTAGGAGTGCAAGGTAAATGGAATAGTCTTCATCTAAGAGGCATCAGTAAGTGTCTGGCAAGTCTGCCAGATGTAGTAAAGGGACAATAATTCAAAAGGCAAAACCAACCTGGAAACTCACTGATTAGTGCATCGAAAAGGTTTTTACATTTACCTGCAAGTCCTAACCGTAATACTCTGACTGTGTTGCTGCTATTAGTCTTCCTGCCATCATGATTTCTTCTCTGATGTTCAGCACTGCAGCAGTTAATCACTGCTGTGTTGATGGTCACCTCCATCCATGTTTGGGCCTTATTGCTACTCAGTGCAGATCATTTTATGTCCTGTGGATTACCTGCTTTCCCTGTTTCCTAGATATCTGCCTTTGTTGTCTTCTGTTATTGTTTGTTCAATGTCATGACCCTGGCTTTCATTTACTTACTTCCATACTACAAGTCTGCCAGCAATTATTCAGTATTGTTGTATTCTGCTGCACTCCAGAGTTTATTGTTCCCCAGTACATTCTGAGACTTATGTGTATTTCTATGGTATAGCTTCCGAGACAAGTGGCCTATTCATCCCTACTGCCACACTCTGCATTCTATTGATTATTGCTGTATACTACATTGCTGCAATCAATTGCCTATTTCTGCAATTAGGTCTCCACTACTTATCTACATGTCCATCTGTTACAGAAGCGCACTCTGTAACAATTGAACAGAGGCACAGAGCCAGTTCCTATGAAAAATAAATAAAAGAGCAATATCAGACAGGGTCCTCCAATCTTCAGATATCATCCATTGGTCCTCATTGTCTCCACCTCTGGGCAGGAGGGCCTAGCCTCTTGCACTAAGACACCATTCTTATGAGTATACAGGTTGAGTATCCCTTATCCAAAATGCTTGGGACCAGAAGAAGTTTGGATAATGGATTATTCCTTATTTTGGAATATGTTTATATTTGAATGAGGTATCTTGAGATATCTTGCATTTATGTTGTATAAGCCCATCAAACACATGAAATGCACATAAATATATTTTAGTTGTGCATGAAACAAGGTTTGTTTACAATCTCATACACTGAATTTGAATCAACTTTGAATGGAATTTGGCCTCTATAACACATTTATTTACCTATGGAATACATGGAGATTCTGTAGATCATGTCTCCTTTAATTACTAATTTGTATGAGCAACATGCACTGTGCTTTTGTATTCTCATGTTCATCTGACTTTGATAATGAAAAAATAATAAAAATTGTTTATTAAAAAAAAAAAGAGCAATATCTTCATTATGAATTTACTGTTTGTACCCATCTTACCGATTGTGTATCTGTGGCCATCGGGAAGTTCATGTTTTGCAATAGCGGTTTCCAAGGAGGAACTCTTTGGATAAACTATGTACTCTACTGTCCATTGCATCATCTAAAGAGGGCACAATGATCAGGACTTCTACCATTGTCTACTGTATGGCCTTAATTAATGAAAGAGATACTAAATTTGACATTTAAGCACAATTTTCCATTAATAAATCATCAGAGATCTTTGCATATCAAAGCTGTACTAGTAGCTGAAGACTAATGGGGCCTACACAGGGGGAAAAATCAGCCCATTTTCTAAGCAATCTGACTAGATCACTAGAAAATGACCTGCATCACTCCGTGTGTAGGGACCATATTGATAGCGATGCCCAGCCCAACGCATCGCTATCACCAAAAGATTAAGATACTGCATGCAGGATAAATCCAAAGAGATCACCAGCACACATTGCTGACACATTTCTGTGCAGCACTATGCGGGATCTACATTGCTCAGATCACGCAGTCCAGTTTTCCCTGTGTAGGCCTCATACGTAGTATGGCAGTACTTCACAAAGTTTTTTACTCATTAAGGATGTGTGTGTGTGTATATAAATATATATATATACATATATATATATATATATTATAAATGTTTATATATGTGTGTACGTATGCATGGTGGATGGCATGTACCCGGACTGAGGGGCATGTAGAAGGTCTGATTTCATGAGGGGATGAGGGGTAGAACATGTATAAAATTCTGTGAGCCAAGTAGATCACATTAGAACTTAGAAGGGGGCTTCAAAGCATGTGCGTGTTCTGGTGCCAGGGCTACACACACTTTTATACAGAAAAAGATATCTTTCCTGCTTTACTTGTTCTAGTTCCTATAATTCCCAAACAGTGGTTCCACAGTATTTTCACAGAAAAGAAGAATGGTAACAGACCCCTAAACATTAATGAGGGTTGATCTTGGGTCTCATTCATCACAACATGTGCAGCATAATGTTTGTATCAAAGAGCTGCAGCGTACCAGGAATACAGCTTTGTCAGATGAGGAAAACCGATCACCTTATTGCTGTCAGTGGACTTCAAAGCTTGGGAATTGTCTCTTTAGTTTTATTTATTGTTGGTATATGAACTCTTGAATGAAGGCCTGATCTATCTACATGATATACACAATCACTATAAAGAAAATAGTTACAGTTCTCTTCTTTATTTGTCTGTGGCCATTCACATAGTGCTTAATACTATTCCACATTCAGGGCAGAATACATTATCCTTACTGCAGAAAAGATTTCTCTGTTCTTTTGTAGATGAGCATCAAAATTGACATCACATCATTCAACAGCAAAAGACTTGGCTAAAGCAACATATTCCTGCAATGCCCCTGGCAAAAAAAAAGTTAAAGAGAAAGAACAGATATCCTTAAGACTTTCTTTATGAAAGAATTTAGGGTACTTATGTATTATCTGGACTCCCATGTTAAATGCACCCCATTTTTTCATACCCCCTACTATCCAACTACGCATGGAGTTGATTTTATATAGTGTGGCGAGCGCAGCGAGCCACCGTGCCCGAAGCGTGGTGAGCGCAGCGAGCCCCGCGAGGGGACGCGGTCTCATAAGAAAAATGGGAGTCCAGATATTACATAAGTACCAAATTTAGGAATGTAGTTGTGTAATCAGTCTTATTAATAATATTTCAGATTCTTCCTCCAACTTCTAATTAAATGTGTAGAGATGAGGAAGTTCCTTTGATTCAGACAGGGGCTTGCTATATTTTTTTTCCAGCCTATGGGACTGGTACAAGCAAGTGGCCCTGTCACTTAATGTTGGGGGAATGGCTTGTGTAATGTGGGTGTGATTTTTAAATAGCTAATGCAGTGGTTCCCAAACTGTGTGCCGTGGCACCCTGGGGTGCCTTGAGGGACTTGCAGGGGTGCCCTGGGTTGATGGTCCAGGACCAATTCAAATTATTTATGTCCATTATAATAGTCAAATTGGGGACAGACAGTACCAAATCCTGTCCATTACCACATAAATGATCCTAAGGATGAGATATAAGCACAATTTATTTAACTTATATTTGTTTCTGACTTTCTCAATGAGAAAACTTTAGCCTAGGGGTGCCGCGAAAACATTTCTGGCGCTTTGGGGTGCCTTGATTCAAAAACTTTGGGAACCCCTGAGCTAATGAAATGATGTGAAAGACGAGGCGCCCTGCTAAAAGTGTACTGTATATATATTTTTTAAAAGTATCAGTATTATTTGTTACACAGGTAATGTATGGGAACCTTTTATTCATCAAATCTGAAAGTTTTCATCAGACAGCACTGGTACCTGGGGCCCTGCTACTACTGAATGGAAGGACTTCCAGGTTGCAAAGAAGGGTATGATTCTTCTGCTCATGCCAGCACTCTCCACGTTTATCTAAACTCAGTCATGCATGCAAAGCCAGATTAAGGCTCTGGGGGAACCTGAAGGATTAAATAAATACACATATAGGATACATTCCACCCAAAACACACTACAGACATACATGTATACATGAACAGCATACATACATACAATAACACGGGATGCGGTCATTTGGTCTACTGCATTATGGTCGACAGTCATTAGGTCGAATCCATTAGGTCGACATGCTAAAAGGTCGACATGACTCTAGGTCGACATGGGAAAAGGTCGACATGATTCTAGTTCGAAAGGTCATTAGTTCGACAGGTCATTAGTTCGACAAGGTCATTAGTTCGACATTGTCTATGTCGACATTCACAAGGTCGACATGGAGTTTTTCACTGTTTTTTGAGCCAACATGTGCCGACAGGCGGTATTTCATGCCCTACCATCCACTAGGGCGTGGTGGGAGAATAAAATAGTGCCCGACGCATTGCGAGCGCAGCGAGCGATGCGAGGGGATGCAGTGCACTTTAAACTGTGTCCATGTCGACTGTGTTGACATTCAGGTAAAAAAAACAATGAAAAACCCCATGTCGACCTTGTGAATGTCGACATAGACAATGTCGAACTAATGACCTTGTCGAACTAATGACCTGTCGAACTAATGACCTTTCGACCTAGGATCATGTCGACCTTTTCCCATGTCGACCTAGAGTCATGTCGACCTTTTAGCATGTCGACCTAATGGATTCGACCTAATGACTTTCTACCATAATGCAATAGACCAAATGATCCCAACCCAATAACACACAGCATCCATACACATCACACACTGCATGCATTCATACATACATACATATATACATACAGACATATAGACACACACACACACATTACAAACCCTGAATACATATATATACACAGCATACATACACACACACACAGAATCAGGGCCGGTGCAAGGCACCGGAGCGCTCTAGGCAAGTCGGGGTGGGGGCGCCCCGGTGCTGGGGGCGGGGGTACCTGTTGCGCCATCTGGGGAGCGGGCAGGGGGGTCCATGCAGGGGCGTCTGACAGGAGCCTGCAGTGGTGTCCTTGCCACGCGGGTACCTGCGGCGCTGTGTATAAAGCTGGTGGCGGTGGGGGTCACTGCAGTGAATAAGAAATAACTAGCTCTATGCGGCACCGCCACATAGCGCTAGTTATTTCTTATTCACTGCCGCCCTCCAGTGGCAAATGCCTAGACCTGCCTAGTGGTGGCGCCGGCCCAGCACAGAATACATTATACATTCATACATATACTACACGCCGTAAGGGGATGCGCGCGCACGAGATGCACGCGCGTCTCCTTACAACAGGGCTCCCCTGGGTCCCCGCAGCCTCACCGACGGTCGCCCCAGGTCCTCGCCGCCTTGCCGCACCCCCCCCCCCCCCAACCCTGTCCGTCTCCCTGAAGTGGAGACGGACAGGGTTCCCGTCCCCCCGCCGACGGGAAACTGGGACGCACATGCGTGTGAGACGCACACGCGTCCCATTCTCTATCGCCGGCGCTCGCCACTGCAAGGGATCTGGCGAGTGCCGGCCAAAGATGTCTCCCGCTTCATATGTACAAACATACATACTGTAGCATGCATACATAAAAACTGTAAATACCTACATACTGTACATATATAAACATTCAAACACAGAAACAAGCAGAGCATACTATATGTATGTACATACATAAACACACATAGAGCATTTATATATATATATATATATATATATATATATATATATACACACACAACAAAGCATGCATGTATGTATAAATACATTCATGCATAAATACATACAAACAGAGCATTTACACAAAAACACACACACATCATACAGCAGTTACCAAGCCAGGAAGACAAGAGATCAGTCAGTGCTGGAGGACATGTGAGCAGAGCTGATGCTGCTGGGTCTGCATATGCTCAGTAGCTCCTTCTGCTGGTGTATGTGTACTGTACTTAATGCAGAGATCTTTGCTGGCTTGAAACTCTCTCTGCATTGTTGGGTGTGCCTGGCCAGTATTTTGTGGCAGCCACTGGGGCCCCTAAGAGATCAGAATTTAATCCCTTGGCCCCCACCTTTATCTGGGTCTGCACTTATGCACAACAGCACTGCGGGGTCAGACCCAGCAGTGTAAATTTGCAGGTGTAGAGTTATAACTGAGGGTGTAGAGTTATTGGGGACAGCTCCCTTTAAGAGCACTTGTGCCCTCACCAGAGTAATATTAAATTGTGCAACTTGCGGTAACTTGCAATCAAACACCACAATTCTTGGGGACTTGGATACCTAATTCTCTGGGTCATTAAGGGACCATTGATGAACATGGCCTATACCTTTAGACAAAAATACATACAGTCACAATTAGACACTAACTATACACAAGCTGCATATGATTGTGTGTGACTGTATCTGCATAGCAAATCCAGTTACATTTTTTGGCTGGGAAATACTCTAGCAGAACATTTTTTTTTTTTTTCGCAATTACATACAGAATATAGCCATGCTGTATAGAAATCGAATCAGCAAAAGCTGCTTGTGTGACTTGTGTAGCATCCCCATGTGCATTTTATGCATTTAATGGGGAAAAAACCTGAAAAAATAGATGTACCGTACATGAGCTATATTGACAAATCAAAGTATATTTTGCATTTTTTTAAGTTTTTACATTTTGAAAATGTTTCTTTATTACAAATGTGTTCTAATTTTGTAGTTGTGAGATAATGTAAACATTGCTAATTATAACTCACCCAAACAAACCAGCTCTAATGAAGTCCAGCTTTATCAAGCTGTTTTGTGTAACTTGCTATCTCTGCTTCCATTACTTCCTGGCCTGCAACTTTTATACTATATACAGTGCATTATGGTTGGTCCAAATTATTTGGGCACTTCCTGGTCTGAATACAGCACAAAGTTGGATTCAATTTGCAAAATGAGTAGGAAAGTCACACACCATTGCATTGGGCAAGTTAAGGAAATAAGTCGTACATTCTAGCATCCAAGTTGGAGCGATTTTTTCAAATGGGCTCTGATCCCAGCATATATATATATATATATATATATATATATATATATATATATATATATATATATATATATATATATATATATATTTTAAATGTGTTGTTCTGAAAGGGTTAATTCCTTTCATCCCGCGTCCTGCGTCCTGCCTCTTATCCTGCTCCTGTGTTGCAATGCGGCGCCATCTGGTGCCAGGCTGTACGGAGGTGTTCTGGTGCTTGGCTGGGTGTATGCCGGTGTGCGCACCCTCTGATACACGTCTACCTTCCTAAGTCTGCAGTTCGGTGGTCTTGTTTCCCCACTGACTGGGTGAGTGCGACGGTGAAAGGAGATCTGTGGGATCCGGCGTCACTGAGCACGTCACCACCTACGTCAGTGCACTCGATTATCTGTGGGAGGAGACTGGATGTGGCCTTGTGGGTACTGTAGTTTATGGGCCAACGCGTTTCGGCTCATAGGCCTTTCTCAAGGATCCATCCATTTGAGTGCACATTTGAAAATGTGGTAAACACCCGAAGACTGAGGTTTTACTACATTTTTACCTTAGTGGTTTCTGTAGTTTCCCACAATGGACATGAGGAAATGTCTGAGGTGCCCATAAATATGTTTCCTGGCATTAGAGTTATATTTCACCAACTTTCTGATGTGATCAATAGTTGGAACTAAGTTGTACCTAAAGGTTGAGCCTCTTACTTAAGTTGATCCAGCCACTTCACCTGAAATCTGTCAGAAATGACCATACACAAGCATAAATATTGCCAAATCGAATAGATCTGACTAGCTAGCATTTGTGAAGGCATTACCAACTAAGTTTAAGATTCCGGGTATGGGGTCAATTTACTAAAGTGGGAGTTCTATTGAAGATGTGATGTTGCTTGCACCATTTAGAACAGGGCTGGGCAACACCGGCCCTCCAGATGTTAGTGAACTACACATCCCAGGATGCTTTGCATTAGTTTTGCTATGTGGCCATGCTGAAACTGATGCAAGGCATGCTAGGATGTGTAGTTCATCAACATCTGGAGGGCCGGTGTTGACCAGCCCTGATTTAGAAGATAATAGATAGCATCTGATTGGTTGCTATGGGCAACATCCCATCTTCAATAGAACTCCCATCGTAGTAAATTATCTCCTTTTACAAAGATTAAACAGTGATTTCCTACACATGAATTATAATCATATTAATTATCATAACGCTCTCACTAAGCTAAATATGCATAAAAAATTATATCATTGTATTTATTTTAACCATTTGAGTGCCAACATCTCTATGAGAGATGTGCAAAATATCCGCTAAAAATTCCAGCGTTGCTCACATTTGTTATATAAATTCAAATAAAAAAATGTTTTGTTAAAAAAGATGATATTTCCCATATAAGGTAAACATTACAGGTCAATATGATGAATAAAATGTTTGCTTGGTAATTTCACACCTACAGTCTTTGGAGAAATTCACTTGGCTCCAGTGGTCGAAGTGGGCCAGTATACAGCTGTATATCATACGGGCACTTCTTCGGCCACTGACCCGGAAGTGTGATTTATTTAATAAAAAAGTGTGCAGCCGGAGGCAGCGGAAGTGGCCAGTCTGCTGCACATACTGTACAGGACGCTTCTACAGTACTCGCGGTGAGTCTGGAGAACATGTAGGGTGCCGGCGTAGCAAGGGTGGTGCAGAGATCCGGACGCCTGATTTGGTGCTGTTGCCACAGCGCAGGGAGATGCTGGCACTGCTGCACCCTAGAAGGAAGGTGGAGTGAGACGCTGGCAGTGGGGGGTAAGATGCCGCAGTGAACAGTGTGAGCGGCAGCGCAAGGGAACGATCGTTGAGAAGGTGAGCACATCTGCAGGGCAAACCACACATACCACCCCACTCCTGCTGTGCGCCCTCCCAGGCCAGCCTCCCCCTCTCTAAAGTGCTCGGCAGTGCCTGAGTGTGATTCCCTGTCCATGGCCCCTCCACACACACACAGACTCCTGCATGTGAAAGGCTGCACAGCCCAGCTGGCAGCAGTGTAGTGTTGCTCCAACCTTTCCAAACAGAGGTGACCATAAATCTGCTTGGGTCTTGGCTCCTCTCTCATACTTGAATAAGTATAAAGGGGGTCTACTACTGGGGTCTATAACTGTGTTGTATATAAGAGGTATATGACGTGGCACACTACATGCAAGAACATGCCCCTTTTAAGTAGACACACCCCCTTTTAATTAGCCATGCCCCTTTTCTAGAGTGTGCACATAGAACCAACCTTAACTTTTCCATACCCCACACTTTAAAATTTCCACTTCGACCACTGCTTGGCACCCAAAAGGTGCACAAATATATAACATTTGAAGACGGAAGCTGTTAAATTGAGTGTAAATGGTTTTTCATTATTTCAAGAGCAATACACTGCAAACTATCTGGCACTCAGTAGAGCAAAAATCTTAACACTTCAGTAAACTTTCTAAACTTTCTTGTATGTCAATTAATCTACTGTACTGGAGCTGACATGAGCTACTGTATAATTAACTTTCCAAGGAACATGTATCTTACATTAAAAGCAGTTGCAAGAGTTCACAGTATTAATTAACAGGGTCAGTATGGTACTAAAGAGCCAGTTTGATGTATAGTCTTTTGATTTCTTGTTAACTTTGTATTAAAGTCTGAAAACTTTATTCGGTGAACAATTTATTTTCTAAAAAAAAAGTTTGTTAGCTGACTAGCATCCAAAATACACAAAAGGCAGACAATCCAGAGAAAATAGTGACATAGTAAATGGGATAAAATAATCCAGCCGGTTACATCTTTCAGACAGGAAATGAGCCAAGTGAATAATAGAAGGAAACTGGTCTTCTGCTACCTGCTAAACACATGTAGATTTCTCTCCTCTCAAATACTTTTTACATTGACTCTATCACATTATTTTAAGGCATCTATAAATCTTTCAGCCCTGGGGTCTCATTATTCAAACCATCCAAGCTATACTTTAAATGAGGTTAGTGTAGCATCAGGGCAAGACATTAACACAGTGCTCAATTTATCATCCACTTCTAATTACATTTCCTAAGTCAATAGCCAGTTCACTTATCATCGAAGGCTTTTAAATGGCAACGTCTGCATCATCCAGAGATTATACAGCATCACATTTGACCTGTCGTCTCCATATACTGCAGCACTATGAAATAGCCATATTATTAGGGAAAGGGGGTAGCTACCTATGTTTTAGTCTCAAATTGACTTTCTTCTTAAAATAAATACTTTAATAATAAAGAAGGATGTAATTCCTAATTACAATATCTAATATATTTTTCAGAGTATACTGAATGTCATTAACTACTTTGTAATTAAAACAATATACATTTTTTGGAAGTGTTGGACCAGCCAAAAGGGGAACCCCCGGTGGGCTATACTGCCCGAGGGCAATAATAGGAATCAGGGTCCAGACTATGCACATGAATTATACATTATACATATGTTGCATTATACTACACATGACTATAGTGTATTCTCTACAGTAAATCTGGTTCATTATCATACAGGCACTAAAGGGGGTAAATTTACTAAGATCCAGAAATACGGCCGATGCTGGGTACGAATTCATACAACCGGCATCTGACATATTTTCGGGAAAATACAATTTGTAAATAGGCCAGATTTGCTACTTTAGTTTACGGATTAGCCCTGGTGTAAGTGGCCGTATGCAGCTGTATTCGTATTTGGCACTTAGGCTCAAGAGCTGGTGCTGGTTCCCAAAATATGAGGGACAAAGTGACTGGGGGTACCCCGTATTTTGAGAACCAGCACAGGGCCCAATCGACCAGCACGATAATGCAATAGCTGGGGGAAACTTTTTACGCAAGTTCCTTTCCTCCAAAGCAATATCCCTCTGACTGGTCATCCTGAACAAGGACCTTGAGGGGAGGACCCCAGCAAAAAAGGGGTCCCCCCCCTCCAGAATTAACCCGGCCCGGGCTGAAGCCCAGGGCTGTCCCCAGTGCCCTTGAGCCTGGTGCTGGTTTTAAAAATTAAAGGGAACCCTAACTTTTTTAGCCCCCTGAATTTCTAAAATAAAGACCGTCTCATTGAGCCCAGGGCTGGTTACAGCCATGGGGTGGGGGGGGACCCCCCCACTGTTTCTTTTTTAATGATTTATTTTAACTTTTTTTTTACATTGAAGCCTGCACGGATCTGACTGATCCGTATTTTCTCGGCAAATATTGCCCATATATTACATATGGCTGGTTAGTAAATCAGGATTCACAATTTGAAAGAATTAAGTCATATTCCTTTGATGGCATATGCATTAGTATTCCTGAATAGGAATATGCCTGTCAAAAGAATACAAATAGCCAAATTTCAGGCATAGTGAATGCCCAAAATACATGTAGACAGTTATATTTCCACACAACTGCCTATGAATACACCTTTTTCAGGTGTATTCGCCTTAGTACATTTCCCTCATATACCTTACTATACTATTTATAACTGGTCACACCCACTCTGGAGACTGGTTACACCTGTACAGTGGGCCCTTATAACTCCATTCCCCGGTGTGCCTTTCTTGCCACAGTGTGACACTGATATTAGGAAGCTTATTTACAAAACTACTCCTTTACTTTAATTTCTATCATCAAGCATTTTAAACATGAAGAAAACAGGTTTTGTGGTGCTTGGTCATGTCCCTTCCCTAAGGTCAACCCCTTCACATGGAGCCCCACACCTTTTTGGGGACAGAGGTGCAGATCCTGCTTGTTGAGTGACAAAAGTTGGCAGGTGTGGTTGTGACCAATCATTCTACATATGTTTCTCAATGTTCTCTCTTTTCCCCTCATACTCATTCTCTTCCCTTTCCTTAATTTTCTCCTGCCTTTCTTTACTCTTCCCACATGACTTGGGTCCCTATGTGTACTGAATGCCTGCAAGAGACAGATAAAATGTCTGCTTTGGCGTAGTAATATCACTGAAGCCCAAGCAGTGGCTTGGGGAAGCTGGCGCTGTGGGGGTGCATGGTCTCTGCTGATACCAATGGGTCTGGCCCTCCGTATGAAATATGCTGAAAATATCAGCCATGTTAGGCTTGCAACAGGCATAAAAATTCCTAACAGTGAGCATGTGACCCCTGTAATCCTGGCAACAAACATGTAACTCCTGTCAATGAGCAAGAAGCCTATGGCAACAAGCAATTAAATAAAAATATAATGAATGTATGAGGAGGCAGAATTTTTTTAATCTAATCTAATAGTTGCGCCAACCAGTCACGCTTAGAGAAGGTGTTATACTCCTGTGAGCAGCACTTAAGAGCATGTGCTGCACCAAGTGAGTGAGGAAGATATAGGATGTGTGGCAGTGGGAAGGATCATTGAAGTGGGGAGTGAATGGTATATAGTTGGTAATATTAAGTATAAGAAGGAACAATTTGTATGGCATTAAAATTGATGAAGACTCTGGCAACAGAGTAACAGATAAGTTATCTTGCAATACACTTTTGGGTGTGCATTAAAGAATAGACAATGTCTAGGTTGACAGTCATTAGGCCGACACCAAAAGTTCAACATGCATAAAGTCCACATTGACAAAAGGGCAACATGCATAAGCTTGACATTGACAAAGGGTTGACACAAGCAAAAGGGTCAACATGCTTTATCATTCCCAATCAGTGTCCAGTATGAAAAAGTCAAAAACTCATGCCGATCTTTTCATGCATTGCCAAGTCGGCCTTTTGATTATGTCCACCTTTTCTTAATGTTGACCTTTTGTCAACGTCAATCTTTTTTTGTCAACAAATTTACCTTTAACTTAGATACTGGCGACCTATCACCTGGATCCACTGATGTTTGCCTTTGAGAACAAAGCTGAGTCACAGGGGTTTAGAAAATACCTGGGTTGCAAAAGAGCAGGGCTTTAATTGGTTGCTATTGCTCAAGTCCAATCACATACTTCCTTACACAGCTACTGTAGAATGTTGAAAGTGTGAAATAGTTATTTATATATCTCCTAGCTGGCCTAGGAAATATAATTCACTTCAATGCTTGCTTTATGATCCTGGTGGATTAACGCTTTCACTCCTCTTACTGGATTGCAAGTTCTTTTATGCTAACTCAGAAAATGATTACATATTTATCTCTTGCCTGTACCTGTTGTAAGATTTATATGTCAGAAAAGAGAGAAACAATATATGTATTTGTTACCAGGCTGTTTTGTTTTTGCATTTGTTTCTCATAAATTCAAAATAAAGAGGATGCCAGCGGCCGTGCTTATTACTCAAGATTCAAGGTTTTGAAAAAGCGGCCATGGAAAGTCTACGGTTTTGTTATATGTTCCCCAGTTTCTCTCTATAGCATATTTCAATAAGCATTTATAGTTCCAAATATTAATGTCGGGTAACAGTATTCCCTCCACAGTATAGATACTTTTTTAAAGATAAGACTTATTTATTTGTAAAATGTCCCCACACCAATAGCTCTTTCATAAATAGCTTTTAAATATGAATCTATTCACCCCGGCTGCTTAAACACTGGCTTTGAACTCAGAAACTAGATTATTTGAAGTGACTTGTCTCACAGGGAGGGACCAGCAATATATGATTCAGAATCAAAGAGAAACACTAGATGGTTCATGAATTATTCAAAAATAATCTGGCATTTGGTTCACAGTATAAGAAAGTGCGGCTGCTAGTCTAGAGAAAAAATACACAAAACAATTCAGTTCATGCAAGCTCGGAGGCAGCTGTAATCAATGTTTGGGCTGTGCGACCAACAACAAAGTCAGATTAGCTGTCAATAGATTTCAGGAGAATTGACATAATGACCCTTACAGGGAAAGAAAGACACAAATAGTCTACCTAATATGTGTCCATTGTAATATTGATCTATCTTTATTTTTGTTACCTTACTCACTGCTTCTATCTACCATCTGTATATCTCGGTTTATTTATACATACATGAAGATTTACACTTACATTCAGAAATACATATATTACCTGTATACTCTTATGTCCTGTCCTAGTGCATGTAAATTACCTTACTTGAATGTGCACAATTTATATGGAAGCCTACAGTGTACATAGTGTTACTGAGGCAGAATTACACACAGATCCTGCACATTTTAGCACTGATCATGCGCCGTATCGGAGCGCACGCACACACTGGCAGCTCCAAGCTGTACTCACGGCTCATGCTCAGATGTGCACAACTCAGCATAAGGCAAATATAAACAAGGCCAGTGTACACAATACCGGAGTTATTACAACTGACTAGCCTACAACCCTGCATTGTTGGCGAAAGATAAAATGCAAACATGGCAGAGATGTATCAAACCTTTAAAAAATATAAAATAGAGAAGATGCCCAAACAACTTATATCATTTATCTAACAGTCTATGAAATGACTGTTAGAAGCTGATTGGTTGGTATGGGCCCCATTTTCATTTTATTTGTCTCAAAGGTTTGAGGCATCGCCCCACTAGTGTAAGTAACGTAAACATACTTATTTATTTACAGTTATGTATATAGTGCACACATATTCCGCAGCGCTATTACAGAGAAGTAGTTGAACCGTCACATCAGTCCCTGCCTCAGTGGAGCTTACAATCTATATTTCCTATGACATATACACATTCATTCTAGAGTTAAGTTTTTGGCAGCCAATTAACCTACCAGTATATTTTTGAATTGTGGGAGAAACCCACACAAGCACGGGGAGAATATACAAACTCCAAACAGGTCCATTGTTGGAGTCAAACCCATCACCTCAGCGCTGTGATGCAGTAATGCTAACCATTACACTGTCAGTGCTGGCCATGCCAATTCACCAGGAACAGCCACCATTTTGTTTCAAGAGCTTAAAAGTAAGTTAATATTAATGTAAGTTAAAGTAAGGGGAAATGTATTTTCATTTCCATGCCATTAATGATGGTCATCTACTGGCTAGGTGAGGCATTCCTACACTTAGTCCTCAAGGCACAATTACATTGCAGGTACTGTATTAGTGTTATCTAGGCAACAGCACAGATGATTAAATGAAAAATAACCAAGGCTATCAATAAACCCTGTACAGTTATACAGCTTTCACATCGCACAACCTGCCTAGACCAGGTATGTAAAAACATTTTTTTAAAGTGTCTGAGCAAGTTAAACCCCTTTCACATCTTAAGTTGTAACTGGTATAATACCAAATCATTACTGGGTTGGTACCTTTCACACTGCACCTGTTTCAGCCATAGAAAACAATGGATGTCATTTGTAATTTTGTATTATAGCTAAAAATAAGCTTGTTTGTTGATCATTATGTACTGGACCAATTACAAATGTCTTTAGTTATATACAGTATTAGAGAATTATTTACAGTGCCATTGTCTGCCTACCCTCTTATCAAACATCTCCCTTACCTCCTCATCAGTCCATGTTGCTATAACTGTATGTTCTGTAGTGTAGAAATATGCCAGTAATGCTTCTTCACTACTTCCAGTGCTATTTCTCTTGTTTACTGATTCAGGATTGTGTCATCAGTCAGGGAGACAGCTTATCACCTTCTGTAGCACAGTCATGTGTTCAAAATACCGGGTCTGAGCCTTTCACACTGCAAAATGGATTGGCTTTGAAACGTGTGGGATCCTTCTTTTAACACAGTTTCAAATACCGGGTTTTTGTAACCAGTGAATTCACTCTGGCACTTTCACACTGCAGCTAGAACCATTTGGAAATGCTTAAAAAATGACAACATACCATGTTATAGCTGAGGTGTGAAAGGGGTATATGTGTGCCTTGAGGACCGAGGTTGGGAATGAATACAATCCAATACCCTCCTCACACACACCCTATAAAAAAGGTAGTATTTTAAGAGTTATATTGAAATTGAAAAACAATATATAGCAAGGGTTTATTTGTATTATTTTTTTCCCTATTAAGCAGGTTTTTTTACTTTTTAATAAGCCTGTGTAAGCCGTGGCAATTGAAGTTGCAATGTCTTGTAATGATACAGCATGCCAGCGTGCTGTGTGTGGCTGGAATGTGAATGCACATCAACACTTTCTGATTTCAAGAATGCCTTAGTGATTTGAAGTCATTCTTGCAGATTCCTAGCATCAATAGCCTCAGTTATAAATAATAAAGGGAAGACCATTTCCATTAAAATGCTGCATTGAGTTCCCCCCACCCCAAGGAATCTCTAGAGTCTGACATCTCTGCAGGTTGTTTAATAAAAGTCTGGTACACAAATCAACATAATCCATCTCCATTTACTAGTATTTTCTGTATGCTCTCATTATCTAAAAGATAGATCATCAAATTTATTTGGCTCATAAACATACAAGCAGGTGGTTGGATTTTATTTGTGAGGGAATAAAATCACTGATCACTAATCCTTTCTATTTTACAGCTCTTTGTTATCTTAGACAAACCAGTAGCAATGCACAATGGTTTCATACAGTTTAAGAGGCAGGTGATAGCTTCACCACCTTAATTATGTTGCTCCTTGCCAGAGGAATCTTTAGACGATGCTGTAGCACTGCACAAACAATTCAATCAAGAAATTGTGAACACAGCATTGTATTTTCATGGGTACACCAGGGCATTTATATAAGAAATAACAGCACAACACAATAAATTAGTGGGTGTTACTAATGTTTAATATAGCATGAAAATGACTGTCTTGTTTGAGGTTAACATTATGGTAAGGTATTTTAGTAAAAGAACAAAAAATGTTAAAAAAAATATAAGCAGACTTTGGGGCGTATTCAATCTTGGCCGAGTTTTTCACCATTTTTTAGTACATTTTCACCCATGCCATTTCAATTTTTATTTTTTTTGGGGGGGGGGGGGGCAATCGGCATGGGCAAAAAAACGGCTGCAAAGACGGGTGAAAACGGTCAATTTGCCCAAACCACGTAAATTTTCGGCAATTTCGCAGATAAACATGGTTTTTGCCGGTGTTGGATTTTCCACCCAGGTGAAAAATCAGTACTGGGACTCAATAAGCTAATCAAATTTGCCAAAAAAAGGTGCAAAAACTTATGCCAGGATTGAATATGGGCCTTAATAAATTATTTCCACTTTCCTGTGCAAATCTTTTCTAACATATTCAGGTCTTTTTTTTTAAAGATTTCCTTCTGTAGAAGCATTGTACTTAGCATTAGCTTCACAATGGGGGAGCGACCCTCACCCTGGTGTCACCCACTAAGGGGTGACACCAAAGTTCTGGTATAACAACAGCTCTGGCATCATCTACCAAGGGTGACACCAAAATACCGGCTGCTACTCAGTGACAAGAGCCAAGTGTTGCACTGTAACATTATATGCAGCACCCAGCTCCTGTAAAGGTGTAGGCGCGACACTGCAGCCATAGCTGTCTCTGGGGGAAACCAGCATCTCCCAGACACCTGGAGTGATAGAAACAGGGTTGGAGTAATAAGCAGCACACACTCTATGGCGAGTCCATGCCCCATTCCTGCTACTGCCACTGGGCATGGGTAAGGGGCACCACTGGTCATTACTATGATGTAACATGTTAACTGCAAGTCCAATTCCCTTTCATGATATACAGTAGCTGGTTAGAATATATTGATTGGTATCAAAGTAAGGCTATGCATACTAGTGTTTCTATGCAGCTTTTCTACCTACATTGTAATGTGTTGTAATTGTAATTGGGGCTATATTTACTACTAAAGAGGTTTGTTTCAACATTTGTTCTGCCAGTTTTCTAAAGACCTGAGTTAAGTAATGCCAAGTTACTCAAAAACCGTAATAACATTGTTGTTTAGTATGGACACTACAGAATATTACATTGCCTACACTTCAGGATAGCAGTGGTCAGTTGAATACAAAATTAATTGCCATGCATTGCTACTGCCATGGAGATTTTGACTATTAATGGGATTTCCATCCAACATTGTACATTTTTTCATTTCTCAGAGAAGTCAAGGACTGTTGCAAAGCAACCACTACAGGACAATGATGCATAATTGCCATTAGCCTGTTATACACAATTAGGTGTGAATACAACCACACTATTAAAGGACTATTTGTATATAACAGTACACACTGTGGGCCTTATTCTAGTTTACTCTTAGAGGCAAATTCCTTCTCAAATGGACAAAACCATGTGCATGCAGGTGGGGCAGATATAACATGTGCAGAGAGAGTTAAATTTGGGTGGGGTTTTTTTTCAAAGTGAGATCTATATTGCAGTGTAAAAATAAAGCAGTCAGTATTTTCCCTGCACAGAAACAAAATAAGTCACCCAAATCTAACTTTCTCTGCACATGTTACATCTGCCCCCCTGCAGTGCACATGGTTTTGTCCATCTGAGAAGGAAGTTGCCTCTAAGAGTGAACTAGAATAAGGCCCTATGTTCCCCCTTTGTTCTATCATATACACAGATTGAGAGGAATTTTAAGTACCAACCAGAAAAAAACAAGAAATCCCTTGGACATAATACCATACAGTATCCACAGGCCAAATGTAACAGCCAGAGAGATCAGCGGCAATGCCGGATGCCGGTTGAAGTTGGAGGTTTTTTGAAATGGGCAAACATTTACAAGGCAAAACCATGCCTTGTCAATGGTTGCCCCTTTAAAAAAAACCTCTGCATTTGCCGAACTCAGAGGCTTAACATTTGCCCACAGGTGTCTGTGAAGTCTGAGATTAAAAAAGTTAGAGAAACTGTACAGTAAAAAGGTTGCAGAGTGGGTCTGGTTTATTACAAACAGATAGGGCATTCCAGAGGGCACAGGAGAAGGGGAGGGAGGGGATAATAGAGTTGTGGATGAGATTGGTAGGGATGAAGAACATGGACAGAGCCGTTGTATGAAGTGAGGAAAAAGTACTGGAATGGTGAAATAGGGCATAGTGAGCTAGATGATATGAAGAGAAGACCTTTCAAAGAAAGCACTGTACATTGTAAGATATAAAACAGTAGCACATACAGTACAGGTGACAAGACAATTGAGTGTTATTAGCCGGTAATACAGAACATTGCCAACTCACAAATTAAACATTGAGGAATACAGTTTAACTAATGTGGCAACAGCACAGCTACACAGGGAAAATTAATTAGTAGGGGAGTTCACTATACCCAATTAAATTTGGCAAAGGAAAGGACATGCATGAACATATAGATGAAATACTAAAAGACAGTAGCACAATTAATGTCAATGGTTCAGGACCTAACATGCTACAGTGTAGTGGTTTATGCCATAGTATCAAGGTATGGAATGGAATTAATATTGGACTTGTAGAACAACACCATTGAGGAAATTAACTTATTTATTACGACATTGTCTGTGGTAGCGGCTATAGATATGAAGGCAGAAAAAAACTAAAGCTGCCCATACACGGAGCCGTTCGCCGGCATCCGTTCTGTACTATGTGATGCGCACTCCCACGCATCACATAGTACTGTCCAAAAAGTATGTGCTGCACATACTTTTTGTACTAGGTACACATCGTATCGGATCACAGTGCATGCACAAGGGATGCGATCCGATCCGATGTGTGCTGTTTAAGTCCCAAACGCAGGGGCAAACGCAGGATTTTCAGAAGGGGGTTTCCAGAGGGGCGGAGCAAAGCAACGGAGGTGGACACTAAGGTTACCCAGTATATGCCGGGTCAGTTAAAGTATTATAGATAGACCAAATGTATATAAATAATAATAAAAAAAATGTGTAAACATGTATGTATATATGGGTTGGGATCATTTGGTCTATTGCATTATGGTAGAAAGTCATTAGGTCGAATCCATTAGGTCGACATGCTAAAAGGTCGACATGATTCTAGGTCGACATGGGAAAAGGTCGACATGATTCTAGGTCGAAAGGTCATTAGTTCGACAGGTCATTAGTTCGACAAGGTCATTAGTTCGACATTGTCTATGTCGACATTCACAAGGTCGACATGGGGTTTTTCACTGTTTTTTTACCTGAATGTCAACACAGTCGACATGGACACAGTTTAAAGTGCACTGCATCCCCTCGCATCGCTCGCTGCGCTCGCTATGCGTCGGGCACGGTGCCTCGCTACGCTCGGCACACTATTTTATTCTCCCACCACGCCCTAGTGGATGGTAGGGCATGAAATACCGCCTGTCGGCACATGTTGGCTCAAAAAACAGTGAAAAACTCCGTGTCGAACTAATGACCTTGTCGAACTAATGACCTGTCGAACTAATGACCTTTTGAACTAGAATCATGTCGACCTTTTCCCATGTCGACCTAGAGTCATGTCGACCTTTTAGCATGTCGACCTAATGGATTCGACCTAATGACTTTCTACCATAATGCAGTAGACCAAATGACCGCATCCCGTATAGATATATATATATATATATATATATATATATACATATATATATACACACACACACACACACACATTTATACATATACATACTTATATAAACATACAGTGTCAACAACAGTGTAGACCCCTGGGCATAGCAATGTATCGGGGCCCCTACCAATCCTCCAGCGTTAGGGGTGGGGGAAGCTTTGATGTTCCACGGGTAATAGGATGTATTATATCAACCGCTCAGGATGTAGGGCCTGGATCAGTAATTTCCACTAATTACCCCTTTACTGCACAGATGGTGGGAGATGGAGTGGGAGAAGAGGGCATTGGGCTGAATGAAGGGGCCCTGATACATAACTTCCAGGGTGGTAGAGGATGTTTAATATGCAGAGGGGTGTATAGTGGAGTGGGCTTATTATTCATAATTTTCTGGTGGGAGGGCAGCTTGCTTGACTGCAGATATCTCCAGTTCCCGGAAATAGATTTCTTAGAATTTAATGGAATTAAAAACTAGAGAATCCCACCTACCAAATGGTATTGGGGACTAGGGGATCAGAGTTCAGGAGGCAAAGCAATCTGCCAATGAGTATATAAAACTACATACCAGGTGTGTGGAGCTGGAGCAGTAACCAGCTGCTGGAAGGCTGATATCTCTGGGGGAGAGTCCCAGCTTTTGAAATATTCCCTCAGAAAAACTCTAAGTCAGACAGAACCTGAAATATCTCACTAAGAACAACAATTAACAAGCTTGGATGGGGACCACTGCTTTGAAGTCAGATATCTCCGGTTCCCATGGGCCGATTTTTTTAATTCTTATACATATGGAAAGAGGGGACCCTCAGCTTTCAGGCTATGGTCCTTAGACTCCTGGGGAGGTTTCTGGGTACTCAGAAACCCCCCCTGCGTGCGCTACTGAAACGGATCCGTTAAACGGACCGTGTATGGGCAGCTTCAAGCATGTTTTAGATCTAAGACAATTTAGTTATTGGACATGTCTACATATGCTTCAAATGTACTCCATATGTAAGGAGCATGGTAACTAAAGGACTCCCCATCAAATAATTATCATGTCAATCCCTCTTTTAGTTACCTGTCTTCTGCCATATGTAATAAAAAATACTTTTACTTACCCTCCAGGCTATTAACCAAACTGCACGAATGTACATCTCTATGCTATATATTACTTCCTACCTGACCTCTCAACTATGCACAAGATCTATGTCTCTCCTTGCATTACTTGCTCTACTATTTATGATTGCAGGACTTTCTTCAGGCTGCAATTACTCTGCATATTGACCTCCCTTGCACAATAAGACTGGCCTTCCAAACCTTCAAGTGATCCCTGAAAACTCATCTCTTCAGGCAATGTTGGCTGGGGCTCAGGTGGATATTTTGGAACCACCCACATGAGCTTCATAATCTACTTACAGTAATTACACCCACTCTGTACAGTCCACATATCCTCGTATGTTTTTTCTCTTTCTTCACTTTTGTATCTACCTGACCCCGGCCACCATTGCTGTGTGACTGTATCAAACAGCCCACCAAGAAACTTTTCAATCTGGCTGCAACATTTTTCTATAGCTAACATCTATCCTTGTGTAGCAATGCCTCCTTTTGATTGTGAGCTTGCGAGCAGGGCCTTCCTACCTCCATGTCTGTTTGTTATTACCAAGTTGTGTTCTATCACTGTTGTTTATACTTGTGAAGCTAAAAGGAATATGCTATGCTATGTAAGAAACAGCTACTACTACTCATAATAATAATAATAATAATAATACCACAAATAAACTGATGAGCATACACAGCCACAGGTGCTTTAGGCACAGACACCTGGAAAGCCAACAAGCCTGGAAATCTCATTCTATCAGCTTGCTGGGCAATTATAAGTTAGAACTGCATAAATGTTAAGCCGCCCCCCCCCCCCCCCTCCCCTCCCCTCCCTACCTTGAACTTTCTCAGGAATCTGAACATCTGACCCTGGGTTAATTTCCCACTATATTCACTTCAAATACATCTGATCAGATCTACAGTATAATAGACCACTGACAGATTCAGATCAGATGGATCTTTGGTGCAGCACCAAAGATTTTTTGTCAGTTGGATCTGAGACTCAGTCGTACATCTGATCTGAGGAAGCTGAGACTTGGCCTTTTTTCTTCAGATCGATCTGTCAGACCCATCGGAATCTGAAGAAAACAGGCCAAATCTGACTAGTGGCCTTTGTTACAAGAGCAACAGCTTCAAAAATTAGTAAGAACAGAGCCTCAAGACAAATATACTCAGCAAAATGACTTTTACAGATTATATTTAAATATTTAAAGATATTAGAATTAGCAGTAAAGCAGACAGGAAAAAAATGCACTTGTACAGAGCCATGATACACTGCATAGGGCATATTTAGCAGGTTCAGAGAGAGATAAAGTGAAATGGGGTAGCTGACAGGAAGAACAGACCCTCACTGAAATGAGCAGCTGCATGCTAACTAGGATGGCCAATCCTGGGATCGGGATCGATGGGATCCTGGGATTTGGCAACAAAATTTGTGGGAGTATCCAATCCCAGGATTCAGGATTAGACTGCACATGCAATCTAATGCCAGGCAGTGTCTGAGCACCTGCTTAGACGCTGCCCGACTGCTCCCAACCCAGCGTTCGGCCTGCACAGCATCACAGTAAGAGGTCACAATGGGGCGGCTGTTTTTTTTTAGGGATGCCAATCCTGGGATCCTGAGAATCCTGAGATTGAGCATTTTTCAATACAGGATCCCGGATTGGAAAAATGGCAACCCTAATACTTACAGACTTTGGTATGTCAAAAAGCAGCAATGCACTTGTAAAACATATTATTCACACTTAAAGTGGAGAAATCTCCATATAAACAATGGAATGATGAAAATTCTACAGCAAAGCACAACAGTGTTTTGAGTGCAAAGCAGATGTTTTATTCCTGAACAAACCATGCTACAAATAAAAGCATTAAAGGGATTCTTGTTGGAAAGTTCTGAAGGATACAATATCCTAAACCTAAGAACAAGCAAGGTAACTACCAGCATCAGTGTGACTTTTGATAAAGACCTAAGGGATGATGGGATCGCCTTGGTAGATTTATATTTCAAGAAGAAATTCTAAACAGACTAGCAATACATCTGAACAAATGATTAAGCTCAGAAACAATGGGCAAAAACAGACAGTCAAGAACAAAGAGCAAATCAAGACTAAACAATGGAAAACCATGTGTGCCTGTAATACAAAGCAAATGCAATTAATATATGTAAGCTTACATCAGGGAAAACATATCTCGTCTATTAGATAAACAAGCCAACAGATACACAAAAGCAGAAGAACACAACAAAAAAATTTGGATACTTCTTGGACTATCAGCAAACCTTTGTGTAATGATGTATCATTGGTGCAGCAGTGACAATCCCCAAATCCACTGCTCATGGGACTGCGCATCAGATCAGAATCGGAAGTAAATTACATATGATTTTGCACTTTTCACACAATGGCAGGTATTCAATGATTAGTTTTGCGATGTGAAGCGAATCCTGTTTAGGATTTTCTGCACAATTGCTGGGTTCCAGAGGGCTGGAGCATTCGCTGCCAGCGGTCCCTCTCCCCCTATTCAACGCCGCAGAGGCTCACTGCCCCTGACAGCAATTTTTAAACACCCCCCCCCTTCGGCGAATGCAGCAGGGAGCTGGGGGGGGATGGTGGAAGGCAGGGAGATAGAAGCCTCCCTGCCTGTTCCTGACAATGTGGGATGTGGGAGAGAAGGAGGGTTCCGGGGGACACAGGCAGCACAAGCTCCCCCCCCCCCCCCCGGAGAGCTGGCAGGGGATGCAGTGGAGGGAGCGCTGCCCTGATCCCGCTCCATGCATATGTAATGAGTGGGACCTGTGTGCAGTGAATATGTAATGAGCAGCTCCCTGCCCCTCGGTGGCGTAATGTATAAAAAAAAATATATATATATTCATGTGCTGCAAGCTCATGAATACAAATAGTCTGCCCCTTCACAGAATAACATTACTGATTTTTTTGACACCAAAAAAACCCCCTTTATTTTAAAAGATAACATTCCAGTTCACTTTAAATCATGGAGAAGGCAGTTCTCCATCCTAGCATTGAATACACTCTCGGTGAATCACAGTGAAGACCCCATTGAAATACACCAGCGAATTGTAGCGAGCATGAAATGGAGAACTGGCCGGCATTCACTGCTCGCTTTTAGTGAACATTGAATAGGGTGATTCAGATTTTCAGTAAAAAAGATTCACCGCAAGGAGTGAAAACAGGCTGGTTCGCCGAAAAATACGGGGAATTGGGAGCATTGAATACTGCCCGATTTGTCAGACAAACCAGGATTGTCTGGACTGCACATTGCCATCCCTGCAATGGTCCATCACTGCCCCAGCCATGCTTAAGACTGCGGTCAAAGGCTCATGCACGCACACTGGCATATTTGCGCATGTGCAGATCTGAAAATAATTGAAATCTGTGATTTATACAGATCTGCGTAGCATGCTGAATCAGAGTGCCATGTTTATTTTCTGTTTTTTAAAAAACAGAAAATAAATGGAGTATAAATACTGTGTTTCTATAAATTCAGCAAATAATTTTTGCTGTATTTGGTGAAAACAAAACTTTCAGTTTTTTTTTTTTTTATATAAAGTTCACATTGCATATCCCAATCTATCCTCGTCAGATATACCAGTGCCACATACAACTGAAAATTCCTGTTCGTCATTTGGAGGTATTAACCCTTTGAGTGCCAACATCTCTGTGAGAGATGTTCAACATGTCCTCTAAAAATGCCACAGTTGCCCACATTTGTTATATAAATTTTTTTTTAAAGTGTTGTGTAAAAAAGATTATATTTCCTATATAAGGTAAACATTAGGGGCGACATTTATTAGAGATCGATGTTGGGTTTTTGGCGATTTTTTTTCAAAAACGGCCGTTTTCGCACTTTTTCCCGAATTCGCATAATTAATAAGATGCGAAAATCTGCAAAAAAATGCGGTATTTGCCACGAAATCGCACTTTCTGAAAGTGCGATTTTTTTTTTATCTCCGGAACTCGCATCCAGATGTTTTCCCATTGAAATATATACAATACGCATATTTAATGAGATGCGAATTTGAAAATCGCCAAAAAAAATGGTCTAAACATCGCAAAAAAAATAGACCTGATCCTGACTGGCGAATTTGACAGAACCATGCACAGATCATTGAGATCTGTGCATGGTTCTTTGGTAAAATATGTGTAAAAGTTATAAAAAAAATAAAAAAAATGGCGTGAGGTCCCCCCTCCTGTACATAACCAGCCCCAGGTTTATTAAGCGGACCTGGTTCCAAAAATACGGGGGACAAAAAGCATAGGGTCCCCTGTATTTCTGAAATCAGCCCCGGACTCTTGGACCGGTCCTGGTTCCAAAAATATGGGGGACAAAAACTTGTAGTCCACCTGTAAAATGAATGTTAAAAGAAAATACACAATATACTTTATTACATACACATCCACACCTCACTTTTACACCAACATACTTACCGATCCAGGATCCAGCGCTGGTCTCTCTGCAGCATAGCCGGTCTAAACTAATTGAGCAAGTGAGCTTGGCTAGGAATTTTTTTATTTAAAAGGGGAAATTACAAAGATGGGAGTTCTATTTCACATGGGATGTTGCTCTGAGCAACCAATCAGAATCTACTTCTTATTTATTTAGCACCTTCTAGAAGATAAGAGATAGTGTTTGATTGGTTGCCCATGTGAAACTGAACTCCAATCTTAGTAAATTTCCACCTAAATGTCCCACTGGGAATTTGCTTGCTAATGTAAATATACAATGATTCCTCTGTTTTGAAAACAACATGAGTATATTACTATGAAATGCAAGGTTCCCTTTGAAAAATCTCCAACAATTAGCCAGCATACCTCCTAACATTTGTAGAGATGACAGCATAACAGCTCGCCATTTTGGGGTGTGCGTGGCCTACCAAAATCGGGTGTGGCCTATAACCGCAATGCTGTTGTGAGGCCATGCCCCATTTTTGCCCCACTGTGGGGGCATGCCCAGCATCTCCGTGAGCTGCTGGCTATGCCCCCAGCCCCTCTGCCTGCAAGAATAGACGCTGTGTGCATGCGCACAGCTTCTATTCACGGACAACAGGGGAGACTCCCAACACCCACTGCAGGACACTGCTAGCCATGGGAGGGACGTGGGAATGTCCCTAAAAACTGGGACGTTTCCACGATAAGCAGGACAGTTCGGAGGTATGACTGTTGGGAGACAGTGCTATGGGGATGGTAAATGGAAAGGATGGAGGAAGGATGGCCTGAGACAAACAAAAAACTACAGACAAAAACTAAACTTTTTTTTATATGTTCTGGTCAGGAAATCAAATTTCCTTGTGAACCCCTGCCAAAGGTAATGAAAAGTTAAGGCACAAATTAAATTATAATCAACATTTATATGCATTAGTTTTCCAACATCTGAGCTCTTGTATTTTAGGAATGGCACACCCACCGATGCAATTGTACTGAGGACTGAAAGGTTACTGGACTCTTCAGGACATGAAAAAGAGCCAGGATGGTGCTTTTCTAGACCAAAACTCAGAACTACAGTAGTTACCATCTAACTGCCTTGATGAATCAACAATTGTCCAGCAACTCTTGGTCGGCGCACTGAATAACAGGATTTTAAAAATACCAGACAAATCCTGGAATCAGTGTAAGCAGATAGGGACACCTCATAACCTCTTCCCATTGGTCTGTCTTTGTTCGGCATAAAACTGAAGCATTACTCACAAAACATAGGAAAAAACTGCTCTTGTAGGTTTCCACTGAGGTAAGGCAACATCTTTTCATTTAGATTGCTTGTGGATTTTTCACCTTTCCCTCTTAGGATTTAGACTCTATTAGAATTTTTCAGTTACTTTCTGTGGGCTGCATAATTGGGCACTGGGGATATTCAGATTATTGGAAGAAGTAATGATGGCTCAGAGGTCTACAAGCCTGCAATAGTTAAGTTATACAATGCTAGTATTGGAAATGGATAGTCCCATCAATTTTTCATGTTCAAGTAACTCTTGTGGTTGGGCACTGGCTTAATTTCTCTCTGCAAAGCCACAGTAAAGTTCCACAGGGCATGGTAAATGTAGAATGTATTATCTATGTAAGCAATAATTTAGTCATTGTTGAGCCCTTTTGGGAGAAATAATAAAGATAGAACACAATGCTCCTTGGTTTATCACCATCCTGTGGTTTGGCTCGCAGAGGTCAGCATATTCTGTTTATGTCAATATTCAGAATTGTATATCTTGCTAATTTCAGCAAATGTCACTTGAAAATTGATTGCAGGATCTCTCAGAATGCTCTTTGCTGAAAATGTACTATACACTGACCTCTGTAATTCAATTGATAGTTACAGTCATCATCATAAGACATACAAACACGCACACATGCATATACTATATATATATATATATATATATATATATATATATATATATATATATATATATATTGCAAATTTGTCAAACAGTGATATAGATTAATGTTAACAAGATGCTATCATGTGTTTTTTAATGATGCATTAATTCAATATACAATTGGGCAGTAGGATTGTGTAATGGTTAGCATTACTGCCTTACAGCACTGAGGTCATGGTTTCAATTCCCACCGTGGCCCAGTGGCGTAGCTATAGCTCCACAGCCCCCGCGGGGAGGCACAGAGAACCTGTGGGCGCTGGGGGTCTGCGGGGCTATAGCTACCACTTACCCGCTGCTGTCCGGCCGCATCTGCCTGTCACGGTCCTGTGTCTCCTGGCGCCGGCTCCTGCTGCTATAATGAAAACGGACTCTTAGAAAATGGCTGCCCCCATACTGCAGACAGTTTTCTGTCTGCAGTATGGGGGCAGCCATTTTCTAAGAGTCCGTTTTCATTATAGCAGCAGGAGCCGGCGCCAGGAGAGAAGGGACCGTGACAGGCAGATGCGGCCGGGCAGGTACGTCGAGGGGAGGGAGGGGGCCTAGGGGAGGGGGGCGCCGAAAAATATGCAGCGGAGGGGCGACAATAAGGTAGTTACGCCACTGCCATGGCCCTAACTGTGTGGAGATTGTATATTCTCCCTGTACTTGCTTGGGTTTCCTCCAGGTATTCCGGTTTCCTCCCCAAAAAACTAAAATATAATGGTAGATAAATTGGCTCCTAACAAATTAACCCTAGAATACTGTGTATATGTGTACATGTAGTAGGGAATATAGATTGTAAGCTCTACTAGGGCAGGGACTGATGTGAATGTTCAAATATTCTCTGTTAAGCTCTGTGGAATATGTGTGCGCTATATAAATAACTGGCAACAAATAATAAATAAATATACTAATGTAAATACGTAGTGGAAAGAATCCATTACCTGTTTAAAAGTTGCTCTAGTCGTTTCTATTGATTTTTCACAAGCAAAATGGAAATACACACTATTTGCATGTTATTTTGTTTCAAAATGTCTAGCTGGGACCTCTAGTTCCACATCTAAAACACAATATTAACTCTTAATTGTACAATTTAATGCTATAAAATTGACAACCACCATTCATGAGTGCCAGGCATAGCACCAGGCTTCAGCCCTCTCCCTTGTGTGCCCTGGAGGGGGGTGGACCCATTTAATCCCCAGAGACCCTTGCCAGGGCTGACTAGTTGGGGGTAATGATATGACTGCAGAGAATTGTATAAACATGCACCCTTACTGACTACCAGAGCCCAGTGAAGGATTAAAAAAATACAGGATGTGCTAGTTATACCAACACACAAAGCACACAGTGCTCTGTAGTTGGCACTATTGCTGTACATGCATCTGGCTAACAGGGTACCTAGAATGGCACCCTGCAGTCAGTTTTTGTGTGGTAACACCAGCTAGAACATTACATACAGGCACTCTGCAGTCTTTGCAGCCTCTCTGAGCATCATGGAGTTACCAGTGCCAGTATATCCACCCCCTTTATCTGATAAAATGATCAAATGGAAAAGTTATAAAATTGAGAGTAATAAACAACCAACCAATCAGCTCCTACCTGACAGTTTTCAAACACAATCTTTGACATAGGTAGAAGCTGATTGGCTGTCTGTTTATCACTCTTCATTGTATCACTTTTGAAGCTTAGTGCATCTGGGCCAGAATGATGTCATTGGTCAGGGAGCTTGGCCAGCACTGGGCATGTAGCAGTCCTGTAAGAGCTATACCTATATCTTCAACTTCAGAGTTCTCAGCTGGATTATAATGTGGTGACATATCTAAAAATCTGATTCTTATTACCTTTCAAAACAGTTTTCATAAGTGTCCTCTGATTTGTTAGAGATATGGGAATAATTTTAAATCTGTAACATAAACAGCATAATGAATTAGAGCTATTGTCTTTTTAGTATTGTCCCATTTCTCTCCCTATGTATGGCATGTATCATGCTGAAAGTTAGAGCAGTTCTAATAATAATAAAAATCAGAAGAATTCTTACATAACTATGGACGTAACAGATTAAAATTAATAATGGGAGCATTTAAATAGCTTCTTTCTATTGCTCCTACCGGTGCCACTGCCAGTCAAACAGATAGGAGAAATAAAAAGAATGCAATTGAGAGATAAAAAATTGAATTTCCATAATAGGATAAAAAGGTTAAACTGCTTTGCTTTCATATGGTAAATGCTTTTATAATATAAAAAGATTATTAGGAATATCAGTCATATTAGAAGCTAACAGCGAAATATCTTCGTGGGATTGTTTGCAATATGGAAGCCTATAATGACATTATCCGAATGTGTCAAGAGAAAGCTGGAGACCAATGAGATTATGCGCTACATATTTCAAAGGGATCATATATGAATAGAATCTATGTCTACTGCCGCTGTCCATTTTCTAAGTTATCAATTAACTTCATAGCAAGTGAGTGTGCTACTAATCTGGCCTGGAAATATTTGCTGTGAAAAGAAAGTTTTTTTTTTAAGGCGGTAAGCTGCTGAATATATATATATATATATATATAAAATATATGTATATATAATATATATATATATATATATATATATATGCAGTGTGAGTATACAAATGGACAGGAATCAAACTTGCAGTGGAGATGGAACATATGGTACATTTCAAGCTTCAACATGGGAGTTTAGCTACAAATAGTCAACTGTAAAATCACAAGGAGCTATTTTTGGTCAACAAAATGCTGAAAATATTTATCATATTTTTTTAATTATATGTTTTACAGGATTTTTGAAGATATCATTCTAACTTTTTCCTTTTACTGTTTATATACAATATGCCCATTACACCTAACACTCTAAACCAGGTTGTTTACTACTTATTTAATGTGGTCTGATTCAGAAATGTATGAACACACAATTTTTTCACAGTTGAGCCATTATTGGTATTCTGCATGCGTCTAAGTCAGCGGTTCCCAATGTTTTGTTTTTTTCCTCTCCCGTTCCCCTTGATTTGGTTTTTCATTTATAAGTACTCCCTCCTCTCAATTTGAAATAACCACAATACTTATGAGTGGAGTAGAAGTGAACGGTATACATATCCTTATAGTAAGGAGTAGCAGAAGAATATTGGGAGGTCAGGAATCGGGTCCCTCTGTGTCTGGCAGCTGGCTGTGTACTGTATCCGGTGTTCCCCCTAATGCCTGTAGGATTAATGCTGCTACTTCCTATGTCAGAGGGGGGCAGATGAATGTTGGTTTCTGAGGGCAGCACGGGTCGCTCTCAGTGTATTGCAAGTCAGGCAAAAGCACAAGGAGATGCTGATGATGCTGCAGACAGCACCTGGAAGTGATGCAACTTGGGTAATTTCCAAGGCAATTACAAGACAATAGGAAAAAATTATTCCGAAATTACCAATATTAGTTTCAAGTACCCCCAACAGGTCTGCAGCATACCCCAGGTTGGAAACGACTGGTCTAAGTTACACAATGATCTTACAATGGAGTCACAAAAAGGTTTTATAAGCAAAGTGATTTACAGTCATGAGCCATTTGTGGAATAAAGGGGGGTGGCATCAAAAAAGAAAAGGCAAAACCTCCAAAGATCCCTGAATGTGTTTTGTGGTATATGGCATTAAGATGTTAGCAGCAGATCCTTCAAGTTCCGTAAATTGTGAGTTGGAGCCTCAATGGCTCAGCATATATTACACAATAGGATTGAGATCTTGGGAATTTAGAGTCCATGCGAACACCTGTTATTATGCACAATTTAGGTAGGTGGTCTGTGTAACCTCATAAAGAATGCCAGGACCCAAGGTTTTTCCAGCAGCCTATTCCCCAGAGCATCACACTGCTTACACTGGCATGCCCTTTTCATATAGTGCACATGCACCCTGCCAATAAAATGATATAAAAGAAAGTGTGATTTGTCAGACCAGATCACCTTCTACTAGTGCTCCAAAGTTCAGTTCTGACACTCATGTGCCCATTGTAGCCACTTTCTATGGTGAAAAAAAAAAAAAAACACATAACAAATGTGATAAAAGAACAGAAGAAAACTGTGCAAGAATGAAAATAATTTTAATATAAATAATAATAAGCCAAAAATGAACATACATAAATGAAAACACAAAAGGTAAAATCAGCTCCCTCTCAGAGCAACAGTAGCCCAACTTGATAGTGGGTAGGCATAGAGAGATAGACACTCACATAAACGTCCCTACATGCAGGTAGAATTAATTAGGTCATAAGATGAAATCTTTGTAAATGGGTAGATCAACAATGGATGAATGATGAGTTAAAAAGTCCTTTAGAATAATTTGTAACAGTCAATATTTTTAGATGAGATGATATGAATAGATGAATAATTGAAATACATTTATGGAAATGAATGATGAATTCATATGACCTAATTAATTCTACCTGCATGTAAGGACTTTCTATGGTGGACACGGGACAGCATGGGGACACTGAAAGGTCTGTGGTTTTGTATCTCCATATGCAGCAAGTTGTGATGCATTGCGTGTTCTAATACCTTTCTGTAATAGCCAGCATTAACTGTTTAAGCAATTTGTGCTACTGTAGCTCTTCTGTGGGATGAGACAAGCTTAACTTTTCCTCCCATGTGCTTAATGAGCCATGGGCACCTATGATGTTGTTGCTGGGTCACCGGTTCTCTTTCCTTGGACCACTTTTAGTAATCCTAAACACTGCATACCAGGTACACTACACAAGACATATCTCACAAACAAGGAAAGAAAGTATAATGTAGGTGCACTGAAGGTCCTTTAATGTTATATAAAATTTAACTTTTAATAATTTTGCAGTAAAATTCGGTGAAATATTAAAAAATTAGAAAGAAATAAAGAGCAGAAATAAGATTAAAATAATATGGCCACTGCTCAACTCCGTTCTATATTCTCAGGGTTTGAAATCTCCCTGTATGTTCCTTTTTTATCCTGTCAGGATACTAAGTCTCAGATTATTTCTCTGAGATATGTGTTATTTTGTAGTGTATTGTTGCAAAAAACGGGTAACAGTATTTATAATTTCTGGCCACTGTCAATATTTGCGATAGACAGGTGATAATGCCAATAATTTCCAATAGCTGTTACTTTCAGAAGTGTTATCACTTTTATTATATAATCGTGATATTTCACTAGTGTTGTATAAATATATGTAGATATGGTTTGGCAGAGCGATTCAGCAAGAAGACATCCGTCAATATCTGTACATTTCGTACTATCTGATGATTGGACAGTGTGTACTGGTATCATCAATCTTCCAATTGCTGATTTCAATAAGGCATATGAATATATGTACACACACCCCTATATTATAGATTGTACGAGGACAAGGTATTCTGTCTTATTACCAAAGAGAGAGCTGTTTTAAGTAAGGGAATTTAGGTTTATCAGCTGCTTAGTACTTTTCAGCAATTACCCCACTTCAAACAGTATTCTCATATGTATCTGTCACTGGTTATGGGACAGTGCTTTTTTGTCCTCTATTATAAGGAGCTATTCAGTTCCACATTAAATGACTCCTGCTGAATTAGGGGATATCAATTTGTCAGCCTATAAATCTTAATTAGCTGTTACCCCATTTAAACAGTATTAGAGTGTGTGAAAACTGTTATATAGCATAGTTATTCTATGCTGTTGAGCTAAGGGACATATATTGTGGCGCTTTATTTTTATCAGCCATTACCCCACTCAAAACAGCATGTTTATGTGCTTGTCACTCCTTAGTTGGACAGTGTGTATGGAAACCACCAATCCTCCAATCTTTATTTTTGTCAGGATATCTACATACAAAAATAAAGATGTTTTAATATCTTAAATTGCTCCTCAGTGTACCGCTATCAGGATTTGAACTAACACTGCATACCAGGTACACTACACAAGACCTACCATTGTGGAAATGCTCAGACCCAGTTGTCATGCCATCACAATCCACCCCTATATAGTCACTCTAAACTGCGGGCGCTCTAAGCTAGGGCAGGGTAGGCAGCTGTTCTCCGGTGATATCAGCTGCCCGCCCCCCCCCCCCGCATGTCCGTCACGGCATCCTTAGCCAGAAAACGCTGGTCGTTCTCATGGGAATGCCCATGGAATGCTTTGAGTTCCCATATGCTAATGGGGCTGCCCGGCACCCCCCACCCTTCTCCACCCCCTGCTCGGCATGTAGGGTGCATGCACCTGGTGAACCGAAAGTTCGCTGTGGGTGCACGCACCCAGTGTCTGCACATGCTCAGAAACGCTCCTGCGGTGACACAAAACATCGGTCCTCTGCAAACCATGGAGGACCAAATCAATCTGAATAAGGCCCTCTGCCTCTGTCTGTCTGTTTATGAGTGGAAGACAGGGGCAGCACTGCCTGGGAACAGCTGTGTATGGCGCCAGCATATTGTGAAATGGGTGTGAAATGTAGTGCACACCAAAGGAATAAAATTTGCATGAGCACCCAATGTCTGCTTCCCAAATGATGCTTTCTTTTTAGTATCCCCAGACTTAAGTGCCCTGGGTGCCAAAATGTCTTAATTCAGCTCTGAATCCACCTGTTCCAGTCTCCAGGAGATCCATTCCCATTCCAGTTGATTTATCTTAAGCCTAGGTTTACAATGAGACTCCAACTTTTCATGTAGTCTATGAGTCTATTGTATTATATGTAGTGTAGTGAAGTAGATAAGCACTAAATATTGTTTAAAACTGAAAATAAACAACTTTTAAATACAGTATACCATATTGGTCATTATATTTTATTTAAATCAGTTTTTACTGAGAAAACAAAAATCAGGTACACTACATGAATCACAAATAAAATTAAACAATACAAAAAGTGTTGTATTTTAGGCTAAGGGGGTATTCAATTAATTCCCGTTTTTCTGCTTTACTTTAGTATCCAATTGCATCTGTTTTTAGTCATGTTTTGCCAAAACAGTTTCACTTTGGAAACTGCATTGGTGAAACATGACTTTAAAACAATCTGTAATTTTGACAAAAACAAATGGATCTGCAAGTAATTTGATGATCTACGTGTTTTTCAACCGTGATGTATTTTTTGACTATTCTAACAAATGGCACTTTAATTGAATAGGTAAAATGTAATTTTAACATAAAAAATGTCTAAATGTACCACAAAAGCAATTGCTTTGTATTTGATCATTTTTCTTTCTTAAAACACCACTTTTCACACTAAGCCTGGAACAGTGTTACTTTTGAAAATGATTTAAAATTTTGTTTGAGTCTTAGTCACTTACTGTATAGTACAGTAGTTGGTTTAAAGCAAACAGTTTAATGATACTGTAATGAACATTAATGAAGACCATTTCTCTAAAATTCCCTTGAAAAGTTAGCACACCTTTAACTAGACTAGTAGGCAGATACTATATTACATACTGATTACTACTTAATATAGTACTCCTATATATCATTAGTAATATACAGTATGCTTAGTAGGCTGAGAATGTGCTACATACTGAGTCTGATGACTTACTGAAATACTCGCATATATCATTATTGATCTACAGTAGGCTGAGAATGTAATACATACTGAATCTGTTTTACCTTAGTACCATACCTTTTAACATGACCCATTCCAGGAGGGACACAATGCTCTGTTCCTGGACTTCCCTCTTAATGTACGATTACTATCACCTACTTTAAATAGGTTGATAAGAAAGATGTCTCACCACAGGTGAATCCTAAATTAAGAGGGAAGTCCAGTAACAAAGCATTGTTTCCCTCCTGTAGAGGGTCATGTTGGGAGGTATGTAGTACTCCCATATATCATTAATAATCTAGGCTAAGTTGGCTAAGAATGTGTTAGTTCACATAAAACATGAGTATATATTTCTATAAACGATCTACAGTTGGCAGTCACAGCACTTCTCTTGCTAAATTCCTGGAAAATATGTGATCTAGTAGAAGTACACAAAATTAAAGTTGTTCAATAAATATTATACAGAAGATCTGTCACAGCCAGTGGGATGTACTAACAAAAAAAATGCAGTCAACTCTCTGATAACGAATAACACATTGAACATTGAGGAAGTAGAAATAATTTCAGTTGACATATGGCCTGATTCATAGGGCAGTATTCAATGAGGCCAATTCGCCATGTAAGACGGTGAATTTGTGCTATCTTTCGCATTGGAAGGTGATTTTTTGTGTCAGAAAGTGAATCACCCTATTCAATGTGCACTTTTCGCCATCTTTCTAATTGATTTTTGCCGTGTGTCGCCGTGTAGAAAATCGCCATCTTTTCATGATGAAGTGGAATGTGAACTTTTAAAATAAAGTTGTTTTTTTTACATTTGGTGTAAAAAAATCAGGAACTTTATTCTGTGAAGGGGCATGCTATTTTTATTCATGTGCTTATAGCACATGAATATATATTTAATTAAAAAACATTTTTTTTTTACACATAACAGCCAGCAGGGGGCCGGGAGCCGAGAGCCGCTCATTAGCCGCTCATTAGATATTCATATATTCACTGCTCCCGATCATTACATATGCAGTGAATACCAGGTCCCCTGCTGGCTCTCCCGGGGGGCAGCTTGTCCTGGGGAGCCCTCCTCCCCTCCACATACATTCTGGGGCAGGCAGGGAGACTTCCATCTCCCTGCCTGCCGCTGTCCCCGGGCTCCCTGCGGGACACCGCAAGGGTTAAGATTCGCCGTCAGGGGCAGCGAGCCCCTGCGACGTTGAATAGGGGCATAGCAGGGGGACAGCGAGGCTCCAGAACACGGCGACAGTGCAGCGAATCCTAAACAGAATTCGCTGCACGCCACGATTATGTACATTGAATACTGCCCATAGTTGTACACTAAAGTTGCTCCATATGTGATTCAGAGAATGTGCAAAAATATGCTAATGTAACAGCTGCTGGGATTTGTATATAGGCACCCACCAGTGCCTTTGCAACTACCCATGTATAGATTAGCAGCATGGATGCAGATCCAAAAAAGGTATTACTTTCTAGGTTAGAAGCAAAGTCAGAAGTAAATGAAAATAATTGTGTTATAAATAGAGGGCATTTTTGTTCCTGGGTGAATATATCCATAAATATATGTAAAACTATATAATTTTTTTATTCTGGAGAACAAATACATTAAGCAATATGCTAAGAAGAAATAAAAACCAAATCATGCATTTGGTTTGAAATTAAACTTTTCTTTTTGGAAGAAAAATATAAAAAAAACTTATACAGTTAAAATACTGTTACATGATAATAGGGCAATTATGTTGCAGGAACATGATGTCCACTCAAGTGGACATGTGTATAACATCTCTAGTTTCATAGTTAAAAAAAATAAAACATTATATCTTATATAAAACCATGAACATGTTTTTTTTTTTTTTTTTTAATCATGCATTAGGTCATAAGTCATGCAATTTTTTTTTATGATTTCATTGTCTAATCAAATGTTGACCTAGGGGTGCCATGAAAACAATATGAATTAAATCAAATGGAACCATGCGACACAACTTCTGTCATTTTGATTTTCTGAATAGACTTATTTTTTTCCCCCCAATAAGATATGACTACAAATAAAAGAAAATCATAGTAAGGATGAAAGTAACTTGAAAGTAAAGATAAAAAAAATCTCTCTAGGTATATAAATAAAAAGACACCTAATTAATTCAAACATGAGCCTAAAATAACATAAGAGAACTGTTCTTAATGAAGTATACTATAGTCCCCAGAGACAAAAGGGTGCAAGGCGCATTATTCTCTGTATTGTTTCAGAAGAGCCGACTGTGTGACCCACATACTGTAGTAGAACAAGACCTGAAACAGTTCACTGATATCTGACATAGCAATGTAATGCAATCTCTCCTCTTTATCACTGATTGCATCAATTTACCTCACTTCTAAAGGCACCTGATTACAATTTACGGTATGTTCAAATCTCATTTATTTATATTCAAGTCTGCAATTTTCTCCTAAAATAGAGCTAGAGCCGATCATATGAAAAGAAATGATATGCAATTAACAGTGTCATTGTACCAGTTCTACGATCACTTCCTACTTGTGCTTCTACATCAAACACATAACTATCTAAAAGTAAGCAACACCATGAGGACTAATTGTGATGCTAGGCAGCTGATCTCTTTATTTTCTGCAGACATCCAATGTTAGTGGGAGTGCCTCATGCTACAAGCATATTCTGTTACTTTAAAACAAGAATCTGTCACATTTGTGACAGACAACATGAGCTGTGGCGCTGTGGTTGGGTTCTAATTGGAGCTTCTCTTTTACATGGCTGCTGCAATGAATATAGATATTAAACTGAATAAATGCCACATTTACATTTCGGATAAGTGTTGCCATTTTTTACATCTTCTGCAGCTCCTGCTTGAATAAGCTCAAAAAAGTTGAAGTTCTTGCCTGTAAATATATACCACTGATGATTCATAATTGCCAGAGAATTCTTAACGGGAAAAAAATGCAGCTCAGCAAAAATACTACAGTAAATGAGTTGACATTGACACTTCCTTGCTGTGGAAAATGAGGCATACAATCCTAGAGTTGTAAACATCAGCACTAAACGATATTCATTAGAACTGCTTCTTCATTATTAAGTATCTAATCCTATACGGGCAAATCATTTTCTGCCCCCTTTAGCACCACTATGCCAAAATACAACTACACTCATATAGTTAACAGATGCTGTATAATGTACTCAGGGCAAAGAGAACATGAAAAAGTGTATTGACATATATGTCTCAAGATTTGTCCAGTCCTAAAGCAGAAACCGTTGTGTAATTTATCTGTAAGGTTAACAAAAGTATATACTTATGATGAGCAATAAAGAAGGAATATCTTAAGGATAACATCGAAATATGACTTGACATTATAGATTGCCATTGCTGCATTACCCCAAAATATGTTGAACATGAGGCCCAAACACACAATGTATATTTGTGCTACCCGATACTGTGGCTCTTGATGAAACATGCATGTATCGATTCCAGCAGTAATGCACTACAGGAGAGAGAGAGACACTGCACACCACCAGTGGCATAACTATAAATTTTGCTCCTCCCTGCCAAAAAGTTGCTGAAACCCAATAGGGACCTGATGGTAACAGGGGAGAGGACAATGGAGTCAGTGGCCCTTCAAGCCAGGAGCCTGATGGCAAATTACTCCATCTGAGGAGATAACAATTAGAACTGGAGTGCCGCAGGGATGTGCCCTCAGTCCCCTACTATACTCGCTGTTTACCCACGACTGCATATCGTCCTCTGATTCTGTGAAGATTGTGAAATTTGCGGATGATATAGCAGTTGTGGGGCTGATCAGTGATGATGATGAAACCCACTATAGAAAAGAAATAGCGAGACTGGTAGTCTGGAGTGAGGGAAATAATGAAGTGTTAAACGAAGGGAAAACTAAAGAATTAGTGACTGACTTCAGAAGAAAGCAAGCTGTGCCAAAAACACCAGTGTGCATAAATGAGGTAGATGTAGAAATATGGAGTCAGTCAAGTTCCTGGGTCTTCAGGTATTAGCAAATCTGTCATGGTCTGCGCCCCAGATTCAAACTTAGTATTAGGGACCCACGAGAAAGGAGGCCACCGTGAAGCTGGTTGGTGGGCAAATATTTCTTGGCCAATTAATATACCAAGAGCCTCTATTATTGATTAATAATATGGAGTGTGCATCTGCATCATGTATTTTTCTTTGCAGAACTACAAGTCCCAGCATGATAGCACCTCATGTATGATGGGTGTGCATTCTAAGATCCCCCCCCATAAGTTAATATTGTGTACACCTGTACACCTGAAGGTTGGGACTCCTTCAACTTAGAGTAGCACCCCACCCACCTGATTTGAATATTATTTTACCAGCTTGGTCCCTGGTAGCCACAGACTGCAAACTGAGGGCAAAATGAAGGTAAGACCTAAAATTGACATTAATTGCTAGTCTTGGGGATGGATTTGGGGCGCGGCTCCCCTTGGGTTGGTGTGGCTGAGTTGCTTTCAGGGTGGCACACCCTAACATTTATTTAGCACTATTTAGTTTCCACTAATATATTCTACTTTCTAGCACTTCACTTTTTAACCTCTAGCTCCTGCTTCTTTCTTATTAATACACTTATAGCTTAGTTTTTCACTTGTGTGCTGCCCTGGGGTGACTGGCCTATGCCAACCTTTTTGGGGTTCTGCGCCCCAGATTCAAACTTAGTATTAGGGACCCACCAGAAATGAGGCCACCGTGAAGCTGGTTGGTGGGCAAATATTTATTGGCCAATTAATATACCAAGAGCCTCTATTATTGATTAATAATATGGAGTGTGCATCTGCACCATGTATTTTTTTTGCAGAACTACAAGTCCCAGCATGAAAGCACCACATTGGGTGTGCATTCTAAGATCCCCTCCCCCCCATGGTCTGGCAATGTTCTGACTCAAATAAAAAAATCCCAACAGTGTCTCTTTTTTTTGAGGTGAATAAAAGCAGTTGGTGTGAGCAGGCCCACCATGACAAATTTTTATAGATGTTCGATCGAAAGTATCTTGACCTTCGGTATCATTGTTTGGTTTGGCAACTGCACGGCTAGGGAACGCTCAAAATTAGAACGTATTGTAAAGGCCGCAGGTAAAATTATTGGAGTGCAGCTGCCAACCATTCTGGAGCTTTATAGTTCCAGAATTTTAAAGCGAACTAAAAATATTTTAGCAGATTCCAGCCACCCCTTTTTTAGTACATACATGTATGAGAAATTACCCTCGCTTAAAAGGTTCAGAACCCTGAGGGCACGTACAAGCCATTTGCACAATAGTTTCCTACCATCAGCAGTATGTATGTTGAATGCCTGAATGTCGTTTGGTTTTAATGTATTTTTATGTATGTTATATGCGGATATTGCTTTTATTGTACTGGTATTTTATGTATGTTACAATTTCGTCTGCAGAGAGAGTTTCTCCTTCTGCTGATGACAATAACCAGTGGTGTAGCTAGGTGCTATGGTGCCCGGAGCAAGGGCATGTTTTGCGCCGCCCCAATTTATAGTAGGCGGGGCTCTTGCGTGGTGAAAAGGGGGCACGGCCTATCATTATACCACACACCGTAATTGCCATTGCATATTTTTGGGAACTTTGTAATGCCCATTACACATAAAGCCACACACCGTATTGCCAATTACACATAAGGCCACACCTGATGCCCATTACATATTATATAACAAACCGTAATGCCCATTACACATTTGACACATAAGTGCCATTTAGCTACGTGCTCAATGCCAAGGGTCTCCATGCTTGATGTCATGGGGGGCTTCATGCTCGATGCCAAGGGGGACTGAAATTGCTCATTGCCAGGGGGGAATGAAATTGCTCATTGCCAAGGGGAGAGCAAAATCCTGATGCAGCCGGCTCCAACAGCTGTACTACTGCCATGTATACAGCTGCAGGGATCTTCTAGGGCTGCCGGACGGGGTCCCGACAGTCATTAACCCGACGTCGGGATCCCGACTGTTAAAACACTGATGGCCGGGTTCCCGACGGCCGTCCGCTATTTTCCCTCGTGGGGGTCCACGACCCACATAGAGGGAGAATAGAATAGGTGGCGAGCTTAGCTCGCCACCGTGCCCGCAGCGTGGCTAGCGCAGCGAGCCCGCAAGGGGCTTTGTTGCGCTGGCCATGCTGTCTGAGACCAGGCAGTCGAGATCCCGACGTCGGGATAATGACTGTCGGGATCCCGACTGTCGGTGAATCATACCACACCCTCTTCTAGACAGTCTACACCGGGGGGAAGGGGGTGATGTAGAGGGCAGTAACATAACAACTCCCCTTAGAAGGAGGGAACATAGGGCAGGAACACACATTCTCCCCTTCCCCTCCGGAGGTGCCAGCTTCATCACCCAAATTAAGAAAAAAGTGCTCCATAAGACTTTACTTAAAAACTAAAATCCACCTTGATGTGATGTGTGACAAACTGAGGAGGGCAGGAGGCACAGCAGGGCGGCAGCCAGCAGCAGTCAGCCTCCTCCCCAGGCTACAGCCAGCGCTTGGGACAGAGTAGCCAGCGCTTGGGATGGAGTGACGCTGCTGCAGCCAGGGAGGAGGGAGTGTAGCAAGTTACTTGCAGAGAGACTGAGGGTATAGTGTTGCAAGGGGAAGAGAGAGGACATCATACCTAAGTGCTGCTGGCTGCTAGTAAATGTTCTTAACTCTGCTAAATTCAGGCTGCAGTTTAGCATATGTTATCTAAACTTTCAGACCCCACTCCCTCTGTGCCTGGCTTGTGCAGGAGCTACGTATGTGCAGTTGTCTGGGAGATGGCTACAGGCACAGAGGTATTCATAAATAACTTGCCGTATACAGCAGCAGCTCTCCTGGGCACATAACCCCCCGACCTCTAAATGCAGAGCCCAATAAAGCATAAAACAAGGGCTGGAGAGGTGTACAGATAAGGAGAGAGGAGGGAGGGAGGCAGTACCTTAACCCTTTCAGGGCACGAAGCACTTCAAGTGCATAGAGATCACCTTGCAGTCGGCAGTATCAGACGGACTGCCCTGGCGGAGGAAGGAGGCGCATTGGCTGTGATGCAGTCTCGTCCTCTGTGTGACAAATCTCCCTGCCAGGCAGTCAGTCCCCCTCCTCTGTCTCCCTCCTCAGTCCCTGACACTGCTGCTCGTGTTCCAGTCTCTGCGCAGACTACAGAGAACGGAAGCAGCCTTCTGCTGCAGGTCATTGGTCAGCAGCCTCCCCCTCCCAGTAATGCAATGCGGGTGACGGGCATTTATTATCAGGGTGGTGGGTACATACAGGGTGTGATAGGGGGGGGGCGGGGGGCTTGCTCCGGCTGGCTAGTCATCACAGACGACTGAGCCTGCCCGAGCAGCAGCTTCAGTCATAAGTATTGGAAGAAGATGCTATAATTGCAGGGATCATTTGCGGAGGGGGGGGCGGGCCAGCGGCGCCAGTCCACCAATCGGCGCCCGGAGCAGGAGCTCCGGTGGCTCCGCCCTCCCTACGCCTCTGACAATAACCTTGACATGACTTGAACTTGACTTGATTGCCTCCCAGAATTTTGCCACTGTGTTTGTATATGAATATATATATATATATATATATATATATATATATACACACACACAAATATATATATATATATATACAGACATATAGACTGTGAGATGTGTGTGTGTGTGTGTATGTATGTATATATATATATATATATGTATATATATATATATATATATATATATATACTGACATATAGACTGTGAGATGTGTGTGTGTTTGTGTGTGTGTGTATATATATATATATATATATATATATATATATATAGACAAAATGTAGATCCAGACTGCGCACAGCCGCAAGCTTCAGAAAATAGGAGTGCGTCCTTGGGTCAGGATGTAGTGCAGCTCTCTCCAAATAAAGCCAGACCTTAGCTTTAATTGTCCCAATCACATGTAGAAAGAAATTGGAGAAAAAGTGCAGATATGAGCAAAGTGTAAAACAAATTTTACTAAAAGTGCAGGCTCACATACATCATAGATAACAGCAAACAGCTTGCCACAGTGATATCCAACACGGTGCACCAACGACTTGAATAGCCGGGACCAGCCTTTTCGCCGCCGCCAGGGCCTCCGTGGTCAGGAACTCCAAAAGCACAGCGTTGTCAGTTTAGGCCACGCCCAACCGGTTTCGTCATCTGGGGACTTCGTCACACCCCCTGACGAAGTCCCCAGATGACGAAACCGGTTGGGCGTGGCCTAAACTGACAACGCTGTGCTTTTGGAGTTCCTGACCACGGAGGCCCTGGCGGCGGCGAAAAGGCTGGTCCCGGATATTCAAGTCGTTGGTGCACCGTGTTGGATATCACTGTGGCAAGCTGTTTGCTGTTATCTATGATGTATGTGAGCCTGCACTTTTAGTAAAATTTGTTTTACACTTTGCTCATATCTGCGCTTTTTCTCCAATTTCTTTCTACATATATATATATATATATATATATATATATATTATAGATTGCGAAGGTGCGGCACACTCAGTTTTAATAACTGTTTTCAAGCAGTTTATATGTCTGAGTGCCGCACCTTCACAAGTTATATTTCCTTATTGTGAGGACACCAGACCAAATTCCATAGTCTTATTTGTGTGGTGGACCTGCTGCATGTTTGTGTGTTAATATATATATACATAAATATATGACTTGGGTAGCAGGGCGGCACTCCAGCAGTGTAGTTAATGATCCTTGTGCCTGGTCCATAAAGTAATAATACAATGCACTTACCCCCCACGAGGAAGGATTCCAGATTGGCACACAGCAATGAAGACACAAAGTAGTTTTACTCCATAAGTAAAAGTAACAATAGTAGCAACTGTCCCAACAGCTGTTTCAACTGGACACAGCCATGTTTTCATCAGGGGAGGATGAAAACTGTCTGTGTCCAGTTGAAAAACCTGTTGGGTCAGCTGCTACTACTGTCACTTTTTCTTATGGAATAAATACACTTCTTCATCACTGTGTGCCAGTCTGGAACCGATGCTCGTGTGGGGGGGTGGGGGTGGGGTGGGTTGGGGTAAGTACATTATATATATATATATATATTGTCCAAAGGATCCGGCACTCCCAACGTTGTAGAATACTGCAGCTGGTGCCTTCACAGGAATAAATTGATAGCTGGCGAAGGTGCGGCAATCAGAGCTTATTCAAAGAATTCAAACAGAGACGTATTTTTTATCAACGTTTCAATTTCTTTATCGAAATTTTCATCAAGATACAGATAGATACATCTATCTGTATCCTGATGAAAATTTCGATAAAGAAATTGAAACGTTGATAAAAGATACGTCTCTGTTTAAATTCTTTGAATAAGCTCTGAGTGCCGCACCTTCGCCAGCTATATATATATATATATATATATATATATATATATATATATATAGGCAGCCACTGGACCGGCACTATCCGCAATCAATCGAATTTGCTGCGTGCCTTTGTAGACAGAGTGCGAGGAGTCCCAGACTGGATACTGACACGTCACTGCAGCTTGTATAATTCGGCTCGTATCGGGGATAACACCCCTTTCTCAAGAGGTTACATCTGCCCCCTGCAGTACACATGGTTTTGTCCATCTAAGAAGGATTTTGTCAGAAAGAGTGAACTAGAATAAGGCCCTTAGTGCAGAAAAAGGAAGAACAGATCCTCCAGGGTCAAAGACTTGATTTGCCATGCACGGGCTTTTGATTTCCATTGAAGGAAGAGGTTGTTGCTTGAGATAGGTGAGAATGACGGATTGCCCCAAAGAGTGACATATGGTGACACTGTATGATCCCCTCCCAGTTTTTTATGCAACTTAACCCAAGTTTGGTATGTATCACGGAATAATGGGTGTTTTATTATATCTGGAGGAATTAAAGATCTCTTCGAATGTAGTAGAGCATTGAGAGAATATGGGTGAAATAGGTTCGAGTCTAGAATATGGTCTGTGTACGTGCTAAAAAGGATTTTTTTTTTTATTAGAAAATTGGTCATTGTAATGAGATATCAGGTATCAGGAAGATATCATTAAAGTAAAAAAAAATTCTTCTCAATACTTCTCAATCATCTTTTTGATAAAATTTTATTTTCACTTTTTCTTTTTGCATAGTGTACTTTTTATTTTTATCTTAAGGTGCCCATATTGTATACATACGGTACAATTATTGCATACAATATCGCATCGCATCTCATCTCATTGCATAGGTTTTGCAATGCAATGAGATGAGATGATATCTAGTACAAAAAGTATGTGCAGCACATACTTTTTGAGCTGTGCAATGAGATGTGTGACGGGAGCCGGCATCTCATCGCACATAGCAATTGTACAGTGTAGGGGCACCTTTAGTCCTTAATTATTTAGACCTTGATTTTGAGTGTGACATGCCTGCATTACCTTGTCGGTAAATAATAAAATAATGTAATTTGCCAAATATATAATTATGCAATGAATAGTTGTCTTCATAGACAACTTGCATTTTTTAATACAAACTTCAACAATAAACAAATTCCCTTATCACAGGTGCCACAAAGCCGTTAACCCATTGCTATGGGAACTTATCCCAAATGCTAAGTGTTAAATAGCCTTAGCTGCTAATTTACTATGTGTGAAAAAGGAGCTGTAACTGAATAACCCTAGCCGTAAAAAAGCGCAAGGATACCACCAGCGTGGTAAATTACCATATGTTATTGAATCTGGCCATTGAATGGTCTCCACTCGGTAGCTATTAGGTGCGTTGACACCTTCCTTTTCTGCTCGGTGTCGGCAGATCCCTCCAGCTCTACACAGAATCCATGACTCACTGTCACCAACTACTGTATCTTCATATTGCCACAATGTTTATTAAGAGATACAGATAGATATAAGCAAAATATTAAAAATGTGACTGTTCAATTTATTCAGCACTTGGGCCATAAGTGTTATGTGAACAATTTCCTACTCCCATGCCAGACACCAAACAGAACAAATTAATCTACAGCTCTGACACCTTGGGGAATATATACATACATATATGGCCGACACACTACCATGGTTGTCCAGATACAACACCACCAGCCCAGTGATTCCAAGAGCCTCAAGGGCCCTCTGGCTGATAATATCGACAGATAAGAGCCTTCCCTCTCTAAAACAGACAAGACCTATGGTATGCCATACAAGGGGTAAGAATATTAAAGACTTTGTCGTGCACACCGACATATTCTCTAGAAAACCCACAGGACCAGTTCAGTCTTTCCTAACAAAAGCCCCGGGATGTTATGAATGTCCCAAATGTACCACGTGCACACATATGACGGTTACTAGGGAATTAACAGACGCAACAGGTACCAAGAAATTCAAAATCCGATATGTATTAAACTGTTTGTCAACACATGCCATATATATCATCACCTGTCCCTGCCAGCTCATGTATGTCGGCAAGACAGTTAGAACAGTGTGCGAGAGAATGGCCCTCCACAGGCCTGCAATAAAGGCGGCCCAGGAGGGTAAACAGTCGGACCAACCTGTGGTGAGGCACTTTGCCGACAAACAGCACAAATTGCATGAAATGAAACACACCATCATAGATCAGGTCCCTGAGAGTCCCAGAGGCGGCAACAGAGCGGGCACCCTACTCCGCAAGGAAGCCAAATAGATCTTCATCCTAGGCACCATCAGCCCCCATGGACTGAACGAGAGGATGCTGTTCAACATCTTCGACCGACAGCAGTCCGCCGTCTTATTGAACTCACGGCTGGTAGGCTGGTATAAGGGGAGCTGATACAGAAGAGAGATAAAAATGATGTTGTGACTGTTGAAAAGTCCCTTTGAGGCAATACCACATGCTGCAAGACCACACCCTCTTTACTAGACCTCAGGCACATGCAAAATAACTCTTTCCTCTCTTCCCCTGCCATGGTCCACCCCTTGTCATTTTTTCATGGATTTGCCCTCGAGACTGACCCTTAAAAGCAAAACTTCTGTGAAGTTGCATCCTACCTCCAGAAACAAGCTGTACTGAAAACTGTAACATTGTAAACACAAAAGAAAACCATTTAAATAAACAGCAGAGGCCACAGCTAAAAACAGATATTTAGCTCATGAACAATTCACAACAGCTGCTTTGTGCTTTGCAAGCACTTCTCAAGGCTAAAACGAGGTATGTTGGTAAATACTTTAATGAGCTTTAATTATTCCATGAATTCCCAGATGTTCATGCCCCATATAAGCACATTACAGACTAGAAATAAAAAATAGTAAATATATATATTTTATACTAAAAGAAAGTCAATGTAAGCAAAATGCATCTATATGATTAAACTACGCTGTAATTAATGTGCCTGCAAAGGTACAAGAGAAAAAACTATATTTTTCACTGCCCTAAGGTGTCAAATTGTTCTCCTATACATACAGTGTATGCACTCATACATCCTATAATTGTTCTCCTATACATACAGTGTATGCACTCATACATCCTACCGTGTTTCCCCGATAATAAGACATACCCCGAAAATAAGACCTCCCCCAGATTTTGGACATGTGTCCAAAATAAGACCTCCCTCGAAAATTTCAATCCTGTGGATTGCAAACAATAAATACTAGACCCCGCTAACCTCCGCTAACCTCTAGGTGATCTTCAATCACCTCTGAGGTATTTAGAGACCTCCGGCTTCTACAGATGCCGCTTTGCTCCCGGTCCCAGGGATGCATTGCGGGAGCCGCGTGACGTCGCCGCGCACATCACGCGGCTGCAGCAGAGCACGGAGCGCTGGCGTTGATGAGACAGAGAGGAGGAGAGGTGTGTAAAGGAGGCTACGGTACGTTCTCTCTCTTTAACTGGGGGCATGTTTACAAGGAGCACTGGGGCATGTTTACAAGGAGCACTGGGGCGTGTTTACAAGGAGCACTGGAGGCATGTTTAAAAGGAGGACAGGGGCATGTATTAAAATAAGACCTCCCCTGAAAATAAGGCCTATGGTGTTTTTTGTGGGTTGAAAAAAAATAAGACAGCGGGCAGTATTCAATGAGAAAAATTTGCCGTGTTTTATGGCGAGTTTGTGCTATTTTCGCGTTGGAAGGAGCATTTTGCTCTCCAAAAGTGATCCACCCTATTCAATGTGATATTTTCGCCGTCTTTTAAGTGATTTTCGCCGTGTCTCTCCATGTAGCAATTCTCCATCTTTTCATGGAGAACTGGAATGTAAACTTTTAAACTAAAAGGTTTTTTTTTTAATTTTGGTGTCAAAAAATCAGGATTTTTTTTCTGTGTAGGGGCATGTTATTTTTATTCATGTGCTTATAGCACATGAATATATATCTAATTTAAAAAAAAATCATTTTTTTTTTTTTTTTACACAGAGCAGCCAGCGGGGGACCGGAGCTCTCGAGCCGCTCATTAGATATTCATATATTCACTGCACCTGATCATTACATATGCACGATCGGGTGCAGTGAATACTGGGTCCCCAGCTGGCTATAGGGGGGGCAGCTTGTGCTGCCTGGGTCCCGGGGAGCCCTCCTCCCCTCCACATATGTTCTGGGGCAGCCAGGGAGACTTTAATCTCCCTGGCTGCCACCGTCCCCCGGCTCCCTGCCAGCTCCCTGCCGCTGACGCTCGTCCGCTGCAGGGGTTAAGACTCGCCGCGAGTGGCGGCGAGTCTTAACCACATTGAATAGTGGGAGCAGGAGTGGCAGCGAGCCCTCCGGAACAGGGCGAGTGCATGGCGAGAGAAAAAATCTCTCGACATGCACAGAGATTTTTTCTCATTGATTACTGCCCAGTGTCTTATTATCTGGGAAACACGGTATAATTGTTCTGCTATACATACAGTGTATGCACTCATACATCCTATAATTGTTCTATACATACAATGTATGCGCTCATACATCCTATAATTGTTCTCCTATACATACAGTGTATGCACTCATACATCCTATAATTGTTCTGCTATACATACAGTGTATGCACTCATACATCCTATAATTGTTCTATACATACAATGTATGCGCTCATACATCCTATAATTGTTCTCCTATACATACAGTGTATGCACTCATACATCCTATAATTGTTCTGCTATACATACAGTGTATGCGCTCATACATCCTATAATTGTTCTCCTATACATACAGTGTATGCACTCATACATCCTATAATTGTTCTCCTATACATACAGTGTATGCACTCTTACATCCTATAATTGTTCTGCTATACATACAGTGTATGCACTCATACATCCTATAATTGTTCTCCTATGCATACAGTGTATGCACTCATACATCCTATAATTGTTCTGCTATACATACAGTGTATGCACTAATACATCCTATAATTGTTCTCCTATACATACAGTTTATGCACTCATACATCCTATAAATGTTCTCCTATACATACAGTTTATGCACTCATACATCCTATAAATGTTCTCCTATACATACAGTGTATGCACTCATACATCCTATAAATGTTCTCCTATACATACAGTGTATGCACACATACATCCTATAATTGTTCTCCTATACATACAGTGTATGCACACATACATCCTATAATTGTTCTACTATACATACAGTATATGCACACATACAGATGGGTCTGTTCCCATCCTTGCAGGGGATGGCGCTGGCGTCGCCAGCCGCCATCCCCCGCCAGCGCCATGGCGATCGTGAGAAGGGGACGCGCGCGCACGAGAGGCGCGCGCGCCCCCTTCCGACGGCGCTTCCAAACGTTTCCCCGGGTCCCCGCCGCCTGCCCGCACCCCCCCTAACCCCCCCCTAACCCCGTCCGTCTCTCTGAGGCGGAGACGGACAGGGTTTCCGCCACGCTAGCGACGGAGACTGAGACGCGCGTGCGCGTGAGACGCACGCGCGTCTCAGTCTCCTCGCTGGCGAGGCTGCTGGCGGGTCGCCAGCGCGTACATTCTGGCGACCCGCCAGCAAGGATGTGCATAGGCACATACTGTACTGTACATCCAATAAATGTTCTCCTATACATACATTGTATGCACTCATACATCCTATAAATCCTATAACTACTTCTACTACTACTTAATAATGCTTATAATAAATATTATGTAATAAAGTAGTATGTACGCTTTTTAATGGCCTGTGGTTATTGCCTTGTGTTTCTTTCCCTTCTACTGTAAATTGAAAAATTGCATACAAAGAGTACACATTATTCTCCTTCCTGCAACAAAAAAACATTTAGATTGTTCTCTCTCCTTGTAAGCCCTGAGCACTATCTTTTCCACACAATGACATTTACCTTTTCTGTGACAATTTTAATGGCTGTTGTATTCTCTCGTCCTTGCTAACAAGCAGATTACCATTTATTTTTTGCACATTGCTTAGTGTAAAATAAGTTAACTTTTTCTGTCCCTGAACTACAATATATTTGTAAATGAGTCAGTTGGATAATGTTGTACCTCCTGCTCATTACTGTGTTTGAACATCCATTTATTTGCAGTTTTCTCATTAGTGAACTCATTATTTATTCTGGAATTTTAAATTATTTCAGATTTTTGCTTCGTGGATATTATTAATAGCATTTATATCCTGCAATCTATTACATTAAATCACTGTATTGTAAAAATATCCCACTTTATATTTTACTTATTATATTAATATATGGCTAGGCTCAGTGTGTTCATCTAGGTTATTTCTACAATATACACATGTGTGTGTGTGTGTTTTCTGCTCCTTTTGGGTGTATGAATGAGTATCTAAGTCTTTGCAAATTCGGGAAGAGTCGAATGGAGTGACGGAGTGTGTTCCACTGAAGGGGTGCAGCACGGGCAAAGTCCTGAACTCTAGAATGGGAAGCAGTGATCAGGGTGGAGGAGAGACGACAGTCGTAGAAAATGGTAAAATTATTATCATTATAATTTTATTTATATGGCACCACAAGTGTTTTGCAGCGCAGTACAAAGGAACAGTACAGGAAGACAAACCTTAACATTACAGTAAATAAATAGCAAAATAGAGTACAGGTAAAATAAATGCTACAATTCAATACACATTACAGCTTAAATGTAAGTAATGAGGACTTGATCAATTTGCTAGAGGCTGGTGGCCAAAGATGGAGATGAGTATGTGGACGAAGATGGTCGCTGAGTGTTTGAGTATGGGAGAGCTGTGAGTGAAATGTTAAGAGAAGAGGGCTTTGACAACAGGATGGAAGAGGGCCCTGCTCTGAAGAGCTTACAATCTAGTAGGTACATGAGGTGCAAGCAGATGAGAGGTGGCTTGATAGCAGGATGTAAGCAGGCAAAGATGGTCAAAGCATGTGTTAGGGGTTGGAGGACAAGCCTCAGGACTAAGTTATGCAGCAGAAAGGTAAGCTTTGATGAATAGATGAGTTTTCAGTGCCCGTTTAAAGCTTTGTAAAGTCAGGGAGAGTCTAATGGAGTGAAGGAGTGTGTTCCACTGAAGGGGTACAGCACGGGCAAAGTCCTGAATTCTAGCATGGGAAGCAGTGATCAGGGTGGAGGAGAAACGACAGTCGTCAGTCGACCGTAGAGGGCGGGAGGGAGTATGAATGGAGATGAGTTTGGAGATATAACTACTTGCAAACAAAACAGCACTATATACTGTACAGTTAATTTCAAATCTCTTTGGACATGTTGTTGAAATGTTGTTACTTTAGCTTTTTACAAAAACATATTTAAGTTATAAAATGTATAAGGTTTTGTAGTGCAGACTGACAACTTTAATTTTAACTGTTTAACAATTTTAATTTGAGCATATTCAAATCAGAGGAACGTTTTAAAAATCACGGCTATTTAATATGTAGTCCCCCCTTTTTCAAGGAACCAAAAGTAATTGAACAACTGACGCAAAAAGTTTTTCATGGACTGTTCCTTCATTATTATTCATCAGTTATGCAGGCAAAAGGTGTGGAGTTTAGTCCAAGTGTGGCATTTGGAAGCTGTTGCTGTGAACTTACACTATTCAGTCCAAATTCTTCTCAAAGAAAATAAAAAGGCCACCATTAGGCTAAAAGAAAAAAAATCCATCAGAGAGATAAAACTAGGAGTAGCCAAATCAACAGTTTGGTACATTCTGAGAAAAATAATGCAATGATGAAGTCAGCAACATAAAAAGGCCTAAGAATCCAAGGAAGACCACAGTGGTGTAAGATTGTGGTATCCTCTCCATGGTAAAGAATAACCATGTAGCAACATCCATCCAAATAAAACAGACAGAGGTAGTCATATCATTATCCAAGTCTACTATAAAGAGTACACAAATGTACACTATAAAGAGTACACACATTTACACAAATGCAAATACAGAGTATTCATCACAAGGTGCAAACCATTTATAAGCTTCAAGAATAGAAATGCCAGATTAGACATTGCCATAAACATCTAAACAAGCCAGTTCTGTTTTGGAACAGATGGAACTAAGATCAACCCGTACCAGAATGATGGGAAGAAAGAAGTATGGCAAGTGCATGGAATAGCTCATAATCTGAAGCATACCATATCACCTGTAAAAAAATCTAAAGACAGTGCGATGGCATGGACATGCATTGCAAAGAGTCACTAGTGTATATTTATGATGTGACAGAAGACAAAAGGATAAAAGCTGAAGTGTATATAGATACGCAGTCTACTCAGATTCTTGGCAAACTCAGCAAAGTTGATTGGACGGCGCTTCACAGCACAGATGGACATTGACCCACAACATACTGCAAAAGCAACCCTGTGTTTTCTTTTTTATATATATTTTTATTGACAAGCATATAAGCATATGAATCTAGAAAACACATACAATATATTAGTAAATAGTAAATAGTATCAACATTGTCAATAGCAAAAATAGACTCATGGTAGAGAATCAAAATATGAAATAAACAATATGGATGTCATAGGAAAACAAGAAGTAAATATAGAACATTTTAGACTAGAAGCAAAAACAGATAAACAAGTAAAATCTCAAGTAACAATATATATATATATATATATATATATATAATATATATATATATATATATATATATATATATATATATATATATATATATATATATATATATATATATATATATATTACAATTGGGCAGATGTATTAAGCCTTAACAAGAGATAAATGCCAGGGTGATAAAGAGAGATAAACATTTATCTCTCCTTATCACCCTTGCATTTATATCTTGTTAAGGCTTAATACATCTGCTCCAATATCACTTAAATTGAAATAAAAATGGAGGACCATGTATAAATGTTTCCAAATTATACCAAGAGGTAAAATGAAAGCTTCTCCTCGAAGTGTCTTTCCAAGGCGTAGATAATGCATGGAAATAAGGAAGCTGTGTGTCAAAAGATGTCATCACTGTTTTTTTCTTTTTTAAATTAATCTTCCATCTAAACCATAGGAAATTCAAATTCTCTAGTGCAGGGGTCCTCAAACTATTTTTCTCTGAAGCCCCATCAGACAATAAAAATAATTACGGGACCCCAGCAAGTTACTGCAGAAGGTCATCATGTCACAACATGTAGTCAGCAGACAGCACATACATGGCAGCATTGTGGAAGAACCAAATGATGGGAGGAGTCTAAAATAACAGAAAATTCAACAGATTTTTCAGACTCCTTGAATCACTGACTGAGATTAGAAAAGTCATCTGCCTGATGGTCAGCAATGTGTAGTCGCGACCTCATGCTGAGAAGGTCGGGACCCACTTTGGGGTTAGGACCCACAGTTTGAGAACCGCTGATCTAGTGTAACAGGGTTATGGGAACAGGTTAAGTAGAGACCCATTGGGATAACATTGTCTTGTTAGTGTCTGCTGCTAACTTTAACAACAATAATCGATTACCTATGGGTAATATAGTAATATTGCTTTTGTTGTAAATACCCCAATAAGCCCAGTTTTTAATCAATAAGAAATTAGATTTTTAATTGATTATTAACATAATCCTGTAGAGTAAGCCATAGTGACTGAAAAATCAATTATTCATTTAAATAGACTGACAGTGCCAGAATTTATGTTCAACAATGGTCTGAGACCAGAATAAATAAGGGAGCTAGAAAATGCCCCACCAGAGGAGCGATCTATAAAGAGGCACTCTTACTAGTCTTATCTTTTAGTGTCAATTTTTGTCAAAACTTTTGAACATAAGTAAATGTACTTGTAATAATAGGAATAAGGGTATTGCGAGGGAAGATCATTTCTCCTAAAGCTGAGCCAGAGTAAGTAAAGTCAGGGATTAATTGTGTAAGGATTGATAAATATATCAAAGACCCCTGTGTGCCATGTTTTAAAAAATTAGGATGTTTGTTTTATGTGGTGCAAAGTCTGGGTTACCCCATAAAGGTAAAAATATTTAGATCCTTTTAATTGCAGACATATCACTCTATGTTATTTTCTTTTAAGGCAAAGCAGTAAAATATTCTGCAATGGCTGTCAATCAACTTATCTCAACCAGAGAGAGCATTCATTTCATGTGCGGAAGACAACTCTAATGGCAGAAAGACCCATAAACAAATGACAACTAAAGACTGCTGCAGTAAAGGATTCACACAGCATAACAAAGGAGGAAACCCAGTATTTGGTGATGTCCATGGGTTCTACACTTCAGTCATTGCCTTCAGGCATAGTGCACTCAAACTGCAGAAACACTGAGATGTCTGAAGCCACTTGGAGGAAGAACAGGGGCAACACATAGCAGTCATTGTTTCCGGTGGTGGTGGTGTGTGGCTCTAGCGTTTCTCCTAGAGCCGCACACCGCCACCACTGGAAGCACAGACTGCGACTTCCGGTCACAGAATAAGCAGCGTGCAAACAAAGTGAGAAGATGGAGAAGACGCCGCCGTATCATCTACAACAACTGGAGGAGAGGTAAGGTTAGGGATAGCTAGGGACTACCCACACCCTCCTTAAGCCTACTAATAACAACTGCATGGCAACCTCCTGTACAGGCGATCTACAGTGCCTATCTACCTGAAACCCCGTGGGAAAAAAACTCCACTTACTCCATAAAGGAGTTGTAAACATAAAGTGTGAACTTTCACCTTTTTTAGTATATATATTTTTTGTTTGATTTTATTTTGGTTTGGGCGTGCACATTAATACTCTCATACTTCATAATTCAAGCGCTTGATTTTTTCATTCAAGATGCAGACTGTGCTTAGACGGTATTCAGTTCCTTGGGGTCAAATTAATTAAAGCCTTCTTATTACTCAGCTTTCTACATTTGCTGACATAGATGTGTGTGTGTGTGTTTTAGTAAATACAGCAGCTACTAATTTTGTAAGTTTCCACACAAAGAAGAGCAGAAGAATAATAGGCCATTAGCTGCAGAGAGAAACAGGTATGATCAAAGGAACCATAAAGGCACCAATGGGTAGCAGTTTACAAAGTGAGGAGAGTACTGTATGTGCATGGGACTGTTGCAAAATTTAATGCAACTTGGTCATAACTGAAACCTTATTGCATCCATGTATTTAAATGCTTATATGGTACTTGTTTCCTATCTGGGCGCCCATCGCGTGCATCGCGTGTACATCGCATGCCATTATAATGACATGCGATGCGACCGACGCGATTACCGCGATTTTACATAGGGAACAATGTTAAATGTCCCAATTGACCCGATTTCACATAGGGAACAATGTTAAATGTCCCAATTGACCCGATTTCACATAGGGAACAATGTTAAATGCCCCCCCCCCCCCCAATTGTTAACGCCACTCCACGATCAACGTCAACCCGAAGCGTGGCGAGCGCAGCGAGCCCGCAAGGGGCGGCGGTACGCGTCCTCCGACCTTTTCATACCCCTACTATCCACTAGGGCGTGGAGTGAGAATAGAATAGTGTGGCGAGCGCAGCGAGCCACCGAGCCCGAAGCGTGGCGAGCGCAGCGAGCCCCGCGAGGGGACGCGGATACCTTCACAGGTATCCACATCCCCTTGCGGGCTTCACAGGTGTCCGCGTCCCACGCTTCGGGCTCGGTGGCTCGCTGCCCTCGCCACACTATTCTATTCTCACTCCACGCCCTAGTGGATAGTAGGGGTATGAAAAGGTCGGAGGACGCGTACTGCTGCCCCTCGTGGGCACGCTTCAGGTTGACGTTGATTGTGGGGTGGCGTTAACAATTGGGGGGGGGGCATTTCACACTTCAGGGTGGGTATTTGGGGTCTGTGGGCCATTTAACATTGTTCCCTATGTAAAATCGCGGTAATCGCGTCGGTCGCATCGCATGCGTTTTTTTGTCAGCACGCGACGCGACCAACGTGATTTTTTTGCTTGCGATACCTACGATCAAAATCGTGGGCGCCCAGATAGGAAACAAGTACCGCTTATATTTACAATAATGACATCATAATCCCTAGTGAGTAGCTCAATAAACAATGGATCTGAAAACAGGTGCATTGATGCCTCTGAAAGATTCTGTATAGCCCACAATTCTGTCAACACACCATCTATTTTTGGAAGACGAAACGTCACGCAGAGGTACCCTCTGCGTGACATTTCGTCTTCCAAAAATTCTTGTACAAACTTATCCTTTGAAACCGAGATTACTTTCATTAATCTCTCCATAAGAGTGCCCCCAAAAAAAGAGAGTCTTTCCCTCTTCCTGCTTGAAATTCCCCATTACTCTCAAGGGCGCACCTCCACCACAATACATTCTAAGAGAATAACTCCCTCTGAAACTGAACAGATTGGTGGATCAATACTAACACACTTCATACCTCGTATAGCTTACAATAAACAAGCAATAAACAAGCTTGACCTGTGCACCGGTCAATTTCCCCAATTCCCTTTACCCTCATATACTACTAACACACCATCTATGCATACTGTGTGAGGTATAGAGTCATGCTCTAGGTCACTGCTGCCTGGGGATAATGTGCTAGGGTGTTCCTGCACCCAAAAGGTAGATATATGTATACATTTGTAGTAACCTTTATACACCCTCTGTGCACATTGCCTATGTGAGAATGCTACATTATAGACTGATTATCCCATCAAGTCGCAATTAGATATAGTACCGAAATGTGTCGGACTCTGCTACAGCCATACTTAGTTCTGCTTACTTCCAGAACATGTGCAGTGCAAAATCACACAAGATCCACAGCTGAAAAAGCAGAAATCCAACTATGCATCAGATCCTATTTGTGGGCACCTCCATTGCCTTTTCAGGCTGCAGGGTGCTGTTGCATGAACCCAACAAGAAGGGTGCAAGTAGGGAGACCCTAGTAGAGACCTCCCAGCCTAGCCATGCTCTAGTAGCACAACCATTCTTATACTCCTCTCCTGCTTATCCATAGTTAGTATATAACTTATGGAGGAGATGACCTGCCAAGATTAATTGGTGTAACAGTATCAGATCAGAGGTTTATAGAACCGCTTATACTGTATGTTACATAAGATTTTTTCTTTTATACCAGATAAAGAAAATTCATATGACGTTCGCTACTACCTTTTCATCTTCAGGTGCTCTTCTGCGATGCAGCATACATTTTTAAATTGTGTTAATATGTTAAAAGCAGGAGACAGATAAAGTTTGATGGTTTTTGAATGATGTTAAAGAATAAAAGTATTTAATGATTTCAGTCTTCAGTGAAGCTTAATTAGCAAAGTGCTGCTGGCCTTCTCCTGCTGACAGGACCATCAAAAGCTGGTGCATTGGATTCATGTAAGTTAAATGATGGCAATAAAGCACATACAAACATAAAAACAGATAGAATATAAATATTGCAAATGGCACACAATCTGTTCTGATTATCTTTTCAGAGTTACAGAGAAATACACAGGAGAGAGCTGAAATACAAAGAACAGTGTACATAGACATATGATGACAAAGATACAATGTCACTTGTGACTTCATAGATAAGGTTTTATTTTGATTCACTATGAATGTACCAGATTGTAATTGTGAAACATATCAATTCTAGTTCCTGTGACACATATACATTGTTAATGTATATTATCATTTATTGAATAGCAATCAACGTGCTAGGATCCAAGCATTTCTTCAGACTGTAGTGCTGTATGCTTCTGTTAATTGCAGATTTACTACACATTAAACCTACATAAGAAGATAATTCCCATTTTAAGAGATCAGTCATGTTACTGTTGCAATGTAATTAGCACAATTTATGCTTATCACAATATTGATTTTAGATTAGAGGTTCTTAATGTATTACTCTCTATGGTATACTTTAGCTTAAATGTACTTTAACTCCAAAAGGAAGACACAATAAACAAGACACAATAAAGGTATCACACTGACCAATATAGTACAATCAAGAACTAAGGGCCTTATTCTAGTTCACTCTTTCTGACAAAATCCTTCTTAGTTGGACAACACCATGCTGCACTGCAGGGGGCAGATGTAAAATGTGCAGAGAGAATTAGATTTGGGTGAGTTATTTTGTTTCTGTGCAGGGTAAATACTGGCTGCTTTATTTTTACACTGCAATATAGATCTCACTTTGAAGTAAATCCCCACTCAAATCTAACTCTCTCTGCACAAGTAACATCTGCCCCACCTGCAGTGCACATTGTTTTGTCCATCTAAATAGGATTTTGTCAGAAAGAGTGAACTAGAATAAGGCCCTAAGAGAGCTAAAGTACATCCACATTAATTTTTTTCCTGATATATATTTTTTCAGACTATGGAGTAAAGTAATAGATTCCATATTTACAAAAGTCAGGATTTCCCCAAGATTGATGCTAAATTTAAAGCATCAACCAGTTATGAATGGGGCCTTATTATAATCGATTACATATTTAAAATTTAGTGGTAATGTTGCTAAAATCCTGCAGGTTCCATAAAATTGTACCCTATAACACGGATCCGATATGATATCCCGGCGGTCGGGATCCCGGCGGTCGGAATCCCGACACTGGAATCCCGACCGCCGAAATCCCGACAAGGGGGGGACATGGATCGCCCCCCCCTTGCGGGCTCGCTGCGCTCGCCACGCAGCGGGCCCGGTGCCTCGCTACGCTCGGCACGCTATTATATTCTCCCTCTATGGGTGTCGTGGACACCCACGGAGGGAGAAAGTTTCGGGATTTCGGCGGTCGGGATTCCAGTGTCGGGATTCCGACCGCCGGGATCCCGACCGCCGGGAAATTAACCGCATCCCCTATAACACAACCCTCTAGTTCTTTAACTGTGAAACTATTAGGGAATTATACATTATGCTGCATGGGACTATGGTGTATTTTCTACGGTTTCAGTATAATTTACTGACAGTGGGATTCTGGCCATGGAATACCGGCAGTGGTTGAGTCCCCATGCGGGCTTGCTGCGCTCATCAGGCTATGGGTATAGTGGCTTGCTTTGCTTGCCTCAAGGTTCCATTTAGTGGTAATGTCGACAGTCTGAATCTTCATGTTGGCATCCTGACCGACAGGATCCTGACTATAGGCCTATTAACTACATCCCTTTTCTACAGCGCATTGCTGTTATTAATCTAGTACATTATCATGCATATACTATCAGCATATTTATAAAAGGACCAAAATTATGTACTCTCCGTTTAATCAAACTTCTATAGTAGGTAGCCACAACTCCTATAGAGTTAACCCCCCCCAAAAAGCGTGGGTCCCTACCACTTCAGTCCCCTGGTGGGCCCCACATGTTGAAATATAAACTGTATTCTATCATTGGTCCTATTGCCCTATATTATTTACTGAGTTACACAACAAATGAACTTAAATCAACACTGTACTGTCAATAAAATGCAGGTTGCACTATCCCAGGGAATGGTTCTGAACTTGAGAATCTCGAAACTTCTATTTTCTTGTTTCTTTAAAAGCTTTTTTTTTTACTATGGTAAAAAAAAAAAACAACAATTAAAATATGTACACTTTATGGGCTAAATTTAGTAATAGTGTTTTGCCCAAGCTTGCCAGAGATTTGTGGTAGTGAGATCTATGCAGGCTTTGTGTGTATAGTGTGTTAAAAAGTATAAAAACAACTGGGGGGGGGGGGAGTGGTGTCAAGTCCCCTCCACAAGCATAACCAGCCTCGGGAACTTTGCGCTGACTCTGGTTCAAAAAATAAAGGAAATACATTACTTAGGGATCACCTGAATTTAATAAACCAGCAATAGGAATTGAAAGCAGCAATGGTTCTAAAAATACAGTGAGAAATATACTGTAAGACCCCTGTATTTTATGAACCAGCACTGGGCTCTACTATCAGGGGTGTAATGGCAAAGCCAGGAAAAACACTTGACATGGTACCATAACCAAAGCATTAATCCCCACTAACTAGCCAGGCTGGGGATTCCTGGGCTAAGTAGGTCTGGGCTGCAACCCAGCGCTATCCTGTCACCCCTGGGCATTGGGTGCCAAGTTGATAGCAATCAGTGTAAAAATAGAATATTCAACAGCTTCACTGTTGATTGAGTCAGGCAACTAATTGCCAATCAATTCCCCATTACCATAGTAGTGGCTAATGATTGGCTGGTACCCCTGCAACTGACACACAAGGGTGATGGCATTTGTTGTAGGCTTGCATGCTGCATGTACATATAACTCTGCTGTAGCCAGACTGGGTTCAAGTTAATCACTTTTATTATATATAACTTTTTATACATTTAGCCCAAAGTCTGCAAACACTATGAGGGGTATGCGAAAAAGCGGGAATCATTTCCAATCAATAATTTTCACCCATTTTTTAGTACATTTTCACCAATGCAATTTTTACTAGGATTAAATACCCCCTATATCTAAAAACAAACAAATAAACAAAAAAAATCTCCATCAATTGTACTTGCCATAGAAAACCGTGCTGAAAATTGCTAGCGAAATGCAGAAATTTTAAATGTATAACAAGTACTGAAGTGTCACCTATATAGTTAAATCAATTATTATGTATAACATTAAAATGAATGGAAAACTACAGTATAACAAGTTAGCCAATGAAAATTGATACTTTGCTTAATAATCAATTAAAACAAGATCACCGCATTCATTTAAAAACCAATTCAGCACTAACCAAAATCAATGAGAACAATCAAGGCATTGCGCTTACCGAGCCTCAGTATCAATTTTCCTCATCTTTTGAACCTTGATCTGGCTCTAGAAATAGATTAAATTCAACCCTCTTGAGATTTTATTCAAGCTATACTATACTTCTTTTATTAGAAAATGTGCTAAGGCTGCTGAAGTGCAGTTTATGCTAAATTCAAGGTAGTAAATGTACGTCTTTCAAAGAATATGAATATATATGGCTACTAAATGTAAATTCATAACCATCTAAAATTTACATAACAATCAAAATAGTTTTCTTGGTGATACACAGGTTTTTATCCATTTCTTTTATTTATATTGAGTTGGATTTACATGTAATTTTTACCTAATACTGGGCATGTGCAGAATTTGTAACATACGGTTACTGTTAAATAATATACAGTTGTATGCATATGCTTATACTGTATACAGTATATACAAACCTGCTCTAGGGTGTTTTGGAGATATTTTAGCATATTTGTGCTGCATTAGTTTTGGTGGAAATATTTTTTACATTTTAATGATCTACAAAAAACTAATTTATACCCCTTTTAGACATTCGCGAAAATCCTGGGATTTTTCACATGATTACGCAGCAACCCAGGATACTAGCGTATGTCTGAAAGGGTCTTCCCGGGATTTCACTCCCAGATCCTGAGCACCTGCAATCGACCCGGGTTTACTAAAATCCTGGAATCATACCAGTTGCAAATCCCGTATAGTATGTCTGAAAGGATTGCTTTCTTTGGATGGGTCTTTTTTGTCATAATATTTTGGAATTAACATACTGTAATTCTATTAGGTGTTCAGATACCAAAAAATAAGTGTAATTTACACACACATTTGCTCAACAATTGCCATAGTTACTTTTTGCAATTAGAATTCTGAGTGGATTTAATGTTTTTTCTTCCCTTGTGCACTTGCAAATTGGAATCATATATAGAGGGAAGTTTTGCTTTGATCTAATCCCTCAGTGTGCAGCTATTAGGAGGAAAATCTATTTAAAAGGAGGTGCATAACCTGTATTGACACAGATGAATATATTTGTATATAAATGACCCTCTCTATATTAGGGGACTCTCATTGAATCCAGTGACTGCTTGATCTCCTGCGCTGGCTCTGACCAACAGGGGTGACAAAGGACACTGGAAATCAACAGCAGATCTCCACTTTCTTTTCTTTTCTTTTCCTTCTAAGGTGTTCTCAATACTCTGGCCTCTACCACGATCAAGCCCCTCATTCAGTCCGTTCACTGTCCTTGAGACACACGGCTGAAAAGCAGGAACGATCAGAGACCAGAGAGAACACACTGTATCTATCTCCATCTAATATTAATGTAATCCCAGGGTGCCTAGATCTATTGCGCGCATACATATGTATAATTGTACAAATTTTTGTAAGAAAAATTTTGTAAATCATCGTAATACTAGCCGTAACCGCCTGGTACCGCAGTGACATACACTGTCGTTACCCACAGTGACAGTCCACACAATACTTGTAAAGATTTTCGCCACATTTGTATGGATATAGACCTAACTAGGGTCTTTTTATGACTTTTTCCTATTCATTTTCTCTTTTCCTTTTTTGTCACATATCGATTAAAAATTAATATCAGCCAGGCTATCAATGTATCTCATGGGAGAATATCCCCACATTGAGGTTATATATGACCGAGGCTGACACAAAAACACCTTTTTTCCACTTTTTTCCACTTTTTTCCTGTGACATAGCCCTTTCTGCCCTGTCATACATCAATTGACTAAGCAATACTTGCTTTCTCTTTCTCTCTTTTCTCTTTTTACTTTTCCTTCTTCTCTTGAGATTTATTTAACAATTGTAGTAGTTTTGGAGGTTTTTACAGTGAGTTCTACATTTTAACGCATATCAATAAAATATATATATATTTTAAACTAAAGTTGTGCCCCAAAAAAGAGAGTCATCTTTTTCTTCTTCTGTATAATTTTTGCAATTAGTGCAAGCGACCCTAAAATATAATTCACTGTGTAACAACATACAACATACAGTTAGTTACTAAAAGAGACAAATCTATATTTTAGAACTTGTACTGTTTAGGTATTTTTCTATTTTATACTGCATGGCAATAACATTACATGATCATGAGGGACAGCACTTTAAATACACATAGAACCAATCCTCTTCAATCATGGAGTGCATCCAAAAGAAATTACAGCTCTAGTACAGGCCATTTGCTAATGCGACTTTTGATGACTGTGCCAAAAAAATAACAATATATATATATATATATATATATATAAATAATGAAATGTCAAATAAACATCATACACTGTTGAATAGAAATGATTAATCATGTGTGTCCTCCATTGGAGACCTTTTTTATCTTAAACAATGATAGATTTAAATCAAGGCCTAATACAGTAGTTGCTTATTTGTCATTATCCTCGACCTTTCTACTGTCTATAGAAACATTGAACATTCCCTTTTTCTGCACACCTATCATTCCATTGGCCTGACTAACTTCTTTCCAGATTTACTGCCTACTTAGAGTATGCCCCCTGCTGTTCTCATGCCTCCTATCTTGAGAAACTATTTTTAGAATTCTCTAGTACCATCTCTTTGCTGTTTAAACACTAATCTATATCTACTCTCTTTATTTCTGAAATTATTTACTACCTCTCATAACCAAATGTGTCTCTATACAAATGTACACATTAATTTCAGAATAATACATTAAGGTCAACATGCATAATGCAGATTTTATCATCTTCTCTCCTCCTGGAGTTATCACCTCTCCGTAAACTTCAGTCACCTTCAATAACATCCCAATTTCCATAATCTCCCAGCCCACAGCTTTGTTGTGACACGTGACTCCACACTCTACTGTATTCATCACATTTTGGGGCTGATTCATCCAACAGGTTTTTCCTACAATTTTGCAGTAACTGCAGAAGTCTCCTGCAAAAGGCTAACTACTGTACCCCTGCAAACCGAAATTTCCATCATTAACAATGGGGACCGCAGTCTGTTTCCTATGGTACCATACGCCAAGTGTCTAACAGATCACATTGCTGAATTTAATCTTGATTTTCAACAGTTGCTTGACCATCAGCAATAATAAAATTACCCTGTTCCTCAGTAATATACACTGTACATCAGAATAACATAATAGATTGCTCATATACTGTATAGTAAAATCATAAGAAACTGCTCCTGTGTGCCCTGTTATTAATAGCTTAATACAGATGACCGGCCTTCCCACCTGCATCCCCTAACCATCCCTGCAGCCTATTCTTATCCCTTCTACCCCATAGCTTATCCCTAACTTCACTTGTAATGTTCTAACCCTCCTTCCGCTTTCCAACACTAAGGGCAGAATTCAATGTTTTTTGCAAGCTGTGACAGCGGGCAGTGCTGACTGCTCGCTGTCACAGCTCACATGGTCAGTTTTCAACTGACCCCCGTCACAAGCCGTTTCCACATCGCTAGGTTTTTGTAGCGACAGGGAAATGGCATGTGCAGCTGCTAAAACAGCGAGGCTCACGGCTAAATACAGTGGGATCCCTGCATTAGACGTGGCATCGCTGTCTGGGGGAAACCTTACCATCATCTGACAGTGAGGATTCCCCTTTAACGTAAAATAGGGTGAGCGGCCGGTGCGCGGTTGAAACGGCAAGGGGCGCTTGCTATCGGCAATCCCTTCCGTTTATCCCTCTCGCCGACCGCATTGAATAGGGCCCTAAGTCCCCCTCTAGTGACTGAACCTAATCTTCCCAGCATACTTACATTTGGGATGCTGGCAGCCGGGATTTCAGTACTGGCATCCTCCTCGATGTTGGAATTCCATCGCCAGTCTTTTGGCAGCAACTTGGGATGCTATTGTCATTATTCTGACTGCCAGCATCCTGTCCACTAAGATTTTAACCACATCCAGTTACTAAGTTGCTGATATCATTTTAAATTTGGTGCATCATTAAAAGGATTACTTGAGTTCCCCCCTCCCCCCACATGAATTTCAATGACAGAACAGCTATGTAATGGTCTGTGTTTCCTATGTCGGTCACCAGTGTGGCTTATGGTCTATCACATTGGTCTTTGCATTGCTATTAGCCTCAAGTTATTTGTATACAAACCCTCGATCTACGTGACATTTTTATAGATAATTTCTCGAGTTTTACAGGTTAGTGTGATATTTCTGGAAAAACAAATCAGATTGAAATCTTTAGTTCCTTTAAATGAGAAACCATATTGGTCTATTAGTTATTGTCAGCTAACTTGAGCAACTTCCATGTCACAAATAATTTACCAGTTAATATGGGTTACAGCTATACTAAATAATTTAGAGGACAGTACAGTATGTCTCAGCCTATTTATTGCAAACATTATAATTCTGTCCTTTCAAATGCTGAAGTCTTTAATAAAATATCTAGCACATTTCATAAAGCGTTGACAGTGTGTGTTAATTTGTCTCATGTTTCAAGAGCTTTTAATAGACAACCATTTGTTATTTATCAGACACTGACATATTTTGTACGGCAGGAAATAACAAGCTGTCACAAACACATATGACTTTAGGTAAATATACTACTCTCCCATCTCTACTGCTCTCAGGCTCTGCATACTGCTGAGTAAAAGGGCAATGTGTCAGGCTACCTAAATGTGCAGTTGCCAAAAAAAAAAAATCACTTCTAGGGACATTTTGCTACAGGATAGGTGCATTGTGGTACTGGGCAGTATGGATGGTGTAATGGTTAGCATTACTGTCTCACAGTCATTGGTTTGATTCCCACCAAGGACCTAATTGTGTGGAGTTTGTATGCTTCAAAGGTTCTGGCATTCAAAAATATACTGATAGATTAATTGGCTCCCCAAAAAAAATTAACCCTGTTGTGTAATTGTATACATGTACATGGACAGACTAAATGGCATAAGTGGTTCTGATCTGCCATCAAATTATATCTCTCTATGTTACTTCCTAAATATTCAAATCGATTTGCCTTGTAAATGGTTGTCCCTATGGCATTTCTCGTGGCTGCCGAATTCGGAGGTTATTATCTTTGGCACGATATCTGAATGTCAAGTACTACTTATAGCATATTGTGGCCTTGCCACCTACTCTTCAATTACACTATTCACAATATTGTGCAGATAGATGGTTGGCAGGATCTGGGAGATTGGATCAGATACAATTTTTGAAATTTCCAGCAAAATGGATAAGTACTGTATAACCTATTTACAGATGGAGCCGGCCTGGTCTTTGCAGGGGATGGCGGAAGAATCGCCATCTGATCTGTGAAAGGGGACGCGCGCGCACGAGATCCGGCGGTCACCCGGGGTCCCCACGGCCTCGTCGGCGGTCACCCGGGGTCCCTACCGCCTCCCCGCTCTCCCCCACCGCCTCCCCGCTCTCCCCCACGCCTCCCCTAACCCTGTCCGTCTCCCTGAAGCGGACACGGACAGGGCTCCCGTCGCCCCGCCGCCCGGAAACTGAGACGTGCGTGCGTGTGAGACGCACGCGCGTCTCAGTCAGATGGAGCGCCTCAACGCTGGCGGATCGCCAGCGGAGACAATCTGACGATTCGCCAGCAAGAGGGAGGCCGGCTCCATCTGTACATAATTTTTTTCCAACAAAATACATATAGGGAGAATTTAATGTGATTATTTTATATAATACTAGCGGAGTTACCCAGCGTTGCTCAGGTTTGGTTGTGCAATTAGCATTACTTGAACTGTATCCTTTTTATATTTTAAGCTTAACCGCTCATCATGCCCATGATGTGACCGGCATACACCTGTCTGTGGTGGGCTCCCGGATCTGACCACAGTTTGTTCTTAAACCCCATATCTTCTACCAGTTTATGTTATGCAACTCTGTCATATCTTGCATTCCTGACCCATTTTTGTAGAGGTTGGATCCCTTTTTGGGACCCCAGTGGTGGAGGGATTGGGGGTGTTTGTGGTTGTGAACCCAATCTGGACCAAATCAATTCTTCCCCCACTATGTTTTGCAACTTTGCCATATCTTGCTTCCCTGACCCACTTTGTGTAGTAGCCATACCCATTTTTGGCCTTCCAGGACCACCATGGGGGGTGCTAGGTTTGACATATCACTACATTATTTTTTTTCCAAATTGTAAATCATATGTGTACCAAGTTTGGTGTAAATTGCTCCAGGTATTCCAGAGTTATGCTGGAACATACACACATTCATCCATTTTTATATACAGATGGAGTCTTCTTCAGCTAGCCTTCTCTGGATAGCCATGGTAAGCCATGGCTTACCAAGGTCTATTTTATCTTATATAAAAAGTGTCCCCCGGCTGTGGCATGACACTGCGGGCTGTTGGAGCCAGGTGCTGGTTTCAAAATACGGGGGACCCTTACGCTTTTTGTCCCCCCTGTATTTTTGGAACCAGGTCCGGCTCAATGAGCCCGGGGCTGGTTATGCTCAGGAGGGGGGACCTCACGCCATTGTTTTAAACATTTTTAACACAAAATCGCACATTTCCTCAAATTTACACATTTTCATGAATAAAATCGCACATTTTCATGATTAAAACTCGCACATTGCACTTTATCGCACACTTTTTTGCCCAGAATACGCAGCTCATTAAATATGCGCATTCGCAACAAAAAAATGTGATTTAAAAAAGTGCGATGATGTGCGATTTTGGAAAGTGACTCAAAATCTCATCCCATTAAATGTCACCCTATGTGTCCACATACATCTATCCTCCATGTGCTATAAGTCGCGTTATACAGACACCTTCCACCACGTGAATCATTAGTGGCAGGTGTCTTTGCATGCACCTTTTTTCCATTGGAATTCATCTTATACACAGAGGGCAGTATTCAATGCTCCCGATTCACCAATTTTTTCGGCGAATCGGGCTGTTTTCACTCCTAACGGTGAATCTTTTTCACTGAATTTTGAATCACCCTATTCAACAGTTCACATTTTCTAGCTCACCTCGCAGGTACACAGGTGCACTCATTACTGACTAACACATTTTAAAAGATCCACAGGTGGAGCTAACTACTTCACTTACGATTCTGTGAGGAGACATGGAAAATGTTAACTGTTGGTAGCTCTTGAGGACTGGAGTTCGCTACCCCTGGTCTACAGTATATTATGTGTGTGACTACAGCTGTATCTTCATACAAAATGCTTTGCTATAGTATTTTACTGAAAAACGCTGTAATATATGCAGATATACAGACTCAGAAAGTGAGAGATTTGGTAAGAAATATCCCGTTTTTTTAAAAGGTACTTGTTTCCTAGCATGGCGCCACCGATTTTAATTGTATTGATCGGGGCCGCAAAAATTGCGTCGATCGCATCGCATGCCAACCAAATCGCATGCGATGCGATCGACGCGATGCGATCGACGCGATGCTATCAACGCGGTCGATCCGATTTTTACATTGGAATCAATGTAAAATGTTCACCGAGACCCCAATTTTACATTGATTTCAATGTAAAAAGCCCCAAAACCCCACATTTGGATAGTAACCCCCCCCCATATGGGTGAAATGGCCCTCCATTGTTAACGCCACCCCACTATTGACGCCAACTCGAAGCGTGGTGAGCGCAGCGAGCCCGCGAGGGGTGGCGGTATGCGTCCTCCGACCTTTTCATACACCCACTATCCACGTCGGCGTGGAGTTGATTTCATATAGCGTGGCGAGCGCAGCGAGCCACCGAGCCCGAAGCATGGCGAGCGCAGCGAGCCCCGTGAGGGGACACGCATTACTTCACAGGTATACGTGTCCCCTCGCTGCGCTCGCCACACTATATAAGATCAACTCCACGCTGATGTGGATAGTGGGGGTATGAAAAGGTCGGAGGACGCGTACTGCTGCCCCTCGTGGGCTCGCTGCGCTCGCCACGCTTCGGGTTGGCGTCAATAGTGGGGTGGCGTTAACAATGGGGGGCCATTAACCATACTTAATACCCATGAGGGGGCATATACAATGAGAAATTGGCCATATTGGCCCTTTTCCCATTGTTCCCTATGTAAAATCGGGTTGATAGCATCGATCGCATCAGATGCCATTATAATGGCATGCGCCCGACGCGATCAACGCGATTTTAACTTTAAAAATAATTTAAGATTGTTCTGTATGGGAAAATCGTGTTGATCGCGTCGGTCGCATCGCGGCCCATTATAATAGGCCACGATGGACGCGATCAACGCGATTTTGTCCTTACTGGCAATTAAAGCTGGTAATTGACAGAAAATCGGGTCCATCGTGTCGATCGCATGCCTTAAGTACCTTAACTTAAGGCATGCGATCAACCCCGACGGGCGCCGTGCTAGGAAACAAGTACCTTTTAAAGCAGCAATCATTTACTCTGCAAAACCAGTTTGATTTTGCAGTGTAAATGATTGCCAATTTAAAAAACTGGAGATTTCTTACCAAATCTCTCACTTTCTGAATCTCTCATCCTATTAAATCTCACCCATTGTATCTGTAGTTGCACATATAAAATAGGCATGCTGCATGTAAATTAATTTTACTTAACAGAAGCTTCTTGTGCACCCTATTACCACCACTTTGCAAATAAGATCATAGAATCATAGAATTTGACAGCAGATAAGAACCATTTGGCCCATCTAGGCCCTTATTCAGAATCGTGCGGTACGGCCCGCGTGCGGCCGTACCGCCGATGTTTTTTGTCTGCACATGCGCAGAGGTCATTCTGCGCATGTGCAGCCCCCTTCGCCGCAGACGGATTTCGTCCGCCGCAAAGGGGGCGTATAGGGGCGTGAGGGGCTTCAGCCCCTCATTTCCCTATGTGTACGCCCCGCGTTTCATGGGCGTTCCCATGAAAACGCGGGGCGTATGCATGGTAATGAGGGCATGACGCCCTCATTACCATGACATGGGGGCGGAAAGCTGACGTCGCCGGATGTCAGCTTTCAGCCCCCTTACAAGCTCCCACACGGACGATTGTCCGTGTGGTCTGAGCTTGCGGGAGCTGCCGCGGCGTGCGGGCCTGCCTTCGATGGTCGTCGACCATCGAAGGCAGGGGGCAGCTCCCACCATGGTGGAGGCGTAGCCTCCACCATTTTTGTGCGGATCGCCAGCCGTCCGTGTACGGACGGCCGTGGCGATCCGTCCGGTGGGCGGCCCTTGGTTTGTGCGGTCGGAGCCCCGTGTGCGGCTCTGACCGCACCAACCAGAATAAGGGCCCTAGTCTGCCCCTTATTTATCCTTCAGGTAATCTCAACACATTGTAAAACTTGAGATTAGAATGACTGTTTAATACACAAGATGGCTAGATCTATGTGTTCACATCAATATATCACGTAGTTCTGCACAAATAATATCTAATCATACATCAGTCTGTGTTGCATTGTAATTTACAGTCTAAAATTTCTACCATATGTATATATATATATATATATATATATATATATATATATATATATATATATATATATACTTTAGTTTGCATGCAATCAGCCTGCTAGAAATCTTTGAATGGTAGGAGGAAACCAGAACACCTAGATCAGGCATTCCCAACCATGGTCCTCAAGGCACACCAACAGTGCAGGTTTTAGTGATATCCAGGCTTCAGCACAGATGGTTTAATCAGAATCCCTCAGATACTAATTAAGTCACCTGTGCTCAAGCCTGGATAGCTACAAAACCTGCACTGTTGGTGTGCCTTGAGGACCGTGGTTGGGAATGCCTGACCTAGAGAAAACTCACACAAGCGGGGAGTACATGCAAACACAGAAAGTACACTGGTCAGAATAGAACCCTTAGAGCTATTTGGGGGAATTTATATACATTTTAATAGACAAACTTGTTTTTGTACAGCTCATTAGGGTTCTTAGGAAAGGCTTGAAGCTGTATGAAGAAGGTGTGTGAACACAACTAAACGCGTTGAGCAATCCACAGCATTCCAGCTCTAACCTGCATTTGGAGAGATACCCTCCTCTCTCATCAGTTCCAGACTTATTGGAAATTCACCAAACCGCTTTCCGGACCAGTTTAAAAACCATCACATTGGTTTTCGCCATTGAAGCCTCACTCTGCAGCAATCAAGCTTGGTATTGAGATACCTAACAACTGCACCATCCATCAAAGTGATGGACAGGCACTTTACACTGGGCAATTACTGGGATTTCGACCATTATCAAAGACACTTGCATTTTTCTAACTGGTGTTGATTTGGACAAATATCGGCCCCCCAAAAAATATCGGTCCCCCCAATACATCCAAATGCTAGCTGGATAAATCCATTTTTAATATTTAGACTTTTTATTCATTATTTATTTTTTATTTTTTTATCTCATGACAATTCTCATATGAAATGTTTATTGTATGTTTTCTTATTTGAATAAAATAATTTTTATTGGAGAAATTAATAAAATTTATTTCAGAGAAAACCCAGTGCTGTATCATACACCCTTTTTTTTGCTTGTTTACAATTATGTGGGAGCCTTACACCCTCCTTTAGCAACACCTGTGGTTCTCATTCTTTGTTCTAACAATTTGATGTTACTAAGTAGTCTTTACCTTTCAGAGTAGACTGCCATGCTAAATGACTTATTGTACAAGAGAATATTAAATATAATACTTACATACGCAAAATGGAAATATTTGGCCTAGTTCACATTGATCAGTAGTTCATGATATTTAAAAATATTTTCATAGAGTATCAATTATTTTGTACTCTAAATTGACCACTTGATGATCAAATGTCATAATCAAATTGGTTTACAATGCTGAAACCATATTGGCTGAGTAATTTATCTAGGTCTTATGCTGTGTACACACGGTCCGATTTCCTTCCCGATGTTGACGATATAGTCAACATCGGATCGGCATCGGATCGACATCGGATGCAGATCGCAAGGGTTTTAACCCTTGCAATCCCGATCCGATCCCGATGCGCGTTCACGTATCGGAAGCCAGAAAGTCTTGGCTGCCTTGTCTATATAGTGCAGATCTGCACTATATAGTCAAGATAGGATGCAAATCGGATGTGCCTTAAGATCCTATCCACGATCCTATCTGATCAGATCGTGGATAGGATCTTAAGGCACATCTAACGTGTGTACACACCATTAGCGTGTGTTGGTCATCAGAATAATCGCCACTACTTGTATGAGTCATTCAGCAATACAGACAGACTTTAAAGATGGTTACAAACAGGCTGATATATTAGCAATTGAGAATAATTAATTCACACACATCTTGCATTGATTGTGCAGGGCAGCTGATGGATTATATATCTGCACATATGTCTGCTCACTGCCCATACTTGCTGTGGATACCCACCCAGCTGGGGATCCCAACTGACATGCCAAGCGTCTGATTAGTAACTGTGTACACTTACCTTGATCAGCCACTTGGTTGGCATGACAGCGGGTCTGCCAACATGTTGGTCAGGTGTGCACCCGGCCAAGATACAGAAGTTATTTCACCAAAGACTAATGCTCTGTCATAACTTCATTCTCCTCAGTATGAGTGGACAAATCTGGAGTTGTAATATATCGCTGATTTCTGCATACTGGATGATATTTACAGTCTGCTCTATTTCTGTCTGTGTGTCCTGTGTACATTTGTGTATCTGTCTGTCTTTGTCCCATGTCTGTGTGTCCACTGTGTGTTTGTGATTTTGAAGACATTTGTGTCACTGAGTATTATTATATTTTATTATACAGTTTAAGAAAGCATTCAAAATAGTGATTACATAAACTTGGCTGCTGCGTTATCACCTTCCACTTTATCACCACATCAATCACTTCACCGGGCTTAGTAAATCTGCCCCATGGTTTGAAACTGTATGTGATGCGTTGCAACTTGCAAACTGCATACAAAAGCGCAGGGCCGGTGCTAGGGGGTTCGGCGCCCTCCTGCAAACTATAAATTTGCGCCCACCCAAACTTTACAAAGGGAGGGGTGTGGCCACACAATAATGCTCCCACTCCAAATGACACCACACAGTAGCACAATCTTATTCACGTAACACAGCACCAGTGCTGTAACTAGCCATTTTGGTGCCATGTGTGAAAAAACAGGGACAGTGTGCGCCGAAGGCGCGCGCAAAATTGTAGAAGCGTGGCTTCATGGGGAATTGGCGTGGTCACATAAAAGTACCAATAACACCATAATCCCCATAACACATTATGCTTCTCACCTCAAAGCCCATAACACATTATAGTAACCACACACAGTAATGCACATTATTCGTAATGCCACACATCATGATGCCCCTGGCACAATATGCAGAACACCATAATGCCCATTACACATTATGCCACACACTGTAATTCCCCTTACATATTATGCCATGCACTATAATGCCCATATGACATTGACACACATTATGCTACACATAATGCCCTGAGTACTCCTGCATATGCCCACATTTGTAGCATTGCTTTTTCATAACACCCACAGCAGTTGCGAAAAGTAGTTGCTCTGCTTACAAGTAGTGCCCACAGCAGTTGCCGACATTAGTAGTGCTGCCTCTACACATGCCCACACCAGTTGCAGACATTAGTAGTGCTGTCTATACACGTGCCCACACCAGTTGCCGATATTAGTAGTGCTGCCTACACACGTGCTCACACCAGTTGCCGACAGTAGTACCGCTGCCTACACACGTGCCCACAACAGTTGCCGACATTAGTAGCAATGCATATAGATGTGCCCACACCAGTTGCCGACATTAGTAGCGCTGCCTATACACGTGCCCACACCAGTTGCCGACATTAGTAGTGCTGCCCATACACGTGCCCACACCAGTTGCCGATGTCAGTAGCGCTGCCTATACACGTGCCCACATCAGCTGCCAACATTAGTAGCGTTGCCTATATGCATGCCCACACTAGTTGCCGACATTAGCAGCACTGCCTATATACGTGCCCACACCAATTACCGACATTAGTAGCGCTGCCTACACATGTGCCTACACCAGTTGCCGACATTAGTAGTGCTGCCTACACATGTGCCCACACCAGTTGCTGACATTAGTAGTGCTGCCTACACATGTGCCCACACCAGTTGCTGACATTAGTAGTGCTGCCTACACACATGCCCACATCAGTTGCCGACATTAGTACACTCATACTTTACAATGGTGGCAGCTTATCCTGTCCTGTTTCCTGTTGTCTTCAGGCAGTCTTGCTCCCTTGTAGCTCCACCCCTTCTGGTCTGTGTAGCCAAGCCCCCGCCATCCATGTAGCCCCGCCCCCTTTCGGCCCCTGCCGATGACCAGCTGATAATGAGCCAGGAGGGCAGGCACAGAGTACAGCAGAGGATGTACAGCAGGGAGGGCGCCTCTCCTACCCGGCGCCTACCTGCTTTGCATCCTCTGCTGAGTGGGTAGCGCCGGCCCTGCAAAAGCGAGTACTCCCCCAGGTCTGAGATACCTGTGCAAGGTCTATCTCTTCATCCTCTTATTAAAAAAAAAATCAAGCAGTTTGCATGATAATCATTATATCATCATATTGTTCATTTAAATGTATTACGATAATTAATTTATCTGTATAAAGGCTTTTAAAAAAGATAATTGAAGCTGTAGAATATACTTATTTATCATACAGTACAACAATCCTGGGCATTGAAACATGGTGACTATTCTCCCAGCTTACAAAGAAAGTCATAAGACACTATCCCACAAGACTGTGACTGTAGCCAAAAAGTGTAGCAAGGGAACAGAGTATGCACGTAGTTCATTAAAACTCAAAGCAGATTATATTTAATTATTAAATTCCCATATGATTAATTCTCATTACTGGTGTGCTTCATGTTACAAAATTGCTAACCGTCCCCCATTGCTCTTATTCTCCAGTTATTTTGACAATTAGATATATAAAGAATTGTTCTCTTAGATGAGGCATGTCTAAACTATGGCCCTCCAGCTGTTGTGAAACTACACATCCCAGTATGCCTTGCAATAGTTTTACCATTCCCTAATAGCAAAACTGTGGCATGGGAATTGCAGTTTCACAACAGCTGGAGGACCAGAGTTTTGACATGCCTGCCTTAGATGTAAATGTACTTTCTACTGCATGTTTATTTAACATGATAATCACTTCAGTTCAGCCTTGCATGATCACTTTCTATCATTGACTTCAGTGATACACCATCAATATTACCTTGAACTTACAACTAAATTACTTATTTAAATGTTCCTAATGTAATTCTTCATATCATGGTTTGTAGTTTCTAAGGTACATATTTTGGATTGGTTAGTAACTGTATAATACCAGGCTCAATAAGTAAGGTAACAATACCTCACATGTATCATGTTCTCTATTTCTTTCTAAACTCCTACCAGGCCCAATCAGGTAGATCACTTCTTCCCCTCGAGGCCATAAAGGCCCCCATACACTATGCGATTTGGTCCTGATTTCACCCGATTCAGATGGATGCAGTAGTGAAATTGGGCCAAATCGCATGTCTAGACACCCTCTCCGACCCGGTCGGATTGGAGTCGGGAGGTCGGACGCGATTTGCTAAATCTTATGTGCAGCCGGGCAGGGGATGCTGCGAGGTGGACGCTGTAAGGTGGCTTGAAGAGGATGCTGTGAGGAGGGCAGGCACGGGGCACACAGAGGTGGCGGATGCTGGTGAGGGTAACGGAGAGCCAGGCAGGGGGAGCCGGAACAGGGAACTGTCACTGATGCAAGGGAAAAAAAGCCCATACAAATGAATGGGCAGCCTGTGATTGGCTGAGCGCTCTCTCAGTCAATTACTGACTGGCTGAAAGAGCACTCAGCCAATCACTGGCTGCCCATTCATTTGTATGGGCTTCCTTCCCCCCCTTGCAGCAGTGACAGCATCCCCTGCTTGGCTCTCCGCTCACCAGCATCCGCCACCTCTGTGTCCCCCCCCCTTGCAGCAGTGACAGCATCCCCTGCTTGGCTCTCCCCTCACCAGCATCCGCCACCTCTGTGTCCCACCCCCCCCTTGCAGGAGTGACAGCATCCCCTGCTTGGCTCTCTGCTCACCAGCATCTGCCACCTCTGTGTCCCACCACCCCCTCTTGCAGCAGTGACAGCATCCCCTGCTTGGCTCTCCGCTCACCAGCATCCGCCACCTCTGTGTCCCCCCCCCCCCCCTTGCAGCAGTAAAAGCATCCCCTGCTTGGCTCTCCGCTCACCAGCATCCGCCACCTCTGTGTCCCACGCCCCACAGCATCCCCTGCCCTCCACCTCAATGTCTGCTGCCCCCCTGCTCCTTCCACTTTGCAGCTCCCCTGCATGCAATTTATCTTATGCAAAACTTAGCACATCAAGTGCCTAATCGTGTGTCCCTCTCCCGGGGAGCTGCAGGGTAAATCAGGTCCGACTTATACTTAGGACAAGTCGGACTAATGCCTTTAGACTGAACATCTCATAACAGTCATAGGGGAGATGTATTAAGCCTGGTGAAGAGATAAAGTGGAAGGTGATAATGCACCAACCAATCAACTTCTAAATGTCGATTTTCAAACATAGCTGATTGGCTGGTGCGTTATCACCTTCTACTTTATATCCACTTTATCTCTTCCCCAGGCTTAATACATCTGCACCTCAATCTCCAAAAATCAGATGCACGTAGGCAGGGCTGATGGAAACATTGAGGCTCAGAGCATCTAAAGGGCAAATTAGTAGATTAAATTCATTGGCAACTTGTAAAGGTGTACAGTGATAAAATCAGTGATAAAATCATGTCACAGAAACAGGTTTGGATTTAGTACACCAAATTTTATAATGGTAGGATAGATGTTCACAGGATGAGCATCGATCCATCCGGCCAAGCACATCTAACACAGATGACAATTTGTTCTGCAATAAAGGTCTGATTCAGGAGAACAGATGCATTCAAGTTAAGCTGGGTACACACTAGACTAGTAGACTAGTACACTAGACACTAGTAAATGATACAATGTCGCTCACAATTTCTCTTGGACTCCCTGGAACTCCCAGACAAATGATAGAGTGCATACACCTTATTAATGTTACAAGGTATATTGCCAGTTGACGATATCCTCAGATTGAGCTGCATATACAGACGACAGAGGAGATCGCTAGTGACCCACGGAAGTGGGCATTGTTAAAGATATTGGGGGAAATTTACTTAGATGTGTATTCTACTTCACATGTGATGTTGCTACTTCTTATTTATTTAGCACCCTCTACAAGATAGTAGACAGGATGTGATGGGTTGCCCATAGCAACATCACATGTGAAGTAGAATATACATCTTAGTAAATTTCCCCCATAGTGTGTACACACTGGATCATGAAAATGTCATTATGACTATCATGTATATCATTCAAAATGTCATCTGGCATATATACAAATTTTGTGCCAAACTGAGAATCTCAGTGGTTACTGTCCACAACATTGTTCATGAGCAACTTGACACTGATTTCTTCTTTGCTGGGATATATGCCTTGATGTAATGTTGGACATGTGCTTAGATAAATATGTTGACTATGTAGAAATATAGGGGATTATTCTGGTTCACTCCTTCTGGCAAATTCCTTCTAAGATGGACAAAACCATGTGCACTGCAGGTGGGGTAGAGGTTATTTGTGAAGAGAGAATAAGATTTGGGTGGGGTTTTACTTCAAGGTGAGATTTATATTGCAGTGTAAAAATAAAACAGTCAGTATTTACCCTGCACAGAAACAAAATAACTCACCCAAATCTAATTCTCTCTGCACATTTTACATCTGCCCCCCTGCAGTGAATATGGTTTTGTCCATCTAAGAAGGAATTTGCCAGAAGGAGTGATCCAGAATAATCTTGACCAAAGCCATACTATTGATTATACAAGTATTTACTTGAAAAAAAGGCTATAAAAAAATCTTTTAAACTTATTTATTAAATCACCCTCTTATTTTAGAATCGACTAATCGGTAGAATATATCATAAATCACATCATGGGACACTGCCGGGCAGGATGTGGGACCATCCCCCCAAAAAACGGGATGGTCCTGTGAAAATCGGGACAGTTAGGAGGTTATGGTAATGTTTATAGTTATCTATGAAAAAAAAACAGAGCAGCAGAGATGTAGCCTGATCAATGGTACTATAGCAATTTGTATTAGATAGCAATGCTGATATATTTATTTTTATATATCTTCAAAGAAAATAATGTATTTTTTATCTGGAAATGGCAATCCCGTCTGATAAAGGTAATTAGAAAACAATTACAATTTTTACTCACAGCAATTGCATTTCTCTTCCCCCCACTGAATGTACTGGTATGGAAGAAATAGGGACCTGCTATAAGTAATAATTTATACATAATAAACATTTCTGAACAGATGCTTCCGCAAAATAGAAAAAGAGAGAGCAGCTTGGCTACTGCAGGTATTGTTAATGTGATATCGTACACAGCTGCCTCTAGTGCTCTGCATCTCCACGGACCACAGGTGGCTTTACCAGCTGACACTTCATATTAGGTATGGGAATATGAAATGGTTGTCCAGGGACGCTCACAATGTGAAATGGATGTTAGAAAAGATCTATTCCCTATAACCATGACAAACATGTTGCAAAAAATAAACAAAAAGAAAAAAAGAATATTTCATATCCTTTACTCATGAGCTTTGTTGTATGTTATGTGGTCTCCTTTATTTGCAACCTTATATTTAATAGGTCCTTTGGATATATATATTTTTAAATGTTTTTATATGTAATCCTCTCTAAAATATGTACTGTATTTATTCTTATTCAGCAGATATTACAAAAATAAAAAATGTAAAAAATGATATTGCCTAATTGGGTGCGATATGACGGCCTGCACATTGGGATTCCAACAGTCATTACACCAGTGTCGGAATCACCAGTGTTTTGTTCATATGTTTGTAAATCCAGTCATAAGGACACAGAGACATGTGAGTTCACTGCTGTGCTGTTTAATTCCATCCAACTCCAGACACACTGCCTCAGGACCTCCCACTTCCCAGCATTCCCTTGGTCCTAGGGACCATCACCAAAGATTCAGGCTTATACATACTATTAGTAAGGGAATGTCTACAAATATTAAGCATTCTAATACACTAACATCACAACCGGTCATACATATATATACCTACACACATATATACATACATATGCATATATACTCACACACATATACCTACTGTACACACAAACATATATATATATATATATATATATATATATATATATATATATATATATATTGTGAAGCGGCACACCTGACACGTTGACACAGGTTATTACCCGACAAAACGAGAGTGACAGTCCCATTAAACTAACGTGTACCTCTTCTTTTTCCACCATTGATTTTCTCGATGTTCGCATCAATCTAACCGAAGGTGTGTTACACACCTCTCTCTTTGTTAAGCCTACGGACCGCAATATGCTGCTCAGCCCTACTAGTTTTCACCCTGCTGCAGTAGTCAAAGGGTTACCTTACTCACAATTATTGCGGGTGCGCAGAATCTGCAGTGACCCAGCGGATGTGGAAGTCCAGATGGACCTCATGATTTCTAAGTTTTTAGAAAGGGGTTATGATTTTGACCAATTAATGCTTACTAAACAAGTCCTAGCAATCTCCCGATCCAAAATGTTAAAACGTAAGTCCAGGTCACAGAATCGCCTGTTTTGGCCCAATCGCTTTAATACCAACAGTATTGTAGCCAAAAAAGCAGTCACACAGTATTGGCCCATTGTTTTAGAAGATGTTGACCTGCCTGGTCTATTTAAGAAAAAAATAGTTACCAGCTATTCCCGTGGACGTAACCTACGTGATCATCTGGTCCACAGTGATGTCACTGGGTTCGATAAGGGCAGTATGGTGCCATTCTTTGGGGCTCCAAAGAAAGGTTGTGTCAAGTGTACTGGGTGTACCACTTGTGGGTACATGTTGACAGGTGATACCATTAAACATCCTACCAGCAACAAGCAGTTTGAAATTCATTTTAGACTCACCTGTACAACCAAATTCGTCATCTATGTTTTAAAATGGCCCTGTGGCAAATACCATGTTGGCAAGACCGACTGCCAGTTTAAAATCAGGATGGCCCAGCATTGCCAAGCTATCAGAGCGGCTATATTGAAAGGTGACAGTGAACAACCTGTCGCACGCCATTATGCACAGATGGGACATTCTCCCACTGCGCTAAAACACAAAATCATTGATCATGTTCCCCTGTTGCTACACGGTGGTAACAGATCTAAAATTCTGCTTCAAAGAGAGTCAAGGTGGATATTCTTGTTAAACACCTGGAGTCCAAATGGTTTAAATGAGACATTAGGTTTAAATTGCTTCCTGTAGTTCCTTTGCAGTATGTATGACATGATTTGTTTCTACCAGCAACACACTGTATACTTAATATGTATTCATGCTCTCCATGTACTATTTAGCAAGTGTTTGTTCTGTCTTTTAGCTTCATTTTTGTAACCTTGGTGACGGGTGCACGTGGGTGACGTCATCATGATGAGCCGCCGCACACACGTTGCTGCGCGGTCTCTGCAGACGCCGTGGTGAAGGGAATCAGAGCACATAAATGGTGAGTGACATGTTTTACATTTGTGTAATGCCCTGACGAAAATGCAGTAGCATTGAAACTTTGGCAATCAGGCTGTGGTGTCCTGTCGTTTTTGGTCCCAAAGTGCCGCCGTCAAACTGCAGTATATACATATGCATATATACCTACAAACATAAATATACTTACCTGAATATACATACACATGCATATATGTGACCCAGACAAAGATTGTCTAAATGGTTAGAAAAGGGTTCTAGGACCCAGGTGTAACTCACCTTCTGTAGAATCAGGATGTCTCTCGGTACTTGTTTAGTTTCACGGCGGCAGCGTCTCAGTCACAGGAGCATCTGTGTCCCCTTGCGGGCTCGTTTTCGCTCGCCCACGCTATGGGCTCCGTGGCTCGCTACACTCGCCACGCTATCTAAAATCAACTCCATGCCAACGTGGATAGTGGGGTATGAACCAATTCACATTGGCATGGACTTTATTTTAGATAATTTTCTGAACGTCGAACCCGGAAGCAGCGGGCGGCCATGCTACCGCCGTGAAACTAAACAAGTACCTGTCTCTCTTCTGTAAGGACACTAGGACAGTTCAACGGTGGGGCTGTAGGGCGATCAAGGCAGCTGCTACCACTGCCTTACACTTGTGCCCAGTGCAGACAGGAGACTGGGCTGCTTCGTGAAGTTCCTCGGCGGCAAGAGAAACTAAAGGGCTGGTGCAGCGTCACCATCATGATGGCCGCACAAGCTACTAGAACTGCACTGGACAAAGTTGGTAAGGGGAGAGGGGGGAATGATGGTGCAGCCACTGGACTCCCTCTAGGTGTCCCTCATACAGGCCCCTCTGACACTCAGGCTTGCAAGTGCATAGCCAAGAAGGCAGCGGTGAGTGACAAGTGGCGCAGACGCCCACATGAATGTCCGGAGTGGAGATGCAGTTGGGTGGTGATTGGGGCAGGGCCAGGCTACTTGTGCCATTAGGCCACACTCCTTACTGCCAGACCAGGGAGTTAATTTACATATTTCCCCCATTCTTATCACTTCTCAGGATGCAGGGGCAGTGCCCATTCTTCCATGGCTGGGGGGGGGGGGGCTATGACTAACCCCAAAAATTGTGCATCTCCTACAGGATCTAGGAAAGTAGGTAAGAAACCTGGTAATTTGGATGTAAATCTATTTGTTTAGTTTCAAATATGCAAATTTGAAGTGTTCATACCTACAAACAAATGTACACATATATGTATAGGCAGATTTGATTGAATCTGATGTTAATACTGGATTATATAACATGTACTGTTCTTATGGCAAGTTGTCTTTTCCTATATCTACTTAACATCTGGAAACAAATTTTGACCATATGATTACTGTAACTGTATATCTCCATTAGGCATTCTCTTGGTGCCAAACAGACAATGGAATTGTAAAATATGCAGTATAGGGCTAAATTCAGTATCAGCAACTACAGCAACTACAACGGCCTTCTCTACCATGTGTGCGCATGCATGTGTGCGGGGGCGCCCAGCACATGGCATGGCAGTCGCTGAAATGTGATTGCAAACACTTTATTGAATAAGTAGCCCACCTTCCTGCGCAGCCTAGCTTTGAATGCAAGAGGAGGGCCACCATGTTTTGTCGGACATGTGACATCACATGGTTTGGATACACCTTTGTTGTCCATACCATGCTCACTCAACTAAATTTTCAGGAAGCAGCGGCAGTTTGAGGGCTTGCCTGCTGCTGTGTGTGCGACACAGAATAACGAAAATAGCTGAATAGAGATTTTCGCTTCTCTCCGTCCCAAGCTGAATTAGCCCCATTGTAAGACTCCTTTATTTAAATCAATCATTAATAAAAAGTCCACTCATCTTTCCTTCTTCTCTCCTGACTACCATGTGTGATACTCCTACTTGAAATTAATCAAATGGTCATTTTATTTCCTAGTATATGTGTATGCCTAGAGGCACCAGCAGCTTATGCTGATTAAAATGATATGCAGCATGCCTATATTCTGTGTGCGAGTGAGGTTTCTGATGGAAGGGCCCAGTGGGGGCCCCAGGCCCCCTCCCCTTAAGTGACAGCAACAACTGCAGCTCTTCTCCACTGCCCAGCACACACTGCTTTGTGCTGGGTTGCAGTGTGGGCATGGAGGTGCTTAAAATACAATATTTTCTCAGGTTTTTTTTTCTAAGGGTATAATTTGAATAATGTGAGGAGTAATGGATATAAGGTAAAGTGGTACTACTGTGTGATGTAACGTGAATAAGGGACACCATTGCATGATATAATGTGAATAAAGTTGCACTACTGTGTGGCATAATTTGAATTGGGGGTATGATTGTGTGGCTATGCCCCTTTCCAGCAAGAACACACCCCTGTTTGGGCCGTGCACCGAATGTGTGCACTGTTTCTATTTAAAATATTGCGGGTAGGAGCACCAAAATGATGACTGCTATGATGAGGGTTGATGGTGCAGGGAAAGGGGAGCAGGTTCAGAGGCTAAACTAGTGGCGGTGCTAGGGGGCACCAGCCAAAATCTTGCCTAGGGCGTCATTTAGGCCAGAGCCGGCTCTGTGCGGGTACATTTCTGAAAAGTGATCATGTGTTTGTGAAAGTAGGGCAAAGCCCTGACTGATGTCTACACACTTATCCATGAGCAAACTAAAGTCTTAATCATCGACCAAGTTATATGACTCGGCCTCTGTGGTTTTATCACACTAAGATTCTGGATTATAAAGCTTCTAATCACTTTACCATATACAGAAATAACCCTGTCATTGCAGAGGGAAACAGAATTGCAGGGACCATTTTGTTCTAGTATTCATAGTAACAAGTGTGTTATTTTCTGTGTATCATCTACATTCGGCCAAATGTGTAATTAATTTGGGTTTTGAAGACGACATCTAAATGCTGAAAGTGCAATTTCCAGCAGTTATTCTAATGCATGTATTTATTCACGGAGAGTCTTACTTATCCATAACATTTAATAACCTTTGAAAATAAACCCAGGCTTCATGCTTACCCAATCCTCCAACCTAATTATTGCAGCAAAAGTACATTGTCTGTTCCAATTAAGATATAATTACATAGCGTAAGATATGTTTTTCTTAGAAAACTTCTACATTTAGATATCTAAAAATATATATCACTGCACCTGTGTGGATAGATTAATCTTGCCCTTTTTTATGCTAGGAAATTGTTTATGAATATGTGGCCGGTCCTTTCCATGCTGCTGCTATACAGTAATATTCAGTTTAATGTATCCTTAATTTAAATCTCTGCATCAATCATTGTTTCTGACCTTCTCCCTCTCAAGAAAGTATAGGCAAACTCTGAGTTTAAAGTTAGTGGTTTGTAATTAAATCACTCACAAGTAAATATTATCCCAGAGGCTTCCTATGTAAAAGCTTTCCAGTTTTGTAACCTTGAAGCGTATTAATTAGTTGTCACCCTTTTTTTTTTTATTCTTCACAAAACCATGGCTGCTCTGGGGTATTGTACTGTACAATAAAACACAGGAGAAAAACTCTAAGGTACAATTGTACTAAGCCTTGGCGAGCGTTAATGTTAAGAGAGAGAGAGAGATAATAAATATTAAAATGTGGAGGCTATAGGTACTATATACTGTAGGTACTAAATCTAACTGTCTTTGCACATATTGCATCTGCCCCACCTGCAGTGCAGTATGCTTTTGTCCATTTGCTAACAAAATGTGCCCTGCGATCAGTTCTGAATTAGGCCCAAAGAACCAACCAATAAGCCCCTGTATTTTTTCAACATGACAGATAGGAGCTGATTGGCTGGAAGTTTATCTCTTTCCACATTATCAATTTCCAGGGCTCAGTATCTATGCCCCTAAAGGAGGAAAGTACCAATAGCCTCAGCATTATAATATTTATTGCCTCTCTACTGTATGTAGTAGTAAGTGTTGTTGTCTTTGCTGAAGGTAAACCACGCAGGTACTAGTGCCGCAGAAAATAAGTACAAACCAAGGGGGTTAGTCAGAGATCCAGGTATGGTAACAAATTGAAGCCCCTGCAAGTACTGTATGCATACATTAAAGTTTAATACATCAGCCTATATTAGGATTTGCATAGTTTTTAGGCAAATTTTAACTTTAGGAGTATTTTTTCGAATATTCTATTTTTAGTTTGGGGCATTTGATTTGCCTTCAAATTGCATTTGGAGATATACTAATGGTAAAATGGAATGTAAAATCAAATATAAAACCAAATCCTACTCAGATCCTACTCAGAATTGAATATGGTATACAGAGGCGTACCTAGATATTTGTAGGCCCCATAGCAAAAGTTTGTAAGGGCCCCCTATTTAGCAACTGATGGTGATAAATGCATGTAAAACATATTAGTTAGACAGCAAAGATGGGCCCCCTTCAGCTCCGGGCCCCATAGCAGCTGCACCCCTTGCACCTATGGTAGTTACGCCCTTGATGGTATAAGCATCAGTACTGTCATATAGACAAACATAGAATCAACTTATTTATGACATTCAAATCCCTAAAATATTATACACATTCTATCCCTAAACCTTCATTATGATCATAGGCATGCGCACATTGAGTGTTAAGGGTGCACAGGCACCCCCTAATGCTGTGCACACCCTTATGATCACCTCCCTGCCGCTAGCAATACCAGCAATAACTTTTGCCTTTTAGAACTGTATTCCATTAAAAGAATAATGCATTGCATTGATAATTGTACTAGACAACTGTCATATCACTACATACCTGCATCATCCATATTATGTTTCTGACTTTTTTTGCATGTTACACAGAGTAATTAGAAGATTATAACTTAAGTAGGCTGGAGATTATGGTGTGGCTGAGAGGTGTTTTATATTGTAGCGAGTGTCGATAGATGATGGTAGACACGACTGATTGGTGGTGTTAGACACACCCAGTGGGTGGTGTTAGACATGCCCAATAGGTGATGCCAGGCACAACTCCTTGGCGGTGCACCTCCTAATAAAATGTGCTGTACACGCCTATGCAGTGGCGTAGCTACGTTTTGGGCGCCCCCCGCCATTAATGTGGGAATGATGGCAGAAACAAAGGCACACCAAGCAACATGCTGTTGTTTTTATCAAATCTGTATTCAAACAGCAGCCCTCTGGCATCTCTGTTAAGGATGCTGTGCTGCATGGCCATTTATTTAACCAAGCTTCTGATAATTTATGTGTTTGGGTTAGTGCTGAAAATGTGTGCACAGTCCCTATGCATTTGCAATTGCTCTGTTTGGCATATCTGTACTTTTCAGGGGTGCTAGGTTTATTTTAAAATAAGTTCACACACCCTTGAGGTGCACAACAACAGCTGCAAATTTCACAGCATCTGTCAGGGGCATAATGGTAGCAAAAGCCACAGGGAAGATTCCCAAATGGCTGATGTGTTTATGGTCTGGAGAGGGTAGACAGGCTGGTGATGTAGGGGTGTTAGGGGTAAAGGGTAGAATGCTGGTGTGGGTGTTTTATGGGTAGAAGATGTTAGGCTGGCAGTGTGGGAGGCAATATTTTGGAAAGTTTTCCAGGGCCACTTTAAATTCCCAATCCTCCCATGACACAATATAAGGGCATTGATGTGGAATTGGCATAAAAAAGACTGCTCTAACTCAGGAATCAGGCCAAAATAAGATGGATACCACACCTTCAACAGACCCCACCCCCTCAACTGATCCTGCATTCACGAGGGCACTGCTTCCAAAAATTCCATGGCCTGGTTTTCCATCCGAATCTGCTCATGGCATCTGTCATTAAATCAGACCAGATATTTAAAGATAATGTAATGATATGACCCTCCAGTTCCCACCAGATTTGACAGAAAAACATATTTAGGCTTGTACCCAGCTTTAGGAGGCACTGTGTGCACTGATGCAGTACACAATCTGCACATGCACAGAACAGGTCCCATGCATACACATGTGCCCCAGAATTGTATATGTACACAAATCAGCTTCTTGCATGTGATATATTTGGACCAATTGGAATAAATGAGTAAGATTTTTTATATTCTGTATTCAGTTTTTCATTTCATTTTATAGATGACTAGCTACTAGCCTGTCAAAATGATGGAACAGAGTAATAATAATGTCAGTACCGGTGGCTTTTCGCGCCAGAATGGAGCAAAACATGGATTGCACTATTGGTGACCATCTAGGCTGCCAGTTTGTAAAACCCTTGAATTTCCCCCTTAGAGGTGAGAACCAACATTCGCCTTTTATTATATAGAATTTTAAATAGATATCCCAAACTAAAAACAAAATCACTAGTCAAAAATAAAACATCAAATAATTTTTTTTTACTTAAATTAATTAAATGAAAAACTAAATATTAGTAAATGTGGGATTCGATTAATGAAAATAAAGTTTAATTTGAATCAATTTAAATTGACATACAATCAAATCCAAAATTGAATGTTAGTAAATGTACTCCTTAATAGTGTGTGTGGCATAGCTCTTTGGTGAATCAAGAAGAATGGAAATTCCTCAGCATACACCATAAACATGAATTGCATTCATCCTAGCTATAGTGATGGTGTAAAGTCATGATTCCCAAACTCGATCCTCAAGGATCCCTTCATGTTTTCCAAGTCAACTGTTACAATGTATCACAGATGGTGATACACAGTTCACTTGCTGGGTGACCTGGAAAACATGAACTTTTAGGGATCCTTGAGCACAATATGAGAAACGCTGGTTAAGTTAAGGATTTATAAAGCCCTATGCTCATAGGCAAAAGGAGAGGTGGTTTGCAGTTCTATCGCCCACATTCCAATCTGTGGGTTGAATCATGACCACAATTGCATTACTTTATTCAATAGTAAAATGTTACTAAAGCTGCGGAAAGACAAGAGAGAAGCTGTTTGCAAGAAGAGACAGGCATCTTATAATGAGATGGGAGAATGCTTGCCTAGTAGGCTTAGCTCTGTCACCTACTGGTCATACTATATATATGCATATTTATTGTAAGATGTTTTAACCTTATTCTGGCCACTTATGATACTTACATAAAATTATTATTATTATTTGATAAGGCTTTTTTTCCACACTTTTTCCACTAGTGTTCATTCTAGCCCCTGCTATGTTTGAAAACCCATGTAGTTCCTCTTCCCTGCCTGGGGTGTCGCTGTCTGCTGTAGCACTTCTAGCACAGTGTGGTCTGTATATCAGCACTGATATGCAAACCATACCTGTGCTAGAAACACCACAGCAGACAGCGACACCCAAGGCAGGGAAGAGGAACTGCATGGGTTTTCAAACATAGCGGGTGCTAAAATGAACACTATTTTCCACTTCAGTCTACTATACAGTATACAAATGTTTTTCTAACATGGGCTTTAGAGATCCATAACAGTGCTTATTTCACAGATTGTCTCAGGTTCACAAGAGAAATAATAAGTACACCCTGGGGATCTTTTAAAATGTATCAGTTAGTAATGAATACATCTGTGCAACAATAACGAGATCTGGAAATCATTCATTGTTCGGGGTCCCTAAGGATGGAGTTTGGGAAATACTGCTATAGACCATCTATAGTGCTAGCTATTAATACTTTCCACACAGTGACATGTGCTATGGAGAGCACTAGGAGATAGCACATTGGCCCATGGGAGACCATGTGAACAATATATCTCTTCAGATACCATATACAGTTATACCCACTTTTAAACACACAGTATAGCAGTCATACATTATTCAACACCTCTCTTCCTCCCACTTGAGTGCCATATTAATATATTTTAAGATATAAAAACCCATACATTTCCTTTGGACATTTAAGGGACAAGACCAATATAACTAATTTTCCTGAAATGTATGTGCTGTAGTTCCCTCAAGCCTATAACGCCATGTAGTGATGTGTGTATGGGCATCTGTGCCAACTCATTGTTCTTTATGCACATGCAGATGATCTATCTAGACCTTGACTGAAGGAGCTAAAGATCAGTACAGGCGATGGTGATGCATGGGATGGTGCATCGACATCACTATGGTCATACACAGGGGGCGAAGTGTGCTTAATATTGAAGTGATCCAGACAGATTGCTTACAAAATAAGGAAACATTTCCCCATGTGTACTGTATACCCTTCCTAAGATTCATACACCTCACTTGAGGATGGACTGTCACCTTCATTCCAAATTAACTAGGCTTTGCTAGTGTAACATGTGCAGCTTGCTTGTACAGTCTACAAGGCTGATCTGCTCCTAAAAGTCACTTGATGTGTCTTTTTGCAATAAAAGTTTATATATGTGATGTGGATGCCCTAGAGATAGGCCACCTTACTGGTAATCAATGTCAACACAACAATGTTGATATATTTATTATGGGGATATTCAACATGTTGACATTCTGCTCTGCCCACCCTATGCCCATGATTAGGATATGCATACTGGAAAGACTGCCAGGAATATTCTATTTAACACATTTTATGATATAGCATACAGTATTAGAAAAGCCAATCCCGGGTCATTTTTTAAATCCCAACATTCGGGATCCCAGGATTGAGTTTGTGGTGTCACAGAAGAACTTGTTGGCAGCATGCCAATATCAGTCATTATCTCTCTCCCCCTCCCAACTATCAGTCCTTATTTATCTATCCCACCCACCTCAGTCCTTGTGTCTTTCCCCCTCCCAACTATCAGTCCTTATTTCTCTATCCCACCCACCTCAGTCCTTGTGTCTTTCCCCCTACCCCCCTATGTCCTTATCTCTTCTAAAAGCATGAATAATTACCTTCAATATATTCAGTCACCTCTGCAACGCCTTACCTTTACTGATGTGATCAGGAGAATACAAGAATAAGATACCACACAGTTGGATCATAATTGCAAGTATTCTAAAGTTTATTTGCACGGACACATATATTTGTACAACGTAATAGAAGCATGCCCCTCCCTTCAGGGGTAAGGTCTTACAGGACATTCATACATATTCATATATGACCCTCCCCAATGGGTAGGGATTTCAAACAGAATATTGGTTCAGACATGATCTACGTAACAAGCGTGCACTTCCATTTTGTAACGAAGGAGTGGACTTCCAGTAAGCTTGGTTACCCTAGACCTCCCATATTCCTGCCCCTAATGCTGTTTGTCTGGAAAGTACCTTATGCCTTACATGGTTCGAAATCTGGTTCTAGCTGACTCTGTGGTTCTTCTCAGACAGTTGACCTGGGTCTGGACATACAGTACTTCCTCAAACCTGGGTGTAACTCCTTAGGTTTTAGAAAACGCTGCAGAAGCCAAATATCAGCTGACTGTTTTACAAATCACATTGTTTAACTTTATTGTAAAACCTATTAGCCTACATGTGCTTTGTACGATCCTCTAGGACGACATAATTCTTATCTATACCTCATATGACTATGCAGACCCCAGCGGGGGTCTCTATCACTTCCCACCCCCAGTCCCTCAATCCTTCTCTCCCTCCATTGCGTACCTGTCAGGAGTCAGACTAATGAGCCCTCTCCTTGTGTGCTCCTCTCGCTGCTGCCTCAGCTGTGAGCTTGTGAGACTCCAAGCGCTCAGTGCTGCTCAGCATAATTGTACATCTTAATTCCAAATCCTATCAGTTTGGGCCCAAAATCCCAGGCCACCCTATACAGTATGTGTCTCCAACATTCTGTTGTCATACATTTTAAAAAATATATATATATGTTTTTCAAAATATGAAAAACCTAATCACTTTTGTTGAACACAGTTCATTAAGCTGCATTTATTAAAAAATGTTAGTTTTAGAAAATGTAGTTCGATTCAACAATTTATGAATATAGAATAACGAAATGTAACCCCTGGGAGTGCTGCAGTTGGACTTGAGCACCCAGAGGCTACTAATAACTTCTACACAAATAAGGAGAGAGATGGACAATGTCTTTTAACATTCCAGGAAGAGAAACTACACCTCCCAGGAGGCCACTGTAAAAAGGGGGAGGAGCTAAAAACGGATCTGTGTGTGGGAGGACTGGAATCCCCCAGTGCATGAGGGAGAGGAGATCAAAGAGTATCCAAAGAGAGACTGTGCTGTGTGAGAAGTCCAGGAGAGGGGACCCTGTACAAGAAGTCACAATATTCTTGATATAGACAGAACTCACAGTTTGAAGAAGGATTCCAGAGCCAGAGGGAGTGCTGTGAAGTGACAGTGAGGAGCACCAGGGAGAGGCTTGCATGCACCTCTGAGGAAGGACACATTGCTAGTCAGCCATCTTGAGTGAGAATCAAGTTCAAGTCTTGTGATCCCCATGTGTGCAGATAAGTAACCGTTATTTAAGTGGGGTTTGGACTGTGTCTGGCCACAAGGGCTGAAGAGTTAGGGATAGATGGGAGGGCAGGTAAATATGCAGCAAGCATCATGCATTTGAACTTATACTCCATGGTATTCCCCTGATGATAAATAAAAGCTGTGGAACTACAAGTCTCAGGATACACCTAAGCAAGGATACATGCTGAGGAATTACTATTTGTTGCTGCATACAAGTGTACACACTGGGATTGTTCTACTTTACTGCAAAGGATTAACAACTCCTGCAAAGCTGTAAACTGGACAGAGAGTGTTTCCAAGCCATGCTGACATCAATATAGAAGGGCCCCAACTTGCAGTGCACTGCTCCATTTGTGTGGTTGTGTGGTATCATTGTGCATGGAAGGTATTGTAGAGTTATAAGTAAATATGCTACATACAGCACATGTGGTTATTCCCATTAGCCAGCACCTGTAAGGTTAGTCTCTGAGATACTGAGTCAGTGTAACAGTGTATGACAAGTGATGTTTATGTCAGACTGTTGGAATCATTTAGAGTTATTGTGCTAGCCGATTGTCCACAGTATAAGCTAGGAGCTGGTGTTATGCTTTCATCCCCAATGTCCTATTATTGTATTGTTCCCGTCATTCTGTCATGTCATTCCAATGTATGATTTTCATATAAAATTACAAAAGCTGCATTTAGTTGCCCCAGTTAAATAAATGTGCCAAGTTGGCTTCTGCAGCACACAGTGTGTCACAGCGTATTAGTACTGGGCAGGGGGTTTCCCGAATCTCCCCCTGGTGTACTTCCAGAACACTCCCCAGAAGAGAAGCCGTGATTCGGGTGGAGGCACTGCCAATAAAGTTCAGAGGTGAGATACACCTACATCATCTGGTACATATATACCCTCACTTTGCATACTACAGAAGGGGGTGTTACAGAAATGTAAGAAATAAGATTACACAACTGTAATGCTATTCCCAGGACATCATTGGGCCCACTGACATGTCTGAATGGCAATGTGTTGTGTTGTGTTGCCTGCTATTGTCTCCTCACTTTTTTTATTTTGCTCTTCCAATTTGGCTTGTTTTAAACCATGTGTGTTTGCTTGTGACCCTAATCATCGCTTTGTTATTTATTTATGAACATGTGCGGCCAGTGGCCTTGACTTACTATTCTGATATCTACTGAATTTTCCATATCCTGTACACAACCATTCTCCTGCATGTGTCAGCAGTTATCTAGTAAAATGAACCCGTTGGTCATGACCTCTGGCTTTCCCCTAAGTGGAGTTCATCACTTCCTTGCCAGGGGTACCTGGTAAAATGTAAGGCTTCCAAAAGACTTGAATTCCATGCTAGTAAATGCCAACTGCGATGGGTTTAGCATATATGAGACATGTTGTAAAAAAAATATTAGACAAAATATTATCAAAGCTGGAAACATTAATCCCATTAATATTTTTAGCCAAGGGAACTAATTAAAAATAAATCTCTGAAGCAGATAGATTAAAATATGCATTATTGTAATAAGTCTTAGGCTAGGTGCTTAGTATGTGTTTACTTGTTTAGGCACTCTGAATCTTTGTTGGACCATGAATTTGTAATTGTTTATTGTTCTTTGCAGTTCAGGATCCATTAACTGTTTATATTGTCCTTGTATATGTATACATTGCTCCATTCCTGCCACTTTCTCAGCTGGAAATTTTGAACCAATTAGGCCATGTTTCCAATCTAGTTAAATGAAATCCTATTTTCCTTAACCATACTCATTTTGGATAAGGTCATAACACTTTTGCAAGCTAGCAATTGATAACGGGTATGCGTTTTTATGAAATAGCTTAGCTGAAAGTGAAATTCAGTAAATAAGATCCAGAAGGCAAACATATTGGCAGTGATTGGATGTCTGACCTCTCTAGATGCTAATCACAAAACAGAAAGAAGTCGTGATTAATAACCCCTTGGAGAATTGCTCACATTTGCTGACTTACAAAGATCATCTTACTACACTGTCAGTAAGCTTTATCTTTTAAAAAATGACTGATTAGTGGCATTGTAATGTCTAAAATACATCTTATGTTGACTGCTGTGTTGCTACATATAGGAAAATCCTATAATTCTTTTGATAAGTGTAAATTATGTGATGCTTGGATCACTCTGTCAATTCAGAGCTTTTCCCACCTGTAAGGGGGAATTTATGTTTACACATTATTCTGCATTTACTTAGCCTATTGAAATATGTATTATAGGCATTTCTGTATTCTAATATATATATATATATATATATATATATATATATATATATATATATATATATATATATATATATATATATATATATATATACAGTCAATATACTGGCACTCCTCTGTGGCTTTTTAGTGTCCTTGCTCAGGTGCCTTCTTAGGATCTGGTTCTAGACGGGCCATCCCCCAATATGAGCATGTATAAGGAGGCACTCTGAGTCGATTCAAAAAAGTGAAAAAATCTCTAGTGTTTAATAGGTGGGCAACGTTTCAATGTAATGTGTCTCTCCTATCGCACCACTCCAATGCCTAGGTATGCGACAAAATAGAAAAAATGGTGCGATAGGAGAGACACATTACATTGAGAGGACAGATGAATTTACCTCTCCATACATCACCTCAATTTGCCCCATTCAACATCGCTGCGGATTTTTAAAATTACCTTAATCGGTTCAAGATCTAAGGAAGAATCAGTCTCCTTTTTTAAGCTGAAAGCTTATTTCTACTGAGTCATTTTTTGTACCCCTGATGAAGTCCTAGAGACGAAACGCGTTGGGTCATTGGAATGATGAAAATATGACTACATAAGAATGAAATATTGCTGAAAAAATTGTTTTACCTATTTTTAATAAATTGTATAAATTACGAAAAAGTGTCAAATTTACACCTGCTTTATGGTGGTGGTGGTGACATACACAAAGGCGCACTCTATATCTTCGTTGCATTTTCCATTCTCTTTCCCCCACTAACAGGGGGGACTTATAGAGGTGCGGCCTACCATTTCAGCGCAGTGAAAGGGTTATTTCTTTATATATATATATATATATATATCTATATATAGATATAGATATAGATATATATATATATAAATATATATATCTATATATATATCCATGCAGAACGGACAGCACGCTCCTCACAAGTCTCCAACCGCCAGGGTGCCACAAACCAGAAAGTCCCAAACTGTATTCAGGTGCTTCCACAGAATATCCACATAGAAATAATGGGTGCACTCACCGGACTTCATCCAAAATGCAGGTGTTTTATTTACATACCACAGCCGATATTTTCAGGTGACAGTGGGCATGGTCAACGTTTCGGTCTAAACATAGACCTTTGTCAAGACCCCCTTACTCCTGCCTCCACCAGTGCACAACCAACAATCCCTTAATGGACCTTTTATGCTCAAACACCAAGTGCTAGGGCAACTCCCACTTTTAATTTTCCGGAAGTGCCTATCAATCGTTAAATCAACTATAACAGCTCATATATTGCGTCTATTGTAAACATTTACATATCATTTAATGCTGCTCACCCAGACCAAGAAACAGCGTGTAGTACAGGCAAGTGACACTTATCCATAGCCGTGTTCAGCGCTTCGCTGCGGCGTGCGTTCCACCGCTAACCTGCGTTCCATTCTCCGGAAGTAGTCATACCTCCCTCATCTCCGTTAATTAGTGTGGTAACCAGCGGCGTGCGCTCCAGCGCCCGGCCTGCGTACCACACACCGGGAACACATACATCACATCCGCTAGAGGTAGCAGCATCAACGTTGGTCGCGTCATGCGTTCCAGCGCCCAGCTTGTGTTCCACACACCGGAAGTGTGTGCATTGTGTTTACTACGTTGTTATGGATACCGGCCATGACCTGCATGTCAACGCCTGGCTTGCGCTCCACCAGCAGGATGCTGTCACTGCCATGTTATTCCCACACTGTAATGACTGGGGTGTCAAGGAACGCAAAAATAGCAGCGCTCCATACCTACAAACGAGCTGCACATAATGTTTTAGCACAAAAGGTCCACATCAGTGAATTAAAACAGTTCCATTTTTATTTAAATTTTTTATATTTTACTAAAAAACTTTAAAAAAAGATTTATTACCAGGCGCACTAATACACTATTAATTCATCAATTTCCAGAATGCAAAAAATTGGAAAAAATGAAAAATTGAAAAAATAAATGGAGAAAAGGGGAGAAAGTTAGAGTCCATTTTACAGGAACACACTCAATGAGTTATACTCATTAAGTCCTCTGGGGGAGATAGTGTCCATTTTTTGTATCCATCTCGCCTCCTTACGCAATAATAGAAGACCTCGATCCCCTCCTCTTTCCAATGGTGGGACACAGTCAATAATCATATATGACATCGAGGCTATTTGGTGGTTCAATTTAAGAAAATGGGCAGCCACCGGTTTGTCAGTTGTCTTGGTGGCATAGGCTAACCGTATTGAGGAGCGATGCTGATTCATCCTCTCACGGAAAGTCCTAATCGTTTTGCCCACGTAAATGAGCCCACACGGGCATTTTAAGATGTAGACAACATAATCAGCTGTACAGACCAGATGGTGCTGAATCTTGATTTTTTGCCCAGAGTGCGGGTGACAAAATGTTGACCCAGTTATGAGGGCTCTACAGGTCGTGCATTTTAAACATTTGAAGCACCCCATCTTTCTCTGCAGCCAGCCGCCTCCACCAGTGGATGGTCTCATGTCAGGGCGAAACAGTACATCCTTCAAATTTCTGCCTCGCTTGGCTCCAATCATGGGTGGGGCACTTGAGATGCCAGAGAATGCAGGATCAGTCTTCAATAGCGACCAATTCTTATTGATTGCTTTGTTGACCTGTTTAAACCCACTGTCACATTTCATAACCACTGTCATCCTGTTGCCATCAGCCGTTCTTTTACTCCCTGTGCCAGAGTTAGCATGGATTTTTCTTGCTTTCAACATGCATCTCTCTATGTCTCCACTGGAGTAACCTCGAACCCTGAATCTGTCGGCGCATTCCTTCAATTGTACCTCAGCTTGGAAGGCCTCAGAATTATTTCGGAGCACACGCAGGAACTGCGACACTGGCAGATTAGATTTTAATTTATCGGGATGGTGGCTAGTGGCCCAAAGTAAAGCATTCCTGTCGGTTGGCTTTCTAAAGAGGGTGTACTCAAGATGTGAATCCTTCAGTGTCACCGAAACGTCCAGGAAGTCAATTGTGGTGCTGTCCACCTTGGCAGTGAATCTGATGGGACTGTTGAGCGAGTTTAACTCCTGCACCATCGACAAAAAAGAGTCCTCCGTTCCTCTCCATACTAGAAACAGGTCGTCTATAAACCTCCTATAGTGTACAATGTTGGTGGCGTACCTGCCTAGTATGTGAATCTGCTCATATTCAGCCATGAATAAATTCGCAAACCCCGGCGCCAGGTTAGAACCCATGGCCGTCCCGGAGATTTGCATATAGTACCCACCCTGATACTGAAAATGGTTGAGTTTTAAAACCATGCTGATCAGATCACAAATGAACTCAATGGGTGGTCCATCGTATGGTCCACGTGTTAATGCTGTGCGGACCGCTTGAATACCCTCCATATGTGGAATCACTGTATATAGTGATGACACATCAAGTGTGGCTAAGATACAGTTCTCAGATAGACCCCCAATGTCTCGAAGACCCCCCAGGAAGTCACCCGTGTCTCTCAAATAGCTTTGTCCAGATTGGACACACGGTTGCAGAAAAAAGTCAACATATTGAGCCAATGGCTGCAATATCGACCCACAGGCCGAGATGATGGGCCTTCCTGGGGGGTTAACGAGAGTCTTGTGGATCTTCGGCAACGTGTACATCAACGGGCACCTTGGATGCTCAACCACAAGAAACTCAAAAAATTTTTCATCAATCCAGCCCATGCCAAGGGCTGTTTTCAGAAGTAAATCAACCTCTCTTTTTACCCTAGGCATGGGGTTGAAATCGATCTTTTCGTATGTGTCAACATCACTCAATTGTCTTTTGATCTCTTTATCGTAACTATCAAAGTCTTGGAGGACAATTGCTCCCCCCTTGTCCGCGCTCCTTATTACCACGGATGTGTCATTTTTTAAATCATTAAGAGCACGCCGCTCAGCTATGGACAAATTGTCAAAATTCTGGTGGCCCTTTACACCCTCTTTGACATCCAAATCTACCTTCCTTAAAAAGGTTTTTAAGCTTGCGCTGGACGAGGGGGGGTCAAATGTACTGGGTTTCTTAAACATGGGTGTCTCACTTTGTACCAATACATCATTTTTGTTGGCGAAGAATTCCTTTAACCGTAGCTTTCTACCCATCTTATATTGATTGATGGACCATTCCATCATATCAAATTTGCAAGTGGGTATGAATTTTAAACCCTTTTTCAGCAAGGACTCTTCAGCCACCGTCAATCTATGTCTGGACAAATTAAATATCATCTGTTCTACCTCACTCCTCTTCCTCTTCCTCCGGCGCCCCCCCCCTCCTCGGGTGCGGTCTCTTGTGCCAGACCTGGCGCCTTTGGGTCTGACGTCGGGGCCTAAAAAAGACCCAGCGACTCCTTCACGACCAGTTGGGGGTAGACTACCTGAGGTGTCGGAATCAGGGGAGGAGTTAGAGTATTGATGACGGGTGTATGACCCCTGTCCCCTTTGATAGTTACGTCCTCTTGGTCTGTATCTATTAGCCTGTGTGTCCCCACTTAACCAACGGTACACCGTGTGGTGTTGGTAGTCCCCCTCTACAGTCTCCCACTTTTTGCGTTTAAATGCTATCAAGTCTGCACGATATTTGTCTACTAATGTCTGAGTCTTTGCAAGCCAATCCTCTGTTTTATCTTTGGCTAAAGCAGTTTTACACTTTTTCTCAAATTCCTTGAGTTCAGTCTTGACCTTTTTTAATTCTGCTCCGACCTCCTCCACAACAAGTATGAGTAGGTCAGCAGAACATTTATTCAGGATTCCGCACCATTTGATGCAAAAAGCTGAATTTTTACGACCGATAGTTGGTGCATTAGCAATCCTGAAACCCCTTGGGATGCGTTTTTTACGATAATACTCTGATAAAAACTGACCATGGAGGATCAGATCCACCTCACGTTTTTTCAGCCTGGTCAGTTTATGATGCAAATCCAAAGGGGTTTCAGCTGGCAATTTATCAAAATCAATTTGATCAAACAAAATTCTATCAGCCTCATCGTCGGTTAGACTGACAAACACACTTTCAGCTTCACTCAGGGCATTCTCATCTAGAAACCCTTCCAACTGAGACATAATCTGAACAGAAAAAAATTAGCAGCACAGGGTATCAGACAATTTCAGCAAAAAAGTTACAGATACTTGATAGCAGATTCACAAACTACCCTTGCAAGGCAGCCACTCAACATTTGCGCCTGGTAATAAATGCATAAACCAATTGAAATAGACAATATAATTATCTATTGCAAAAAATTGTAGATTGTCACTGGACAAAAAGACATAAGAGCAACTTCAAAAAAATATATATGCATACTTTCTCCACTTCCTCAAAAAATTAGCAACATATATCCAAAAAATATATATAACGGGGTGCCAGTCCAGAGAAATCTTCCAAAGAGCCCTCACTTGTATCCATGCAGAACGGACAGCACGCTCCTCACAAGTCTCCAACCGCCAGGGTGCCACAAACCAGAAAGTCCCAAACTGTATTCAGGTGCTTCCACAGAATATCCACATAGAAATAATGGGTGCACTCACCGGACTTCATCCAAAATGCAGGTGTTTTATTTACATACCACAGCCGATATTTTCAGGTGACAGTGGGCATGGTCAACGTTTCGGTCTAAACATAGACCTTTGTCAAGACCCCCTTACTCCTGCCTCCACCAGTGCACAACCAACAATCCCTTAATGGACCTTTTATGCTCAAACACCAAGTGCTAGGGCAACTCCCACTTTTAATTTTCCGGAAGTGCCTATCAATCGTTAAATCAACTATAACAGCTCATATATTGCGTCTATTGTAAACATTTACATATCATTGAGCAGCATTAAATGATATGTAAATGTTTACAATAGACGCAATATATGAGCTGTTATAGTTGATTTAACGATTGATAGGCACTTCCGGAAAATTAAAAGTGGGAGTTGCCCTAGCACTTGGTGTTTGAGCATAAAAGGTCCATTAAGGGATTGTTGGTTGTGCACTGGTGGAGGCAGGAGTAAGGGGGTCTTGACAAAGGTCTATGTTTAGACCGAAACGTTGACCATGCCCACTGTCACCTGAAAATATCGGCTGTGGTATGTAAATAAAACACCTGCATTTTGGATGAAGTCCGGTGAGTGCACCCATTATTTCTATGTGGATATTCTGTGGAAGCACCTGAATACAGTTTGGGACTTTCTGGTTTGTGGCACCCTGGCGGTTGGAGACTTGTGAGGAGCGTGCTGTCCGTTCTGCATGGATACAAGTGAGGGCTCTTTGGAAGATTTCTCTGGACTGGCACCCCGTTATATATATTTTTTGGATATATGTTGCTAATTTTTTGAGGAAGTGGAGAAAGTATGCATATATATTTTTTTGAAGTTGCTCTTATGTCTTTTTGTCCAGTGACAATCTACAATTTTTTGCAATAGATAATTATATTGTCTATTTCAATTGGTTTATGCATTTATTACCAGGCGCAAATGTTGAGTGGCTGCCTTGCAAGGGTAGTTTGTGAATCTGCTATCAAGTATCTGTAACTTTTTTGCTGAAATTGTCTGATACCCTGTGCTGCTAATTTTTTTCTGTTCAGATTATGTCTCAGTTGGAAGGGTTTCTAGATGAGAATGCCCTGAGTGAAGCTGAAAGTGTGTTTGTCAGTCTAACCGACGATGAGGCTGATAGAATTTTGTTTGATCAAATTGATTTTGATAAATTGCCAGCTGAAACCCCTTTGGATTTGCATCATAAACTGACCAGGCTGAAAAAACGTGAGGTGGATCTGATCCTCCATGGTCAGTTTTTATCAGAGTATTATCGTAAAAAACGCATCCCAAGGGGTTTCAGGATTGCTAATGCACCAACTATCGGTCGTAAAAATTCAGCTTTTTGCATCAAATGGTGCGGAATCCTGAATAAATGTTCTGCTGACCTACTCATACTTGTTGTGGAGGAGGTCGGAGCAGAATTAAAAAAGGTCAAGACTGAACTCAAGGAATTTGAGAAAAAGTGTAAAACTGCTTTAGCCAAAGATAAAACAGAGGATTGGCTTGCAAAGACTCAGACATTAGTAGACAAATATCGTGCAGACTTGATAGCATTTAAACGCAAAAAGTGGGAGACTGTAGAGGGGGACTACCAACACCACACGGTGTACCGTTGGTTAAGTGGGGACACACAGGCTAATAGATACAGACCAAGAGGACGTAACTATCAAAGGGGACAGGGGTCATACACCCGTCATCAATACTCTAACTCCTCCCCTGATTCCGACACCTCAGGTAGTCTACCCCCAACTGGTCGTGAAGGAGTCGCTGGGTCTTTTTTAGGCCCCGACGTCAGACCCAAAGGCGCCAGGTCTGGCACAAGAGACCGCACCTGAGGAGGGGGGGGCGCCGGAGGAAGAGGAAGAGGAGTGAGGTAGAACAGATGATATTTAATTTGTCCAGACATAGATTGACGGTGGCTGAAGAGTCCTTGCTGAAAAAGGGTTTAAAATTCATACCCACTTGCAAATTTGATATGATGGAATGGTCCATCAATCAATATAAGATGGGTAGAAAGCTACGGTTAAAGGAATTCTTCGCCAACAAAAATGATGTATTGGTACAAAGTGAGACACCCATGTTTAAGAAACCCAGTACATTTGACCCCCCCCTCGTCCAGCGCAAGCTTAAAAACCTTTTTAAGGAAGGTAGATTTGGATGTCAAAGAGGGTGTAAAGGGCCACCAGAATTTTGACAATTTGTCCATAGCTGAGCGGCGTGCTCTTAATGATTTAAAAAATGACACATCCGTGGTAATAAGGAGCGCGGACAAGGGGGGAGCAATTGTCCTCCAAGACTTTGATAGTTACGATAAAGAGATCAAAAGACAATTGAGTGATGTTGACACATACGAAAAGATCGATTTCAACCCCATGCCTAGGGTAAAAAGAGAGGTTGATTTACTTCTGAAAACAGCCCTTGGCATGGGCTGGATTGATGAAAAATTTTTTGAGTTTCTTGTGGTTGAGCATCCAAGGTGCCCGTTGATGTACACGTTGCCGAAGATCCACAAGACTCTCGTTAACCCCCCAGGAAGGCCCATCATCTCGGCCTGTGGGTCGATATTGCAGCCATTGGCTCAATATGTTGACTTTTTTCTGCAACCGTGTGTCCAATCTGGACAAAGCTATTTGAGAGACACGGGTGACTTCCTGGGGGGTCTTCGAGACATTGGGGGTCTATCTGAGAACTGTATCTTAGCCACACTTGATGTGTCATCACTATATACAGTGATTCCACATATGGAGGGTATTCAAGCGGTCCGCACAGCATTAACACGTGGACCATACGATGGACCACCCATTGAGTTCATTTGTGATCTGATCAGCATGGTTTTAAAACTCAACCATTTTCAGTATCAGGGTGGGTACTATATGCAAATCTCCGGGACGGCCATGGGTTCTAACCTGGCGCCGGGGTTTGCGAATTTATTCATGGCTGAATATGAGCAGATTCACATACTAGGCAGGTACGCCACCAACATTGTACACTATAGGAGGTTTATAGACGACCTGTTTCTAGTATGGAGAGGAACGGAGGACTCTTTTTTGTCGATGGTGCAGGAGTTAAACTCGCTCAACATTCCCATCAGATTCACTTGCCAAGGTGGACAGCACCACAATTGACTTCCTGGACGTTTCGGTGACACTGAAGGATTCACATCTTGAGTACACCCTCTTTAGAAAGCCAACCGACAGGAATGCTTTACTTTGGGCCACTAGCCACCATCCCGATAAATTAAAATCTAATCTGCCAGTGTCGCAGTTCCTGCGTGTGCTCCGAAATAATTCTGAGGCCTTCCAAGCTGAGGTACAATTGAAGGAATGCGCCGACAGATTCAGGGTTCGAGGTTACTCCAGTGGAGACATAGAGAGATGCATGTTGAAAGCAAGAAAAATCCATGCTAACTCTGGCACAGGGAGTAAAAGAACGGCTGATGGCAACAGGATGACAGTGGTTATGAAATGTGACAGTGGGTTTAAACAGGTCAACAAAGCAATCAATAAGAATTGGTCGCTATTGAAGACTGATCCTGCATTCTCTGGCATCTCAAGTGCCCCACCCATGATTGGAGCCAAGCGAGGCAGAAATTTGAAGGATGTACTGTTTCGCCCTGACATGAGACCATCCACTGGTGGAGGCGGCTGGCTGCAGAGAAAGATGGGGTGCTTCAAATGTTTAAAATGCACGACCTGTAGAGCCCTCATAACTGGGTCAACATTTTGTCACCCGCACTCTGGGCAAAAAATCAAGATTCAGCACCATCTGGTCTGTACAGCTGATTATGTTGTCTACATCTTAAAATGCCCGTGTGGGCTCATTTACGTGGCAAAACGATTAGGACTTTCCGTGAGAGGATGAATCAGCATCGCTCCTCAATACGGTTAGCCTATGCCACCAAGACAACTGACAAACCGGTGGCTGCCCATTTTCTTAAATTGAACCACCAAATAGCCTCGATGTCATATATGATTATTGACTGTGTCCCACCATTGGAAAGAGGAGGGGATCGAGGTCTTCTATTATTGCGTAAGGAGGCGAGATGGATACAAAAATTGGACACTATCTCCCCCAGAGGACTTAATGAGTATAACTCATTGAGTGTGTTCCTGTAAAATGGACTCTAACTTTCTCCCCTTTTCTCCATTTATTTTTTCAATTTTTCATTTTTTCCAATTTTTTGCATTCTGGAAATTGATGAATTAATAGTGTATTAGTGCGCCTGGTAATAAATCTTTTTTAAAGTTTTTTAGTAAAATATAAAAAATTTAAATAAAAATGGAACTGTTTTAATTCACTGATGTGGACCTTTTGTGCTAAAACATTATGTGCAGCTCGTTTGTAGGTATGGAGCGCTGCTATTTTTGCGTTCCTTGACACCCCAGTCATTACAGTGTGGGAATAACATGGCAGTGACAGCATCCTGCTGGTGGAGCGCAAGCCAGGCGTTGACATGCAGGTCATGGCCGGTATCCATAACAACGTAGTAAACACAATGCACACACTTCCGGTGTGTGGAACACAAGCTGGGCGCTGGAACGCATGACGCGACCAACGTTGATGCTGCTACCTCTAGCGGATGTGATGTATGTGTTCCCGGTGTGTGGTACGCAGGCCGGGCGCTGGAGCGCACGCCGCTGGTTACCACACTAATTAACGGAGATGAGGGAGGTATGACTACTTCCGGAGAATGGAACGCAGGTTAGCGGTGGAACGCACGCCGCAGCGAAGCGCTGAACACGGCTATGGATAAGTGTCACTTGCCTGTACTACACGCTGTTTCTTGGTCTGGGTGAGCAGCATTAAATGATATGTAAATGTTTACAATAGACGCAATATATGAGCTGTTATAGTTGATTTAACGATTGATAGGCACTTCCGGAAAATTAAAAGTGGGAGTTGCCCTAGCACTTGGTGTTTGAGCATAAAAGGTCCATTAAGGGATTGTTGGTTGTGCACTGGTGGAGGCAGGAGTAAGGGGGTCTTGACAAAGGTCTATGTTTAGACCGAAACGTTGACCATGCCCACTGTCACCTGAAAATATTGGCTGTGGTATGTAAATAAAACACCTGCATTTTGGATGAAGTCCGGTGAGTGCACCCATTATTTCTATGTGGATATCTATATATATATATATATATATAACCAGCGCTATTTTTTGGGCAGAACGCTCCGGAACGCCGTTCCTGCAGTTCTGGTGAAAAATGACCTCACCAGGAACGGCGTTCCGGAAGTTCCATTTAGCGCAGCAGAAATCTATCTGTCTCCGCGGCGGCTGGGTGAATGCCGGGACAGGAAGTGAGAGAAGGAAGTGAGAGCTGTGTGCGACGCCGTGCAGACTCCAGGCTGGTGAGTGGGAGTGTGTGAGCGGAAGCTGGCAGGTGGGGGACGCTGTATCGCGTGAGGCGCAGTGCGGGAGTGTGTGATCGGCAGCTGGCAGGTGGGGGATGCCGTATCGCGTGAGGCGCAGTGCGGAAGCTTTGCAGTGCAGACACCGGCCGTTTGGTAAGTGAGTGAGCGGCAGCTGTCAGGCGAGTGGTGGGCATGTGGGACGCCGACCTGTGCATCTTGAAATAAAAGGAAGCTGAGCTGTGGATACTGAGTTGTACAGTCAGAAATGTGGGCGGCTCAACTACTGTAGAGGAGCAGACAGCAGACAGGAACGATCAGGAGGCAGGCAGCAAGCATCCGAGCTCTGCCTAATCCAAAGTTAACTAAATTTACTTTATTTAAAACACTCATTCATTCTCATTATACCAGTATCATTTTTATAATTTATAATCCTCTGTTGTTGTTACCAATATTAGGCAGGAGCAAAAGGAGTACAAACTCCTAGGTAGTTAAATCCATAAATTCAGGTGCTATAAGGGTTATTAGATGTGTGTGTGTGGGGGGGGGGGGGCTGCTATAGGGGCTGAAGGATCTGCTATATCCGTACAGTCTACTCAAAATTTGTGCACCCTTTTGAATACTCACAGGACTAATCACTCTGCTCGGAGGGACAGTGGGAGTGGGCCTTATGTATAATGGGCATCTCTGTGTGTGGCATATGTATAACGGGCATCACTGTGTGTGGCATATGTATAATGGCCATCACGGTGTGTGGCATATGTATAATGGGCATCTCTGTGTGTGGCATATGTATAACGGGCATCTCTGTGTGTGGCATATGTATAATGGCCATCATGGTGTGTGGCATATGTATAATGGGCATCTCTGTGTGTGGCATATGTATAACGGGCATCTCTGTGTGTGGCATATGTATAATGGCCATCACGGTGTGTGGCATATGTATAACGGGCATCTCTGTGTGTGGCATATGTATAATGGCCATCACGGTGTGTGGCATATGTATAACGGGCATCTCTGTGTGTGGCATATGTATAATGGCCATCACGGTGTGTGGCATATGTATAACGGGCATATCTGTGTGTGGCATATGTATAATAAGCGTGACGGAGTGAGGAATTCTGTTTTTCTTTTTTTCTTTTTTACATGTAATGCCCCGCCCCCTTTTTAGCTCCTCCCACATCACCGCCCACTTTCTGCCCCGCCCACAGTTCCTGAACCTATTTTCCTACAAAAATAGCACTGTATATAACAATGGGGGGAACCCCTTCCTGCGCTCAGATTGTGTGAGCCGCACCTCTGAGGGGTCCTCTGTTAGACAGGACCCGAAAGATAGAAATGAAGAAAAGGAGAGTTTCAGAGGGCACTTCAGATGGTAAATAAATATCAAATTGATGATTAATATTTAATAAAATGTACAAACAAATAAAATAACCTGTAATCAGGTATCATACAAATACACATGGTGAATGTTCTTGACCGTAAATACAGCTCTGATTAGTAGTATAGTTTGATCCACGACAAGGGCCCAACGCGTTTCGTCATGGACATGTCTTCATCAGGGGCAAGTGTGCAATCGATAATAACTATGTGTGTCCTATACAGAGGATTCACAGATGAATAGTTCAACACAGCAGTCCGGGAATATCCCAATCACTCAGGGCAAAAAAATGAATTTTTTCCCAAATTCAGAGAAGATAATTACAAGGATTGCTAGAAGAAATCTCCACAATAATACGCACAGGAATAGTAGCATGCAGCTTGAGTTCACCACAGTGAAAATCATTGTGGTGAACTCAAGCTGCATGCTTCTATTCCTGACACGGAGAAAGCCGTGGTCAGAGGAGGAAGCCATGCGCTGATGCTGCTATCAAGTAATAGTAAGGGATAGCTAGTACCTCCGCACTGCACCAATATTTGTTTATCTGGACTCTGCAACCTGTTCTTAAAGGAGCGTAAAAATTATGCAGATTTTATTTTACTTTTCATTATTTTTATTTTTTTTACATTTGAAATCCTTTTATTGTATTGGTATTGCAACATATATTTTAGCGCTTTGTTCTTTTTAACCTCTAAAACCTATTGTACCCCATACAAAGCTGTTTCACATATAAACAAACACAGGAGGCAAATACTACTATATGGTAAGTATATATATCCAGTCATATTTATAATAGGTGCAGTGCAGTGACCTATTATTATGGGTGTACAAGCTGCATCCATTTGTTTTAATACTCCTCTCGAGTCCCATGCGGACATCACAAAACTAGATGGGGCATTTATGGAGGAGTTTACAAATGGGCTTTCTCCTCTCCTAAAATGGATATGTAGATACTGTAATAACAAAAAAAAAAAAAAAAAAAACTTAATAGATATAGAAATAAATATGTTGCATGATTTGACCATGTTCTAAGAATGGCTTGTCTTTCAGGAATGTTTGCACTTTCAAGAAAACGGAAAAAAAAGTGTAAAAAAAACAACAACACTTTTTATTCTTAACTCAAGATGATATTTCCATTTTAAACTTCTATCTACATAAGTATCCATAGAGTGAGTTTTAAAAATCTAAAGAAAGGTAGACACTGTAGGGGAGTGTTTTATACTGTATAAACTCATACAAAATCCAGGGTGTTTTCATATTATACATTTTAATACAGCCATGTCCAAACTGTGGCCCTCCAGCTGTTATGAAACTACACATCCCAGCATGCATTGCCATAGTTTTAGCATTCCCTAATAGCAAAACTGTGGAAAGGCATGATGGGACTTGTAGTTTCACAACAACTGGAGGGCCATAGTTTGGACATGCCTGTTTTAAAACATATTGTCTATGCACAGAGGAGACACCAGAATGAACTGTACCAAAGGGATTATCCTTAGGCAATTCCATCATACTGCAGTTATTTACTGGTACACAATGACTATGAATTTATAACATACAATGTTGCTCAATCACTAAGATATGTCTTCAATCAGGCTATGTCTACTCTACCCTATACAGTAAAAGCTTTACTAAATTTACTGTAATTAGAAAAACATATACTGTAATTGGTCCAAAAAGGAGTGCATACGTTTTCAGACAAATTTACTATTAAAATATTAAATCTCATAGATGATAGATACTGTAGATAGATAGATAGATAGATAGATAGATAGATAGATAGATAGATAGATAGATAGATAGATAGATAGATAGATAGATAGATAGATTACTATCAATAACACAATGTTTTAAGTATGACAGTTGCAGCATATGCTGTAATATCATTTCAATCATGTCAGCAAACAATGTATCAACAATTGTCTAGAACACAATGACAGATAATAATGGGGGAAAAACAAATAAACCTATTTTCGTCTCTGTTTCCATGGAAACAAGATCCAGACATGTTTTGAAGTAATTTGTTCCTGCTAAAGCACACATATTAGATACAAATAAACTGAAGATATCTATTTAAGTTTCTAATATGATATTTTAAATGTGTAATTTAAGAATTTTGTTTTTCACAACCCACTTAATCATTAAGAAATAATGCATAGCAACAATGTTGTTGCACATACATTAATGAGTTTGTCAGTGCAGTATGAATTACAAATTCATTTTATTTTGTAGGGAAAGTATGTTTTATGAGCTTTACACTTTGTAACAATTTGTGAATTAAAAAGGTTCATCAAGGATAAAATGTCTATAGGGCTTTGCCTATCCCAACAAGTAGATCTGCAAGGATCCCATTAGCTGGCTTCTGTGATTTAAAAGATAAGGGTGAGAATATTTTATTGAAATTGTTATTCACTACCACAATGTTGGCATAAGTTGCAGCATAAGGCCCGATTCAGACCTATTTGCAGCGCTGCTGATTAGTGATAGGCCGCCCATGCACAGAATATGCTGTGCACATGTGTGAGGTCACCCTGTGAATAAAGCCAGCAATCGTATTTCATCACTGGCCATTCATAACATGATTGACAGGTGATGCAGTATTTTGGGGGCGGACCTGGATGATTTTTGGGAGTGATGGAAAAAAGCAAATGGACCTGGCCATTGCAGGGGAGGACATCTGACATCAGCGCTGGACCCAAAGACTCCAGGATCATTGCAGCTGCCGAGTAACTATTGACCTACGTGGCCACTGAACACATGGGGGGATGGGGGCAAATCCATTAGTTAGTAAGTGATTGTGAATGGAGTTCCCCGCTTGGGCTGTGAATGCACAGGGGCAGGAATAAAATCTATCTTGAGGTGTTTACCTGATCGATGTGTTTTGAAGATTCACAGCCCAGCGATCAGGTCTGAATGAGGCCCATAGTTCAAACTATCAAAAGCAACAGGTCGGCATACAGTTGACATGTTGACAGTTTTAGGATGTGGATCATTAGGGTTATGCACCACTTGAGGGTTACGGTTTGGCTTTAGGGTTGAAGTTAGGGTTAGGCTCTAGGGGAGGGTAAAGGATTTGGATTTTTAAAATACTCACCATAATGTTGATTCAGTCAACCTGATGATTGTTAACCTAATGGCTGTTAAGAAGTCATTCCACATCCACACAAAGAAGACCACCAGCTTCTACTAATGGGGCAGATGTAGTAGTCATCCAACAAACTACAATGCACATCTTGGATTGAGTGTTGATTAAATGTAAATATGTTTTTTTGTTTTTTTTTTAGATTTTTATTTAGTTTAACAAAATAGGAGCAACAGTTATAAGAAACAGTTTTTCATTTTCTTGTGTGAAGGGGAGGGGGAGTGGTACAGAACAAAAAAGAAGGAAGGGGGTAGGGAGGGATTGATTATGGTACATTTGTATAGTACAGGTCAAGATACAGCAAGAAATATTTATACGTTAGTGTAATCCTATATTCATCAGCATAGTGGGTCAAATGTAAAGTGAGCTTGCTTAACGGGCACTAATTTGCCATCGTCCATCATACGGGTACTAGTATGCTATGTCCCGTATAAGGTTATATATAGTTTTACTGGTGATGTATTTGCTTATAATCGAGCCAAGTTGTCTAGATTCCAATTGTGAAAGATAATGGGAGTAAGTTAAAAGTTATGTTGGCTATTTCAAATTCAAAATGTGATTGAGCAGCCTCCTTTATTTCAGTTAAGTAAGGTATATTGACAGTTTTCCAATTACTTGCTAGGAGACGTTTAGTTGAAAACAAGATATGACCTATAACATATTTATCAGAACGTGAGACGATGTGCGGTAGTACATGAAGTAATGCTATCTTTGGCTGTGAGTAAATAAAAATTTCCAAGATAGTAGAGAGGAGTTGAAATACTGGTCCCTGTAGATCAATTAACAAGGGGCATGACCAGAACATATGATAGAACGATACCACTCAGCCACATCCACCCCAACATATATTCAGGTAGGAGGGACATATTCTGTGTAGTAATGCAGGAGTCATGCATAGCCTAAGTATACGTTTAAAGTGTTGTTGAATATGAGACACATACTTATGCATTTGAAAGCCCGTCTAAAAAAAAGATAGCCACTCCTCCTCTGAGAGAACCGTGCATAATTTGAGAGGAAGATTTTGAAAATTGCTGAGTGGGTAATCAGGAACTCATACCACCTACAAATTGAAACTTTACTATATGTCTTTTTGAGTAGTATTCTAGGTAATGACATTAGAGTGGGAGGGTGTGAGGAGATAATTCGTAACATGCCTCATGTGTAAATATTTGTAAAATTCTTTCCAGGAAACAGAGTACTTTGTTTGAATTTGAGAAAAGAATAGTAACATGCCTGATTCTGATATGTCTTTCAGCGTGATAATGTTATTAGGGTACTTGTGTATTAGCAGGGTGCCCGGCTATGCTACGCTGACAACGTAGCTTAGGCTACATTGTCAGCGTAGCATAGCTGGGGCACCCTGCTAATATGTGTGTAGTGCATTATACTTACCCTCAATGATGTCCCTGGCACCGGTTTTCCCCTCCTCCGGCACTCGGCTCCTCCATGTCACTCCCAGTTAACGGTGTCCCCGGCACCAGCGTTCCCCTCTGTCCCGCACTTGCATCCTCCATGACACTCCCCGGTGGCAGCAATGTACGTAATTCAGTGTACTGCCGCTGGGGGAGCATCACATGGTTTCCCTGCTCCCCCAGCGACACTACATTAATTGCGTACATTGCTGCTGCTGGGGAGTGTCATGGAGGAGGCGGAGTTGGGGAACACTGGTGCCGGGGACACCATTAACTAGGAGACACATGGAGGAGCCGAGTGCCAGAGGAGGGGAACGCTGGCCCCGGGGACATCGTTGAGGGAAAGTATAATGCACTACACACACACAACACACCTTTCACCCACTAACACAATCATATCCCCACTATTCACGTCATACCCCCAGTGTCCACGTGTGAGTGGAGTTAATTTTATAAAGTGTGACGAGTGCAGCGAGCCACCGAGCCCGAAGCGTGGCGAGCGCATCGAGCCCCGCGAGGGGACACGGATACGCGTTCCCTCGCTGCGCTCGCCACACTTTACAAAATTAACTCCACACCCATATGGACACTGGGGGAATGATGTGGATAGTAGGGATATGAACCATTGTGTATTAGCACAGCTCCTGAACAAGTTAGGTAACTTACATTTTTTACGTAAGTTACATAGTTTACGTAAGTTACATAGTTTATGTAGCCAGCATAGTAGTGTATTGGTATTCTCAATACACCACTACGCAAACTCAGTAATGGGCACCCTGCTAATATACAAGTACCGTTATTAGATATCCAGGAGTTGAAGGATAAATCTGGGATTAAATATGCCAATCCACTATCAGACTCTGAGTGTTTTGTGAATCCAACTGTTGGCCTGAAGTCTGCGATCCTCTGTTGGTTGTTGACAAGAAGGTAGCTGGGTGAATATAAGTATTTTGCATAAGAGGTGATGTTGAATAATTTATTAGAACCGGAAGCTGGGTACTAGGATGCCAGAACAGGACAATATGGGCTGGCACTGGAGGAGTTCACTGGACTGAGGTATAAATATCTGAGTATGACAAAGCTGGTACTGAAAGATTATACCAGGATACTGAACCGGACTTGGAGTAAGACAAGAATGAGGCAGGCTGGCACAGGTAATAAGATAGGTATCGTCCTAAACAAATATAATAGCTTTGGGAGCAAGACCATCTTTATGGCAGCTATTCGGCCCATCCAAGACACATGTTGCATCATCCATTATTGCGTCAATTTAGTTAATAAGGGGAGGTAATTATAGGAGAGCATGTCTTGGGTTTTTGCTGGGATAAGAATTCCGAGATATTTTGTACTATTACATTGCCATGCATATGAGTATTTAGATTTAAATGTAAACATGTTTTGATGTTAAACAACAGGTGGGTATCCAAAGATACCAGTTGGAGGTCGATCCTCAACAGTTGCATACAAGGAACTAGGTCAAGCGAGTGATTGTAAGAAACATAGAACCCTTATTATTGTCATTTGATAATAGGGCAAATCCTGTGGGAAATGTATTCTGGCACATAAAAGGTCAGTATCTTGTTTATAAGAAATGCTCTTCATATTTTAATACCATTGTTATACTGTATGTACTATACACTTAAAATATTTCTAACGTTAAGATTTGGAATTGCCCTGATCATTATTCTACCGTTCCTCATTATCTACTTTAAATTTACAATAAAGGAAATAATAATTTTATTAAAAAGGTCAGAAATGTAATTAATTGTGGTAATACTTGGGGAATTAAGCAGACATTAAGATTACTGCAGGCAATGAATAGGCACCAATCCCAAACACTTTAAATACTTGTTTTTCTATGAAAAAGGAAATAAAAGCCATTTATTTCCTATACAAGAACTGTAGACTAATCGCTTCTTCTCTATGAGGAGAACACTTCAAAGCCCAGCATACTGGATATGAGGTGGCACAGTGTGCACAATGACACTGTCTTTGAACTGGAAAGCTAGTTTTAAATCCTTTTTTTAGCTCTCTGTGACTCTTGGAAAGTAATTTTACTTGTGTGTGTGTCCCATACTGCAAAATCTTTTGGTATTTGATGTGCAAAAACATATTAAATAAAAAAAAGTGCCCTGAAGTCTAAAAAAATGAGTAAGTAAGATGAAAGGGAGATAAAGAACTGTGACTAAAATACTATAGTCCACTTTCTAACAGGATTATGGAGGAGAATTTGCTATTGTCAGTCAAGTAGATGGTAAGATTAATAGGGCTCTTTGCATCATTGTGTTATGTTTTAACTTGAACAATCGCCTACTCTGTCTCTACTTGGACAGCTACTGAGATTAGAAGCCCAATAATGTTTAGGCAGGATGATCGGCTTTCAAGATCAGTATCACGATCATGTCTAACTAGACAAAACGAAACAGGATATGAGTTACATTATACCTCATAAAAAGGAATAGTTACAAGCGCAATTGTAAAGTCAGGCTGAGCAGACCGGAGAGAAATGCAGTACACAGTTGTGTGGACAAGAAGATCCCTAAAAACCATATAATCTAGTATCTACATCAGTGAAGTATTTCAGACCAATAACATCCTATCTTTTTATGACTTTTTCTGGAAGCATACAAACATTTATTGTACCTGTCTGATAGGTTGTTTCATTTATAAACAAAACCTGTCCGCTTAGGGCAGGGGTGGGGAACCTCAGGCCCGGGGGCTGTATGCGGCCCCCATAGCCGTTCTAAGTGGCCCGCCCACCCGCCCGGTGGCTTTGCCGGGAGTCAAGTACAGGGGAATTCTCGCAAGAGGTCATACTCACAAGATTCCTCTTAATCAACAGCAACTGGAGACTGTCAGTCCTATTCAGCGGAGCCTGGGACGGCTGCAGCAGGACAATTTGTACATATGGCCCCCAAAGGATTTTTTCCCCATACAAACGGCCCTTGGCACAAAAAAGGTTCCCCACCCCTGGCTTAGGGGTTAATTTATGAAGGCTTCTAAAATTTAAGAAGGTGATGTTGCATAAAGCAACCTATCGGATTATGGGCCTGATTCTGGTTCAATCGCAAAAGCAAATCCTTTCTCTAATGGACAAAACCATGTGCACTGCAGGTGGAGCTGATGTAACATGTAACAGATGTTAAATGTGGTTGTTAGTTTGCTTCTGTGCAGGGTAAATACTGGCTGCTTTATTTTCACTGTGCAATATAGATATCAGTTACAGATAATGTCTTTTGATTTTTGGAAGCGATAGTAAATTTAACCGTTAGTGTCCCTGCAACACTGCTCGTTGCTGACTTGTTAGACCAAAGTAACCAATTTGGATCAGTAAAGTATACCTGAAATAAAAAGTACATAGGTGGCATGTGTTAAATTCTATTAACACATGAATATTTTCTTATTGTGTTGTCATTCAAATAAAGAATATCACATTGTAGCAAGTGTGTTGCTGAAATCAGACATTTGGAAATTTCTGTAATAATATTTTGTGGCCCCAGACGGCACTTTGGGAGAAGTATGTTATGCGTGCCAGGATAAATGTTGTATACAATGCATGCATAATGTGCTTGGTGAATAAAATTACTATGTTTAGATTAATGCACTACTATACATTTCTTGGGTATGGATCATTCGGTCTACAAGAGAATGGTCGACAAGCATTGGGTCGACACCATTAGGTCGACATGGGTCTAGGTCAACATGGGACTAGGTCAACATGAGTCTAGATTGACAGGTAAAAGGTCGACATGGGGTTTTTCACTGTTCTTATTACCCGAATTTCGACACAGTCGACATGGACACTGAACCATAGAACCGCGTCCGCTCGCCATGCTTCGGGCACGGTACCTCGCTACAGCCAGCACACTATTTTATTCTCCCACCATGCCCTAATGGTTGGTAGGGCATGATATACCGTCTGTCGGCACGTCAGCTCAAAAAACAGTGAAAAACCCCATGTCGATATTTTTACCCAATGACCTGTCGACCGTTGACCTTTCTGCATGTCGACCTAATGGTGTCGACCCAATGCTTGTCGAACTAATGACCCTATCCCCATTTCTCTGTTACACTGTTGCCTACGTTTTTTCTTCAAGAGACAAGGCCCATACACACTGGGTGATTTTGAGCTGAATGCCGCACAAACTTGTTTTTTTGAGCTGCTTTCCAGCTCAAAGCCACCCAGTGTATACAGCCCAGCAATGAACGGTGAGCGGTGATGGGCGCTCCCGCATCATCGCCGAGGAAAGCAATTCATCTGAGATTTATGACTGACCCATATTATATTTTTAGTAAATATTGTCAATAAATATAAAAAATAATATTGCCTTAATTTCTTTAAAAAAAAGAAAAGATATTGGGGTCGATTCAGACTCATTCGTATTGGTCTGGATTTGCCCCCGATTTTGATGGTGGGGGGTCTGCGCATGTGCGTATATGCACATGTGCAGACCCCCTTTGTTAACATGTTGCCTGCTCCGGGCAAAAACAAAAGTCATTAGTCGGCAACCATTGAATGATTTATCTCCCCTTCAGCCACATGGGAGGGGATGTGTTCCTATATATATATATTCCCTTGCATGCTGGTGAGGGTATGCGGGTGGCGCAGACCTGTTCGCTAGACAGTGAGCATACACACAGGGCCGGCTCTACCATTAGGCAGCTGCCTATGGTGCCAGGTTCTGGGGGGACGCCATCAAGTCTGCCTATCAAAAGCTTCTATGGAGATCCTTATACTTAATGCAGTTGTGACTGTGGAAATTCAAAGACCTCACCTCCATACTATTGAGGCGTACTTCCCTACTTTGCTGCTCCCTCTTCCTTGTACTGATTTTTGGGAGCCTCCCTGCCATTTTGTAATGTTAGGCAAGTATGCTTCAAACCAGTAGGAAAATGGTTATTGGTGGCAGTATGGGGGGGTGCGGTTTGTTGAACTTTTGCCTAGGGTGCTAAGAAGCCTTACACCAGCCCTGCATACACAGCCTAGTGAATAGGACTGCATCAGGCCCATAATCAGATAAAAAAAATTCTAAAGCAGTATCATCCCCTTCCCTGGCACCAATAATTTTCCAGGCTATGCTCCAGTGCCCAAACTGTCAAACACGAAAAATTCTTGGGATTGCCACTGTTTGCACTGCTTAGCGCCAGCAGCGCCGCTGAGCTGAGTACTGAACTGTCCAGCCCAGCCTCCTCCCCGGTTGTGTGCGATGTGGCCTTGTAACATCATGCCACACACAGATGGGGTTGCTGGGGTTGCCACGGGAAGGGCAAGACAGCGGATGATATAGTGCTAAGGGGCACTGCCTGGCCCCGGGACACTCAGCGGTGGCCAGGCACCACTGAAAGTGTATATGAGAATAAGCACAAGACACATGTAACTGTAGCACATACTATACCATCTAAAAAAGAGCCTCATTTCTTTTTTCAATACATAATAATGTTATTCCTTCATATTAAAATAAAGTGTTTTCCTTTATGATTTTGTTTTATAACTCCAATTGCCTTCCACATGTATCCATATTATAATTGTTCTATAAGTTTTAAAAGGACAAACGTTGGCTTGGTCGAACATTTTACCCCTTTTCTCCCCAGTAGAATTTGATACCCCAATATTTCTAATTATTTGATGGCTGCACATAACTGTAACATTTTCCAGACAATATGTTTGTAATTATCCAAGAGAGGAAGAAAGAAAGAAAGAAAGAAAGGACATTTTCCAGTCAACCCAGGAAGTCACCAAGTTATGCAGAAGGTGCCCATACAGGGTAAAAAAATGGTTATATCTTCAAAGAGCTCAATGGTGATGCATTGTGATTGACTGATTTTGCCACAAAACTCTGAAAAATAGCAACTAATTACTACATCAATTTATTTCTGCACATCTACGGACCAAGGGGTAAATGTCTGAAGCAGTAAAAATAGTGGAGAAGTGAGCCAGTAGAGTAGTTGCCTATGGCAGCCAATCAGTATTTACATAACATTTATAATTTGCATACCTTAACAGTATACAGAACAGCTGATGTTTGGTAATTTATCCCTTTTCAAGGCTCAGTATCTCTCCCCCCGAGAAACTGTTTCAAACCACCGCACAAAATAAATGTAGTAAATGTAGACCTTGGTTTTTAACATTAATATTAATGGAGGAAGTGAACTGCATGGGCTAATAAAAAGGCAGCAGATTCATTTAGCTTTAAAAGACTATTGATTTTTGCTACATCTCTGGATTCACACAATACAATAGCCAAGGCCAGGACCCTTGTGAGAGTAGGATCATCAAGATCACTAGCTGTGGACGAGGGTCAGAGTAAACAGAGCAGGCAGTCAGGCAACAGTTCAATAACAAAGTAACATCATTCAATAGTGTTCACACAAGGAAATATAAATACAAGTACGGTGAAAGTGGGAACATGATTATATTGCTTATTAGATATTGTTACAGATGTTACAGTTCTACCTTAAAAGTTATATCTACTGTATCTCATCTGACACAATTAGATCTATTTCTCACTATCCATCCATTAAATGCTATCCTAAAATTGCGACTTACAGTAGCCACGCATTGTGACTTTTTCTTAAAATATGAGCCTTAGGGGGAAATTATTACGCTCAGTATTGTGTTTGGCCAAGTTTGCACTATCAGATGTGTTTGGCCATTGGGCCTAATTCAGACCAGATTGCAGGACAATTTTGTTCTCTAAATGGGCAAAACCATGTGCACAGCAGGTGAGGCAAATGTATTATGTACAGAGATGTACAAATTTTTTGACCAATTTGGTTGAAAGACATTTCCCTTGATCCCAGTGTTCTGGACGAAAGATGTTGACGAAAGATGTTTCAACCAAATTGGTCAAAATAACTGTACAGTGTGTATGCACCTTTGTTTCTGTGCAGGGTAAATACTGGCTGCATAAATATATATATATATATATAGAGAGAGAGAGAGAGCGAAGGTACGGCACTCTGATCAATAATGAGCATCGAGGCGGGTATAACAACAATGTTTCAGTTTTTATTCAAGTTAAGAGTGCCGCACCTTCCCCCTTGTATAGTTTCTTTGTGAAGCACCTGACACCACCATAGGCTACAGTTATTGGGAGTACCGGACCCCAATATATATAATGTCACTAGTCATCTCGATCAGTCCCCTCTCCCATAGAAAGTGTATGTTTGTTCCTGGAAGCCCCCAGAATCAAATATGGAACCTTAAAACATTCCCAGGAAGGTAATATTTCTTAACTCTCTCTTTTCAATTAGACTACCTAATTCGCAGATATTTAGCATATGTACATCACAGCTTCATCACAGACACAAATGTTTATTTTCTGCAGTTAAAAATATGTTAGTTAAGAACTTGGGTACTTGTGTACTATCACGGCACCCATCGCATCGCAGACCATAAGGCATGCGATGGGACGAGATTTCCCCCGATGTCATACAATGTTAAAATTGTATAGCATTGTATACAATGCCATACAATGCGAAGCGATTTTAAATTGTAATGGGGACTTACAATGTTAAATGCACCCCCACTATGAGCGCGGCAGTGCGCTTCCTCCGACCTTTTCATACCCCCACTATCCACGTCGGCGTGGAGTTGATTTTATATAGTGTGGCGAGCCCGAAGCGTGGCGAGCGCAGCGAGCCCCGTGAGGGGACGCGGAATACATGTAAAGTAATACACGTGCGCTAGCCACGCTTCGGGCTTGGTGGCTCGCTGCGCTCGCCACACGATTTTAAAATCAACTACACGCCGATGTGGATAGTGGGGGTACGAAAAGGTCAGAGGACGTGTACCGCCGCCCCTCGTGGGCTCGCTGCACTCGCCACGCTTCGGGTGGGCGTTCATACTGGGGGTGGCGTGGGGGTGCTTTTAACATTGTAAGCACCCATTAGGGTGCTTATAAGCACCCATTAGGGTGCTTATACAATTTCAAATCGTATAGGGGGCTTATACAATTTTAAATCGCATCGCTGTGCATCGGGTGTATGGCATGCAATGCTATGCGATTAAAAGTTGTGCGACTTAATATCGGGGGCGCCGTGATAATACACAAGTACCAGAACTTGTATTTTGAAAGAAGAGCAACACTCCCTGATGTGGAGCAGGGGGGTACATAAATTTGCTAAGAAAGGGGACAGATACATTGATAGTTTGGATGGAGATACACAAACATTAATTTACAAACTTTTTGAATATACTTCATGGTTTTCATATAGACAATTAACAAGAGCCCCCTAGGGGGATGATTTTCCTTTTGCCTTTATTTTAATTAATAAAAATATATACATAATGCTCCTGTCAAAATCTAAGTTCAAACCCTAAAAATCCAAAAATCTAAATAAATGAAAGTCTTTCATATTCTGTCTGGTCTTCTCCACCCCCCCTTAAAACTTCCTCCCCCCCCCTTTTTCCTTTTTATGTTTATTGTTATTAGGAATGATACTTAGATATTTTCTCATAGGAGAAATATAATGTTACCAAGAAAGTTTCTCAATGTAATTTGCTTTATGTTTCTGACACTTTTTGTTATCTCAAAGTCTGCTTGTATTGTACTTCCTAGTTTGTGAAACACAATAAAAATATTTCTCAAAAAAAAAAAAAGATGTAAAGTTTAAGGAAAAATACAATATGCTACTCATTTCCTAACTGCCATGTTAAGTCTGTGTTTAAAACATGACAGTTAAGAGCTGGTTGATTAAGCTTTATCTCCATGGCTAAGTACATAGACCCCATTGTCACAATGTAGACAGGATGTATCTTCTCTTGCTTGGAATGAACACGTGACACCTCCACCTTCTTCCCAATACTGACTGAAAGGTTGGTTTAAATTAATGATACAAACGGGAGCTGTACTGAGCATCAAAAACTTTTTTTTTAAATCCAGTCAATATGCTTAAACTGACTACAGTAACAAGGGAATTGGGCAGTGTGACAGATCTGCTAGAACATATCTAATAAGTTGATATTTAAAATTTTATGGCCTCAATCTTTTTTTCAACAGAAATCATAATGAATAGAATCTATATGGTTTGCAGTGCTTTCAATATTCTCAAAAGTATATTAACATTTTAGAATGCTGATACCTCGGCTCCCTAATTAAATGTGTCTTTTCCTTAAAGCAAATTTATAATAAAGATGACTTTTAATATTCATATATAGGACTTTGTGAAAGGGGAATGCAAAGTTCCAGCAAGGTTCCATCTTCACAAGAATTAATATGATGAAAAGCAAAATCTTTGTGCAAATACAAAAAGGCTTCAGGCAAAAGCTGAATGGTAAATATTTTATTACGATAATCTCTTTACCAGATAAAAAGTGTACAGAATGAATTAAATGGGTTTCCAGACTTTCTCTGGTGCATTTTATTTCCATTGAACAAGCTACCAAAGCATGTTAAATGCATATAATCTAACTATGTAACAATTTAATGAACCGCTTTAAACAGGTGCAGTGCCATATAATTGGAGCTTCAAGACCAATGTAACGTAGAAAAGTACAATAAAACTTGGGCACAGAGAGTTTGCTACTGTATTATGATACAGGGGGCATAATTCAAACATGAAGGATACCTTTTATATATATACAGGTCGAGTATCCCGTATCCGAATATCCGTTATCCAAATTATTCCGAAAACCAGACATTCCAGAAAGTGAAAAAATATTTTTTTTTTTGCTAAAAACTCACTGGGGACATTTGTAACAGCATCACTGGGGACATGATATGTAACTGGCACTATATATGTGCAAGACAATGATTGCTTGGCATTCAAATTCACTGCTGAGATAGTACACACATTTTGTTTCACGTTTTGAAACCTTGTTTTTTGAACAAATAAAATATATTTGTGTGTATTTTATGTGGTAATAAAATATATTTGTGTGTATATTATGTGTTTATACAGCATAAATGCAAGATACTTCAAAATACATCATTGAAATATTAAAATATTCCGAAATACGGAATAATCCGTTATCCAAAATTCTCCTGGTCCCGAGCATTTTGGATAAGGGATACTCAACCTGTATATATATATATATATATATATATATATATATATATATATATATATATATATATATATATATACATACATACACACACACATATATATATATTTATTTTCCCCAATAGTGGTGAGGCGCCAATTAATAAGTGTACAGTCCTTATGAAAACATCCAATTCATCCAATATGAATAAAATGACAGAGAAATGTTCTCCAAGCGATTGCTTTTATTTTGTTCTTTGATTTGGTACGTGGTCATAAGACAAAAATATGATAGATGTCCCAACGCGTTTCGTCTTCATCAGGGGAACAACAGTACAATCTTATGGATGATATAGGGTTTCCTATTATCGTATATAGGTCCTATTTGGTCCACTGTGTGAATCCGGTGATTTTATTAGTTCTCCTTATTGGATAATTGATTCTCTTTCAACGAGAATTAAAGATAAAAAGATGGTGCCATAAATATTTCTTCTAAAAGGCTTATCTGGCCAAACCTTTTGAAAATATAAGTGAAACCGCCCAGGAAGGATTGTTTGGACACTTTCTCTCTCCTAGTATTAGTAGTCCGCTCTCGAGGACTTCTGTCTCCCACAGGTTCAGCCAGCAGAATATATATATACTGTCCAACATCCGGCACTCAGTGTTTCCTATCTTTAGTAGCGTGCTCTGGCTCAATTAGAATAAAGAACACTGTCCATGTATATCATAGACGCCAGTCACTGCTTGATTTTCAATGCTGTTTTTTACTTCATGTAACAGATACACTTACGATCATCCTTCACCAGTGACTAAATAGCAACAAAGTAATGGGTGAAAAAAAAGTCCATAGATTTTAGTGGACATGATGTTCCTGCGGCTATGCCAGGTCGGAGTCCCCTGACTCCTTCTGTCGGGATGGGTGGCTGGGTGGCGTGTGGGTAAAGAGGTGCAAAAGATCAGGCACAGCCCGCGGGTCAGCTGCCCCGGTGACCCTCCAGTATATGGTAGATGCAAAATGAAGACAATATAAGAACAAAGATGGAGTGTCTGCGCTGTTTTTAAATATCTATTTGCACCATGGATGAAGTCACTTCACATACACAATTTTAGTCTGTTTTTAAATAATGATTTTCATTTATTTGTATAAAAAAGAATTAATCATATAAATTACAGTACAATTTTATAGGCTGCCACCTACAGATATATAAGATAGTATTATAACAACTGCATAACCATTTTATACATCATGCAATCGATATGTACACAAAAGATGAATACACAAATATAAATAAAAGAAAAAAAATTTTGTTCCATATAAAAATTATATATATATATATAAAAAAAATTTCACATATATATATATATAAAAAATAATAAATAAATAATGAAAATATACAGTGTTATATTTTGTAATTTATAGCCCTGGGATAGCGAAAGCTGTAGACTCAGTCCACGTATCTAGAATTCTGGACAGAGAATATGTTTTCTGAAGAAAGACTGAACTGGACGGGTCATAATTTTCATATAGACCCTAATAGTCTTTGATTATAGATACAGTCCTTTCCAATTAAAGATATACACGTGAATATTTGTATGCACAATCTTGTGCCTTTGGTTGGTTTAAGGGTATATAACTTTAGGAAAAAGTGAATTGTACGGTGTCCTCTCTTTCTCTCACACTCCCAGGCCTGACGGTCGCCAAGGTGGCGGTGTGGGTTTTCTCCTCTCAGCCTCATGCACCCACAGTGTCATTCACCCTGAACCCTCTCTCCTTTTCTCCTCCTTTGAGTCTCACTCTATCCGTCTATACTACCCCTACCACCTCCGTGTCGCTGCAATCTACCGCCCCCCTGGCCCTATCTCCCAATTTCTTGACAACTTCGCCGCCTGGCTTCCACACTTCCTCTCCTCTGACCTGCCATCTGTCATTCTTGGTGACTTTAACATCCCCTTGGATAACCCCGCTGATCCTGGCACCTCCAAACTCCTCTCTCTCTGCTCCTCTCTTGGCCTATCTCAGTGGACTACCTCTCCCACCCACATCCAAGGACACTCCCTCGATCTCGTCTTCTCTCGCTCTTGTTCCCTTACTGACTACACTATCTCAGCTTTTCCTCTTTCTGACCATCACCTCATCTCCTTCTCCCTCACTGCTTCCCCCTCTCCCACCCCCCCTCCCAAGCGCATTGTCTCACGGCATAACGTCAACACACTTGATCTTGCTGCCTTCTCAAACACGCTGTGTCCTCTTCTCGCCCCAATCGCCCTCATGTCCTGCCCGAACCTCGCTGCCTCCCTCTATAATGACACCCTATCTTCGGTATTGGACTCTGCCTGCCCTCCCTCCTCTATCCCCCTTCGATGCTCCAACCCCCAACCGTGGCACTCACCTATCACCCGATTCCTTAAAAAGTGCTCTCGCACTGCTGAGCGCTTCTGGAAGAAATCACGCTCCCTTGCGGATTATCTCCATTTCAAATTCATTCTTTCCTCCTTCAGCTCTGCCCTTGCTCTGGCCAAGGAATCCTACTTTAAGTCCCTCATCCTTTCCCAATCATCCAATCCCCGCAGGCTCTTCGCCACCTTCAACTCCTTGCTCTCCCCCCCTCCTCCAGCTCTTCCGTCCTCCATCGTAGCCGCTGATTTTGCTACCTACTTTTCAACCAAAATCTCCTCTCTCAGGACTGCCATCACTGCTGCCATGACCTCACCCTCTCCCTCCTCCCCTCCTACATCTCCACTCCCCTCCTTCCAACCCCTGTCCTCATTTTACCCCACCACTGCTGCTGAAGTCCACTCTATCCTTCAATCCGCTTCTCCCTCCACCTGCCCGCTTGATCCTATCCCCTCCAATATTATCCGTCGTCTCAGTCCATCAGTCTGCTCTCACCTGGCTCACCTCTTTAATCTTTCCCTATCCTCTGGGATCTTCCCTTCCTCCTTCAAACACGCTCTTGTCTCCCCAATTCTCAAAAAAACAAATCTGGACCCCAACTCTCCATCCAACTACAGGCCCATCTCCCTCCTCCCTTTTGCCTCCAAACTCCTAGAACGTCTGACCTATAATCGTCTCCTAAGCCACCTTACTGCTAACTCCATTCTAGACCCCCTCCAATCCGGGTTCCGCCCTTTACATTCCACTGAAACTGCCCTGACCAAAGTCACTAACGATCTACTATCGGCTAAATCCAAAGGCCTCTTCTCTATCCTCATCCAGCTTGATCTGTCGGCTGCCTTTGACACTGTTGACCACCCTCTCCTGCTCAACACCCTCCGCTCCTTTGGCATCACTGGCACGGTCTTCTCCTGGTTCACCTCATACCTCTCCGATCGCTCCTTCTCCGTCTCCACTCCGAGCTCCTCCTCTCCTACTACCCCCCAGCCAGTCGGTGTTCCCCAAGGGTCAGTCCTTGGCCCTCTCCTCTTCTCCCTCTACACCACCTCTCTGGGCACCCTCATCAGCTCCTATGGTTTTCATTACCACCTTTATGCTGATGATACCCTAATCTATCTCTCCTCCCCCGACTTATCCCCATCACTTCTGTCCAAGGTCTCCGAATGCCTCACGGCCATCTCAGCCTGGATGACCCAACGCTTCCTGAAACTAAACATGGCTAAAACTGAACTTCTAATCTTCCATCCCCCGAACATCCCCTCTTCTCCCACTATCTCCATCAGCATTGGTGAAACCGAGATCACGTCCACCGACCAAACGCGCTGCCTCGGTATCATCATTGACTCCTCCCTCTCTTTCACCCCCCACATTCGTGCTCTCTCACAGTCTTGCCGCTTTCACCTACGCAACATCTCACGCATCAGACCATTCCTCTCCACTGACGCGACCAAAATTCTCATTCACTCTCTTGTCATCTCCCGCCTTGACTACTGCAACATCCTTCTCTCTGGACTACCTCTCACCCGCCTCGCACCTCTCCAATCCATTCTTAACGCTGCTGCTAGGCTCATCTTCCTCTCCCGCCACTCTACCTCCGCCTCCCCCCTCTGTTTATCTCTTCACTGGCTCCCCATTCCTTTCCGAGTTCTCTTTAAACTCCTCACCACCACCTACAAGGCTCTCTCCTCCTCCACAGCTCCCTACCTCTCTTCACTGATCTCTATCCACACTCCCTCCCGTCCTCTTCGCTCCATCGCTGACCGCCGACTGACCTCTCACCTAATCACCTCCTCCCACTCCCGTGTCCAAGATTTCTCTCGCGCTGCCCCCCTGCACTGGAACAACCTCCCGCCACCCATCAGGCTATCTGATTCCCTTACCTCCTTCAAGCGCTCCCTCAAAACCCACTTTTTTCGACTAGCCTATCCCTCCTCCTAACCTCTTTTGATCCTCCTATCCTGCCTCCGTTCCCCTCCGTTCCTACTTATCCTATTGTATTTCGTTCGTCCACCCACCTATTTTTAGTATGTTAACTCTTATGAGCAGGGCCCTCCTTCCTCACGTACTCACCCTACCTCATTACCTCACCTGTGCTCCTGTCCTGTTCTTCCCTTCCTCTACTTCATCTTCGGTCTCCTTGACTATTTTGACACCTACTTCTGAACTGATGCTGATTTTAGTTCTACCAGCTATACCCCTATTTATACTGTATCTTTCTACACACCCTGTACGTTACCTTGTAATTTGTTTTTTTTTTGTTTGCTTTGTACGGCGCTGCGGACACTTTGTGGCGCCTTATAAATAAACGTACTACTACTACTACTACTTGTACAGTGGTGCGTCTCTCACCTGCACGGGCTGTGCATGGATATCTGTCCCGGTAGCGAAGTGTCTCTCTGCACACACTGCACTCAGATGTCTGCGCTAGTGATGGAGTGTCCCTCCGGTGAGCGGGGTGGTCGGGGAGGACACCGCGTGGATGTTGTTGGCTGGCGTCTCACTCACCCGTATAGTTGGAACCGGACAGCTGGTGCTGCTCTCACCTGCGCCGCTGTATCACCTGCTTCTCACCGGAGTTCTCCTGGCATCTTGGAGGACGTAATGACGTATAGCTTGGTCTGTGTTTCTCCCAATCAAATTGTGCTGCACGGGCTGTGCATGGATATCTGTCCCGGTGGCGGAGTGTCTCTCTGCACACACTGCGCTCAGATGTCTGCGCTAGTGATGGAGTCGAGGGGGGATTGTCAGTATTCTCTCCCCCACCCCTCCTCAGCAGCAGCACACACCTACAGCATGTGCTGTGCTGAAACCAGGCCCAGCATGATCACAGCACATGCTGTAGGTGTGTGCTGCTTCTGCCTGGGAGAGACGGAGTGGGAAAGGGGGGGGGGGGGTCAGACCAAGGCCCGCACCGGGCCCCTCCAGCAAGCCTGTGCCCAGGTAATTAGAACCCGGAACCCCCTCTTCCCCTCGGGGGCCCTGCATACAAGATATTTCCAGTCATAACTGGTCAACCCTACCAAAGTCTTTAAAAGTTCAAAAGCTCTCTAAAAATCCACCTCTAGCTATGCTAACCTCCCTAGTTCACCTTGTTGCTTTGGTGGTCTCTATCCTGAGTCCAATGTGCTATGTGTGTCTGACCCTTAGATTGTAAGCTGCTTTAAGAGCACACCTTAACTTATTTTTCTACCTTGTATTTCCCTATCTCTATTGCACTCTGACACCTTACAAATCAGCAGTAAAAACATCAGGATTCCAATGCCAGAATACATACAGCTGTAATACGGTAGCAGATTAAAAAAACAAGATCTTACAGTAAGATATATTTGGTACTTGTTTCCTAGCACGGCGCCCAGATTTCCTACGTATGGCACCGTAGTGAAATCGCATCACATCGCATGGACCATTGTAGCGGCATGCGATGCGATGCGATTTTTTAATGTAATTTTTCTATGCTCATTGTACCCCACTGTATCGCATTGCATCGCATGTTCCGCAAAATCGCATGCGATCGCATGCGATTTAATAGGATGTGCGATGCCATGAAATTAGCTATACAATAATATGATTGTATGTCCCAAAAATAGGTTTAACGCACCCCCCACTATCCACACCACCCCAAAGCATGGCGAGCGCAGCGTCCTCTGACTTTATCATTACCCCACTATCCACGTCAGCATGGAGTTGATTTTATATAGTGTGTCGCCACGCTTCGGGCTCGGTGGCTCGCCACACTATATAAACTCGACTCCACGCCGACGTGGATAGTGGAGTAATGAAAAAGTCGGAGGACGCGTTTCGATTCCGGGTGGCGTGGATAGTGGGGGGTGCATTAAACCTATTTTTGGGACATACAATCATATTATTGTATACCTAATGTCATGGCATCGCACACCCTATAAAACCGCATGCGATCGCATGCGATTTTGCGGCAGATGCAATGCGATTCTATGTGATGGCCCGGGGCTGAGAGAGCAGTGAATAAATTACATAGGAAAATCGCATTGCATCGCATCGCACATCGCATGGCCCTAAAATGGCCCATGCGATGCGATGCGATTTCCTTACGCAGAATAGCCCACTAAGCAAATTGCTTAGTGGGCGCCGTTCTAGGAAACAAGTACCTTATATTTTATTGACATGTGGAGTCTCTGTAATGTGCTAAAAACATATCAGTGGCCTTGCTATCAATGACTAATACACATTTACCAATTCCCACAGCCGCTGATATAGTTAACTATATCGACAGTGCGCTGGAGAACAATATAGTATATACACGTTAATATCGTTCTCCCAGGAACCACCAATATATTTAATGCGTAAATATCATAAACAAAATATCGCACAGTATTTGCCCAGCTTAAGATCCATTTTTATTTGGCAATTCTGCTTAATCTACGTTGTGAATAAATGTTGAAAATCTAATCAATAAAAGGCAAAATATGAACCTTCTCAATTTATTTCTGTGTGTGCTAGCTAATTTCTCTTTTTTGATAAACCTGTGACTGTCTAAAATAATACATGCATTTGCATTACTGACTCTTAACCATGCTCGACTCTTGTCAATCAATCCAATAACAATTGCAGGAGAGGCCACAAAGCACAAGCAGAATTCATTAAAAGAAGCCAAGCGATGTGTAAGAGTGCACATTCATTCCAGCTGCCTGTCTCCTATCTTATCTGCATATAAATGATGACAGTAGCAAGTGACATTATAGGGAGCTCATGTGAATTAAAACATAGTGCACCAATAAGGCCTGTAATGGAAATCTGTACACAGGCATTGACAGTATAGTTTTATTGCAGAGTGATGGGAGATCAGCAGCACTGGTCGCACAAAATCACCATTTAACAGATAAAGCTCTCAAGACCCTGGAAGATAGCGCATAAAATTCACAGCTGATCTGGTCAGCACACAGCTTTACAAGACTTATGTGTACAATGACTCATTATAAGACAGGAATGTTTTTGTCCACAATCATTTATTCAATTTACTTTACACAATCACAAACTTCATTATATAGAAAGCAAAGTAATCAGAGATGTTCTGTAACGCTGAGTACACATGATTTGAATGATTTGGCCAATGCTGACATTTTTGAAGTAGTTGAGGTGTATTGCTTGCAACATCCTATGTTGTCTGTACATGCATGATGACAGAGGACATCGCTAGCAAGGGCCGCCAGTGCTCCATTGCTGCCAGCCAGGGCCGGCGCTACCTGCTCAGCAGAGCCACTGCGGTCAGCCACCCTGTGCCTTTCTGTGGCTGGCATAAAAGCCCCCACAGCTGCAGTCATTGGCACACAAGGAAATGTCTCCTGGCTCCCAGCTATACAAGGCAGCATCGTGGGCGTGGCGTCCGTGGGCGCCAGTGCCAGAAGCAAGTTCCCCGAGCGGGAGGTAAGTGCTGCGACGCAATTCAGGTCACTGGTCCACAGGAGGGGGTACAGGAGCCCACCTGTGCCCTGTCACTTACCCCCCTGTTCTGTCACCTCCCCTGTTCTGTCTCTGTCAACCCCCACTGTGTTCTGTAACTGTCAGACCCCCCTGTGTTCTGTCACTGTCAGCCCTCCCCCCCGTGTTCTGTCTCCCACCCTGTGTTCTCTCACTGTCGCCCCCCCTGTGTTCTGTACTCTGTCACCCCCCCTGTGTTCTCTCACTGTCACCCCCCCTCCATGTTCTGCGCTTTCTGTCACTGTCCCTATGTTGCCACCTTGACACCTCCATGTTGTGTCACTGTAAGACACCCCATTTGTTTTTTTTGTATCATTGTGTGACACTCCCTCTATGTTCTGTCCTAGTCATAGAGCCACCCCTGTGTTCTATTACTGTGCCACACTCCTCAGTGTGTTGTGTCCAAGCCACTGTGTCACCTCTGCTCTGTTTTTTGTTCAAAATATTGTCCCCTCCCCATGTGTTCTGTGTGACACCTGCCTCTCCCCCCCCCCCCCCCCCATATGTTGTGTTATAGTAATTTACTGCTGGGCACTGAAAAGTGCTGTTACAGGTGCCTCATTGGATTTAGTGCCAGGCAGTGAGCATATCATAGCTTTCGCATCAGCAGTCAGTCATGAGTGGCCATAATCAGTCACAAATGGTGCCAGATGTGGCATAATGTGTTAAGGAAATTACTGAGTGAGACATAAAAAACTTTTTTCCACCAAATTTCCCGGTCACACACACAGGATTTTTGACCCAGGATTTTGGTGGGTCTCCCTTACCATGACCCTATTTCCACTGTCCTGATTTCCCAGGTTTTTCCTAGGTTGACACCATTTACACTGAAACTGGAATCCTGGGAAAGCAGGGTGGACGGCCGGGCAGTGCATGGAAACCGGCTTGCGGGCGGCTGTACAGCAAGTCAAAAGCTTGTTTTACCTGCTAAAAACCTTGCTTGAGTCCTGGATAAAAATCCCAGGTCACTAGACTTGGGATATTGTACCTTGTCACCAGGTCCACTCATAAAAAAATTCCTGGGTTGGTGCACATTCATGTGCAAAAACTGGGATTTTTATGTCGCTGGAAAAGGGGGGATAAAGTGTAAAGGGAATTAATGTTTGTTATAATGTGTTAAAATGGGGCATTACTGTGTAGCATAATGTATAAGAAGCACTACTATTTTATGGCATAACAGATACTACTGTGTGGCATAATGGAATAAAGGGCTCTACGGGGTGGCGTAACATGAATAAGAGTCGCTACTGTGTGGTGTAATGTGACCAAGGGTCACTGCTGTGTAGCATAATTTGAATAGGGGTACTATTGTGTGGCCACACCCTTTCCCTCTGAGACCACATTCCATTGGAACATGCTGTTCCTTTATAAAATATGGGAGGTAGGGCACAAATTTATATTTTGCAGGGGGCGCGGAACACCCTAGCACTGGCCCTGCTGCCAGCATCAGAAAGTGTGTACCGCTCGCAGGGTCCCATCACCCACGATATCGCTGGTTGCACTCGTCACCTTATTTTGGTATATTTGGACTGGACCCTTCATTTGCACTGGGCCGCTGTTTTGCGTCTGTGCTTGTGCAGACACATTTCTGCAAATGTGCAGATGCAGGGTGCGTGCGGCCACGGTGAACAAACTTGTCGCCAGGTGCACGCATCCAACATTTCGGGTAGGGGTGAGGAGCGGTGGGCCGGGGTTCCCATGAAAACGCTGGGTGTTCCCATGGAAATCGCCCGGTGACGTGGGCATCGAGAGCGGGCAGCTGACATCACCGGATGTCATATGCCAGTCCACTTCCTTTAGAATGCCCACACACATCTAAGGTTACCTAGTGTGTGTGTGCCTTCCACATCATTCGATGGCCGGCGACAATCGAATGATGTGGGTGTTCCCCCCCCCCAAAGCCTGCAAATGGATGTTTATGTTAAACATCCATTCAGTCAGTGCATGCGAACACACGCTGCAAGGGGAAGGGTGGTGGTTTGGTGAACTTGCAAGGCTGCGAATACACAATTTGTGAATCAACCAGAACAACCCTCCTAGTGTGTACCAACTTATTACATCATCCTTACAGCTTGTTCTATCTCCATCTGCTATCAGGAGGATACTCTTGGGCCTTTTGTCCTGGGCCCTGGAAAAACAGGGGGCCTGGGTGGTAGCTGCATACATTACAGTCAAAAGCTGTAACCAGATGGTGCCAGTGGCATTTCAAAGTAGAAGCTGACCGAGAGTCAATCGGAGCTTTTCGACTGGCAGTTAATCAGAAGCAGCTGGCTCCTTATTGGCTGCTGATCTGTGAGTGCCGATTGGTTCATGGACAGTTCCAAATTAGAAATGCAGCAGGCACTGTACTGTTGGCACTGCAAGGCTTCCTGTTAGCAATTGTAGGTGGCTGCATCTACACTGTGAAAGAAGATAAAGAAGAGCTGGGGGAGGAGAAATACACGGAGCATGCAGAATTTTTTGGAATACCTTTCCATGGGATAGCAACAGGAGCACAAGCCCACTGCAAGCCAAACAAAAAAGATCATCAATGAAAATGGTGCATGGCCTACATCACAAAACTTACTAGGAAAGACCAATATCTTAATATGTATAGTTTAGAGCAGATAAGTGAAAGGGTGGAATTGATAGAAACTTTCAAATATATCAAGGGTTTTAACAAGGTAGAGTAGGGAGATATTCTTCACAGGAAGAGAAGCCACAGAACACTAGAGGGAAGAAGATTCAGGGGAAATTTGAGGAAAAATGACTTCACAGAAAGGGTAGTGGATAAGGTGATTAGACTACCATCAGAGGTGGTACAGGCAAATACAGTAGAGCACTTTAAACATGCTTGGGATAGGCATATTGATATCGTTACAAAGAAATAAGGATCCAATATGGATTGAGGTAACAGGTTGTAAAAAGGGGGCAGACTAGATGGGCCAAGTGGTTCTTATCTGCTATCAAATTCTATGGTTCTATGTTTCTATGAACTGCAAGATCTGTTTCCAGGGCTGCAAATATATAACTCTTATAACCCTTTCATTTTGCACATGAACGCGCATCAACCCAGGAGTAGTGTCTGAAAAGTTCCCAGGATATCACTCCCAGAACCTGAGTCCCTGCAAAACAACCTGGGTTTTTCCCAGGATTTGATTTCCAGGAAGAAGTCCTGTGTTATGTCTGAATGGTGCTAAACAGGTTTTTCCTCTCTTAAGCCTGTTTTGGTTTGTGTTTTTATGTGTGAAAGAGGTCTTCTATTTTCCCAGGTCGGAGGTATAGTGTGAAAGGGGGTCTGTGACTAAAACCCTGGAATCGTACCGGGTTGAAAATCCCGGATCATCCCTGGCAAAATCCCTTGTAGTATGTCTGAAAGGGGTATAAATATGTAATTTGTGTTTTAATGTCCCTTCAGATCCCACTCTGCCTCCTACTCTGATCTCCTCAGTCTCCTACTGTATATAATGTATTCATATCCTCTCTCATGTGCTAACCATGAGTGTCTACCTCTAGTTCCCCCCATCATCAGTAGAGTGTCTGCCTTCATGTCACACCCCACCACCAGCAGAGTGCATGCCTCCATGCTCCCCATCACCAGCAGAGTGTCTGCTTCCATGTCCACCATGTCACCAGAAGAGTGTATGTATCCATGCTCCCCCCCCATAACCAGCAGAGTACATGCCTCCACACATCCCCATCGCCAGCAGAGTGTCTGCCTCCATGCCCCCCCTATCACCAGCAAAATGTCTGCCTCTATGTGTCACTCCCATCACCAGCAGTGTCTGCCTGCATGTCCTCCTCCCATCACCAGCAGACTGTATACCTCTATGTGCCCGCCCATCACCAGCAGAGTGTATGCCTCCATAACACCAGCCAGGGGCGTAACTATAGCACCGCAGCCCCCGCGACCACGGGGGGGGGCGCTGTGCATGTGCGGGTGCCGGGGGCTGCAGTGCTATAGTTACACCCCGCCGCCATCCCCCGCAGTCTTTACCTGTCAGTGTCTTTAGTACGCACTGGTCCCGGCTCCCTTCTTCTGCTATGAGGACCACAACAAAATGTCCGCCCCCATTTAGCAGACTGTTCTGTGAAACTGTCTGCTGCATGGGGGCGGACATTTTGTGGTGGTCCTCATAGCAGAAGAAGGGAGCCGGGACCAGCGTGTACTGAGCGTAGGTAAGACTGCGGGGGGTGGGGGTTTGCATGGGCGGCGAGGCGGGTGTTGGTGCGGCGGGGCGGGCGGCGGTTGGTGCGGTGGGGCCGGCGGGCGGGGGTTACTGCGGCGGGGTGCGTGGGTGGGCTGGGTGGGGACCCTCCCTTTAACGGCGGGGAGGCGCCCAAAAGCTAGTTACGACACTGACACCAGCAGATTGCATGCCTCTATTTGTACCCCCATTTAAAGAAAGTGTGTGTCTCCATGCTCCCCCCTCCGCTTCAGTCATCTGTGTGAATGAATCCATGTTGCTCAGTGTTTTCTTTTTTCCCTCTTTCTTTTTTTGTGTGTCTGCCCTTTCTTTTGCCTACCAGACCCTAATTCAGGGCAGCAGGCCCTGCCTAGTTTGTCAGTTCCAGGCCTTACTATTTCTGATGGCAGTCCTGCTACCACCCTATGGGGCTAATTCTGCATGGGTCACTAATGTGAGAATTTGCAGTTAACCATGATGAGAAAGCTGCCACCCTGACAAAAAGAGGAAAATGACCCTTTCTAAATTGAGAGAGATTTTAGAATGTGTAACTTTGCATAGCCCACACATCATCATACTCTCACTTAACTTTGCTGACATGAGAACAAACTGTTACTGCTCAGCTACAGCACAGTTACAGTCCAGCAACAGCACAGTTACATCTTATGTCGACACTGCTGTTACAGTATGTTGATACTGACAATGTCAGAATCCCAACTTACAGGGCTTATTCTCCCTTATGGTGGTCCAAAGCAACCATAGAGGGAGAATAGAACCTGTGGCAAGCGCAGTGAGCCACCAAGCCCGCAGCATGGTGAGCACAAGGGGCTTCTTTGCACTTGCCCAACTACCAGAGTACTGGATGTTGGGATTCTGACGTCAGTCTAATGGCTGCCAGATTCCCGACTGTCGGACCTCCATACCACAGCCAAGGTTTTGCTGTAATTCTTTATACTGTAGTTAGCTGACTATGTGGAATTACATTAATAAGTTAAATAGCCAGCCATTCTTCATATTCCCTAACCAATATTAAAAATTCAGAGTCATTGGTATAAATGTAATGCTTTTTAGATGTTTACCACATCTTTTACAAGTTTTTACTTGTCTTTTACAAGTTTAGTAGTCAGCTCTGTTCATCCTAAAGCCTAAACAGCCAGTACACTTGGAATAATAAAGTTAATTGCTCTCTTTGGAGAATGTGTTTTATGTTTTTTTTAACAATGAGCAGCACACTTCTAAAGGTGGGCATACATCGAGACGATTTGGTCCGATTTCGGCCGATTGCGATCAATCGGGCCATTAAATCGGACCAAATTGTTTCTTCATGACATGGCGTCGGGTCCGATGCGCGGTCCCATGCATATCGGACCCGGCCTCAGGGGTCAGACCAGCGGGACATAAGACCCATCGCAATTGATGGGGCGGGCGGCGGTGACTAGAATGATCATCAGTGTCCACTGTGTCCAGCGCCGTAGCGGGTGGGCAGCAGCCGCGGCAATTACAACTTTAAAATAGCATGTCAAATGACTGCCCTGCTAATGATTGGCTGAAATAGATCACTCTCAAGCCAATCAGTGGCCTCCCTCTGCGGAGGCTGATTGGCTGAGAGTGCTCTATCTCAGCCAATCAAAAGCTGGAGAGTCATTTGACACATTATTTTGAAGATGTAATAGCCGCCGCTGCCCGCCGGCTGCGGCGCTGGACACAGTGAGTCTGATTAACACTGCTGCCCCACTCCTTCCTCCCCAGCCGGCCACTCATTTGAGAGCTGCCGCCGCCCACCCCCACTGCTCCTCACCGCCCTGCAGGTCCCTGTTATTTTTTTTACATGTGAAAAATGGCACCTCAAGTCCTAATCATATGTGAGCCTCCCGGGGAGCTTCCGGGCATCTCGGAGGAGAATTGGGTCCGACTTGTCCTTAGGACAAGTCGGCTCTATGTATGGGGGCCTTTACAGAAAGCCTGTTGGTTCTTACAGTGTTTAGTAAGTACAGAGAGCATGCTTAATCCCTATATACTGTACAACGTACAAAGCTCTGGACACACGGACTGATTCCGTTAATATTGGCGGCTGCCAGGACCCGGTGGGTGCGGACTTCGGGTGACAGGGAGAGAGCAACAGCGTGGTGGGGGAAGTTGGGGCCATGCTGCATTGAACAGCATGGTCCTCATTTAAGAATGTAGAAATAAACTGTTCTGCACAATCTCTTTCTACAGTCTATTCCGATGCCGCAGGGCCACGCATCGGGTGCTGCATAGAACAATGCAATTTACACTATGTGCTATGTGATTTTGACTATATCATCAAAATCAATAGTGCAAATCGCACCATGAGTCCACAGCTTAAGTGCAATATTGACACAGATACGTAACTACTGTATAGTGGAGATAAAAGCCTTGCTTTACACAGTAAGTATGAGGCGTAACAGTTCTTGTATTATTGAATGTAACCTTCCTCTGAAAGCTACGTATTTTGCACTGGCAAAACTTTCTGTAGCTAAATAAGAAATACAGTAAGGTGAATATTTTGCATCTCTACTACTAACCACACATTTGTGTCCTCAATGTGTATGCACAATTCTATTTTGAATCATGGCTGTAAGCAATGGTTTTACGTGTCTTCAGACACACCATAAAGTTCTTGACCTGGCAACTTAGTAGTGCCAAGCATCTTTCTTGTGCAAAAGGTCATATTCACATAACAACTGGAAGTGACAAAACTACTTTGATAGAATATGCTGATCAATTTGATATGCAATATTTGTACATCTGTTTGAAGATCAGTCAATCTGTATAAGACGTGGCAGGATGCAGCACCTGTGGCTCTGTCTTGCACCATGTGCCATTGTGCTTCATTAGTGAATTTGTACTGTATGTGTTTAAAACAAATTCCTGTGTGAATAAAGCCTCTGAAGTGCACTGATGGTGGTGGATTGCTGCATCTGCACTGCACATAAAGGGGCTCTAACACCTGCGGTGTATTGGGGTAATCCGCAATCGTCTATCTGGGGGATCGGGATATTAAACATGAGTAATAATACTGATAACTCAATCCCAGTGGGTATCGTGGAATCAGGACTTTTTCACATGCAAAATATCCCCAGATTGACGATTATTACAACCCTCTAATCTTCTTATCAGGTCAGTGTAATTGCAGTGCTTTAGGGTTGGGGTATCAGGGGATTGAGCCTGCAGATGTATGTGCCCCTTTAGAAATGTGATTGCAAAAAGTCAATATGATACCATTTTTAGAGCATTGACTTTTTGGAAGATAGTAATACTATGAATACTGTATAATAAGTTTGGGGCAAATACAGAGTTTAAAGAAAATTAGGTGTATATTTTAAATCTTTCAATCCAAATGCCTCTGTGTGCAAGTATGGTTGTGACTAGTAATCATTATTATGCGTTTGTATCCACCCTAGACACCTTCCAATAGACTTGCATTCTCTTATGTTAATATCTGCATAGCCCATAGCTGCATCAACACACCCTAAGTGAACTTTGAATACTGTATGTAAGAACACATTCAGATTTGTACATAAACCCAATGGTCTACATACATTTCCAATGATGTGCGGTCTGAGCAAGATTAAGACCCATTCTGTTCATGTGCAGATCAGGTGCTGGGATATCGCTCACAGTTCCCTGTTAGCCGCAGCATGATTGACATGTTGCAGCATATGAGGGACGAAGCAGGTTAGGCACCCAACATAAATCTTCAAAACGTGGGGTGTTCTGCCTCCATTTTGAAGGCATGACGGGCCTAGGGTCTGCATTATCGGGTCATCCAACAGCCAGCTGTGGGTCTGGAGTGGAGACAGCATAGATTATGTGAAAAATATATATTTTTTTTTTTAAAGTAGAAAATATTTATTGTCACTGAGCAAGAGGGTACAATGTTTTTCTAGAATTTTAGGATAGCTGCTTTACTGGAATTAACAAACAGCATTACTATTTGAATGCAAGATATATACCAGCTACTCTTGGCAGGAAGTTAATTAAACAGCAGGAAGTAAATTAAGCAGCACTAGATATGGGGGGTTTCTAGAGGATTCTATGATGTTTAGGCAAATAATGAGAGCTGTAATGGAAAGAAGGATGCAGAGCCTCCATGAAGCTTTATAAGGTAGATGCTAGATCCAAGATAGCTACAGGACCTTGGATACTGTCACAGCCATGTGACCTTCCTCCTCATTACAGGGATGATTCAGTGCACTGAGGGAGCATAGGGTTGGGTACCTGGTGGAGTCGTTTAGATCAGTATTCAGAATTAGGATCCTGTGCACTGTGGGAAACTAGGTTTAAAGTGTGGGAGAGGAGGATAGGGTTAGATTAGCACACTTGGATTTAAATTCAACCAACTTTATAGTGCACAGCTGCTAGACAAGCCCAGCAGCATTATATAATAGTTTGTTTCTATTTGTATCACACATTTAGCAGCTGCAATTTATCTATCATCACAGGTAATCAGCCTTTTTACTGGATAAAGATGTATTTAACCCCTTCCCGACAATTGACGTACATTTACGTCATGGTCGGGAAGTACTTCCCGACACATGGCGTAAATGTACGTCATGGCTTGTAACTGTCACCGCGTCTATAGACGCGGTGACAGTTTCAACATGTCTGCTGTCCCTGACAGCAGACATGTCCGTGCATGCCCAGGGGGGGCTGCGATGCCGCCCCCCCCCCGTCGGCGATCACTGTGATTGGCTGTTCAGTGTGAACAGCCAATTACAGCGTTTTCTGTGTCACCGGCGAATAACGTTCGCCGGTGACACGCGATCGGAGGTGATTGGTGCTGTAAAGTACAGCACCAATCACCGCGGGGTGTAAGGGTGACACTGGTGTCACCCCACCTCACCCCGCCCGCCCCCAAAGGCCGTGATTGGTCCGTCGGACCGACGGACCAATCACAGCCATGGAGGGGGGTTTAAACTAACGGTGACTGCACTGCAGACGCCATTCCGGTCTGGAATTGCGTGCAGTGCGGTCACCGTGCCTAGCTGCCGCAGTATACTGACCTGAACCTTGCCAAATACTTACCTGATCCTTGCAAATATCTTGCCTGCTTCATCACTGCTTGTAGTGTGCTGGATGCTTCCTGGATCCTGTTACTTGTGACTTCCTGTGTTGTGAGCTTGTGCTGCTGCAGTGTAATAGCGTTAGATAGAGAGAGAGAGAGATAGTGTCAGAGAGTGCTATATTTTGTGCTGCTGCAGTGTGATATAGTTATAGAGAGAGAGAGAGATAGAGAGAGAGAGAGAGAGATAGAGAGAGATAGAGAGATATAGAGAGAGATAGAGAGAGAGAGATAGAGAGAGATAGAGAGGCCTAGTGACAGAGAGTGCTATATTTTGTGCTGCTGCAGTGTGATAGTTATAGATAGAGAGATAGAGAGAGATAGAGAGAGAGAGATAGAGATAGTGACAGATTGTGCTATATATTTTTTATATAACTGACTGCTGCCCCCCCTTTTGTGCTGATCAGTATAAATTAACTGATCAGCAACTTTTTGGGGGCGCAGGGTTTTTTTTATATATATATATATATATATACCTGTCACTGCTGCTGCTGCAGTGTCATAGAGTGTTAGATAGTGAGAGATAGAGAGATAGAGAGAGATAGTGACAGAGAGTGATAGAGAGTGCTAAATTTTGTGTCTGCTGCCCCCGCCTTTTGTGCTGATCACTATATCTGAGGTGATCAGCAACTTTTTGGGGGTGCAGAGGTTTTTTTTTTTATATATACCTGCCAGTTGCACTGTCAGTTGCACCAAAGGTTGTGCACCTGCTGCCCCTCACTGGTAATCAGTGTCGCATCACTGATCACCTTTTATTTTTGTGTGTGTGCTGTGGGGTCTTTTTTTAATTTTTTTTTTACACACACTGTGATTTTGTGGGTGTCCTGTGGCCGCTGTGCGCTGATCAGTGACATACATCACTGATCATCTTTTTCGGCACAGGGTTGATCTATTTTTTTTTTTTTTTGATCAAATTCCTGTTGCCTTTGAGCGCTGTTCAGTGACGGACGTTACTGACCAACATCTGTGCTCAATTTTTGGCGCAGGACCTTTTTTTTTTTTTTTTAACCCCTTCAATTTTTTTTTTTTAACCCCTTCAATTTTTTTTTTAACCCCTTCAAAAAAAAATTTTTTTTAACCCCTTCAATTTTTTTTTTTGTATAAAGTATTTTTTTTTTCTGCACTACATACACACTACACACTACATACCCCCCGGGTTGAAATAAAGTTTGTACCCCCCCCTACACTATACACGTGTTGAAACATTTCACTACCAGTAACACAAAAATAAAAATGGCATCCCAAATGTCATCCCAAATGTCATCCCAGTCATCCAGAAGAATGTATTCAGCGGAGGAGGCATATGCCATGCTTGCTTCTGACTCTGACACAGCCAGTGATGCAAGCGGGGAATTTGAAGGATTCGCCTTAAGCTCCTCTTCCTCCTCTGGTGATGAGGGACCCCCTCAAAGACGCCCCCGTAGAGCAGCTGAGACCCCCCCCCAATAATTGATCTCGTATGGACCCCACCACCAGACAATTTTGAGCCCCAGGTTCCTGAGTTTTTGGCCATGCCAGGAATCCAATTTGATTCCACAGGTCTCAGAGAAATTGACTTTTTCAAATTATTTTTCTCTGATGATTTTATAAATTTAATGGTGGACCAAACTAATTTATATGCCCAGCAGTTTATTGCTCAAAACCCCACGTCATCATTTGCTAGGTGGACCCCTGTAGATGCAGTAGAGATGATGACGTTTTGGGGTCTGGTGTTTCATATGGGCATAGTAAAAAAGCCAGAAATTAGGCAATATTGGAGTACAGATGTTCTGTACAGCACCCCATTTTACCGTATGGCCATGCCCCGGGCTCGATTTGAGACAATCCTTAAATTTTTGCATTACAACGATAATGCACAGTGCCCACCCAGAGATGATCCCACTTTTGACCGGCTATTCAAAGTCAGGCCGGTCATTGATCATTTCAGTGCCAAATTTGAAGACATGTACATCCCAGATAAATTCATTTGCATAGACGAGTCCCTTATACATTTTAAAGGAAGGGTTAAATTCCGCCAGTACCTTCCCAGTAAGAGGGCAAGGTATGGCATAAAAATGTATAAGCTGTGTGAAAGCACCTCAGGGAACACTCACAGGTTTAGGGTATATGAAGGGAAGGATTCAAGAATTGAACCGCCAGAATGCCCCCCCTCCCTCGTAGGTGTTAGTGGAAAAATTGTCTGGGATTTAGTGCACCCCTTCCTGGATAAAGGTGATCACCTCTATGTGGATAACTTTTACACCAGCATCCCCCTGTTTAAGGCCCTTGGTTCAAGAGGTACAGCAGCTTGCGGTACTGTGCGCAAGAACCAAAGAGGCCTCCCAAAAACGCACATTGCCCAAGTAATGAGAAGGGGTGAAAGCAGGGGAATATGCACCGAAAATATGTTGTTGGTCAAATATAAGGACAAGAGGGATGTCCTTATACTGACAACAATTCACGGAGACAGTACCACCTCCGTCCCTGTACGAGGTACCAGTACCCACACCTCCAAACCTAATTGTATCCTGGATTACAATAGGTACATGGGCGGAGTGGATCTTTCAGATCAGGTACTGAAGCCGTACAGTGCCCTGCGGAAAACAAAAATCTGGTACAAGAAGCTGGCCGTGTATATCATCCAGATGGCATTGTATAACGCTTACGTGCTATTCCGTTCTACCGGCCAGAGGGGGACATTTATGCACTTTCAAGAGGAAGTCATAAAGGGCCTAATATTTGGGAACCAGCAGGCAGAGGGCCCCAGTACTTCTAGTACTGGCCCCCGTATTGTACCAGGGCAGCATTTTCCTGATGAAATCCCCTCCACTGGAAAAAAGGGCAGGACACAAAAAAGGTGCAAAGTTTGCTATAAAAAGGGAATAAGAAAGCAAACTATTTTCCAGTGTGACACTTGCCCCGACAAACCCGGCCTATGTATAAAGGAGTGTTTTAAAATATACCACACATCTATGGATTATTAGGTTCATAATTTCACCGTGGGGTCTTGCTAATGCCACATAGCACCCACCATTCATTCCACCAGAATCTGAGCCGCAAAATCCAAAAATCACTCCTTCCCTTCTGAGTCCTGCCATGCACCCAACTGGTATTTTTTGGTCACATGTGAGGCATTGCCGTACTCGGGAGAAATTGGGGCACAGATTTTGGGGTGCTTTTTCTCCTTCATACCTTCTGAAAATGAAAATGAAAAATTTTGAGCCAGAACTGCATTTTTGTGTAAAAAAATGTAATTTTTCATTTTCACTGCCCACTTGTATCAAAATTGGTGAAACCCCTGGGGGTTTGAAATGTACACTATACCCCTAGATGAATTCCCTGAGGGGTGTAGTTTGCAAAATGGGGTCACTTGTGGGGGGTTTCCACTGTATTGGTGCTTTGGGGGTCTTGCTAATGCGACATAGCACCCACTATCATTCCACCAGAATTTGTGCTGCAAAATCCAAATATCACTCCTTCCCTTCTGAGTCCTGCCACTTTTTGGTCACACATGAGGCATTGCCGTACTCGGGAGAAATTGGGGCACAGATTTTGGGGTGCTTTGTCTCCTTCATTCCTTCTGAAATTGAAAAATTTTGAGCCAGAACTGCATTTTTGTGTAAAAAAATGTAATTTTTCATTTTCACTGCCCACTTGTATCAAAATTGGTGAAACCCCTGGGGGTTTGAAATGTACACTATACCCCTAGATGAATTCCCTGAGGGGTGTAGTTTGCAAAATGGGGTGACTTGTGGGGGGGTTCCACTGTATTGGTGCAACATAGCACCCACCATTCATTCCACCAAAATCTGTGCTGCAAAATCCAAAAATCACTCCTTCCCTTCTGAGTCCTGCCATGCACCCAACTGGTATTTTTTGGTCACATTTGAGGCATTGCCGTACTCGGGAGAAATTGGGGCACAGATTTTGGGGTGCTTTTTCTCCTTCATACCTTCTGAAAATGAAAAATTTTGAGCCAGAACTGCATTTTTGTGTAAAAAAATGTAATTTTTCATTTTCACTGCCCAGTTGTATCAAAATTGGTGAAACCCCTGGGGGTTTGAAATGTACACTATACCCCTAGATGAATTCCCTGAGGGGTGTAGTTTGCAAAATGGGGTCACTTGTGGGGGGGTTCCTAAATTTTAGCATCTTATGGTGCCTAGAAACCTACATGGTGCCTAAAAAATAATCTCATAAAAAGGAGGCTCCAAAATCAAGTAGGTGCTCCTTCTATTATGAAGCCTGTGGTTTGGTCAACGTGCACACTAGGGCCACATATAGGATATTTATGAAAACAAAAGAATTGGGGGAATCAATTTTTAGTCACATTTCTCTAGTAAAATGTACTGTGTTCCTTAGAAAAATGTATTAAAATTGCAAATCTGCAAAAAAAATGAAATTTTACCTACACTTTGTTTTAATTCCTGTGAAACACCTAAAGGGTTAACAAACTTCCAAAATGCTGTTTTGAATACTGTGAGGGGTGCAGTTTTTGAAATGGTATCATTTATGGGGGTGTCTCACATACAAGTCCCTCAAAGTCACATCAGAACTGAACTGGTCCCTAAAAAAATCAGTGTTTGAAATTTTCTTGAAAATTTGAGAATTTGCTATTCATATTGTAAGCCTCCTAGTGTCCAAAAAAAATAAAAGGAAGTTGAAATAATGATGGAAACATAAAGTAGACATATGGTCTATGTTAGTTATTAACTATTTTGAGTGGTATGATTATTTGTCTCACAAGCAGAAAATTTAACATTTTGCAAATTGCTAAATTTTCCATTTTTTTACGACATTTTGGTATTTTTCACAAAAAAACACAGACTGTATCGACCCAAATTTACCACTAATTTGAAGTACAATGTGTCACGAAAAAACAATCTCAAAATCACTGGGATAAGTAAAAGCAAAAAAAAGTTATCCCCACTTAAGTGAGACATGTCAGATTTTAAAAAAAGGGCTCTGTCAGGAACGCAAAAACTGGCTCTGTCAGGAAGGGGTTAAGAATTGGATGCTTTCTCTAGAAGTTTCATTATTATGATTAAAGGTTACATGACATGAGAGTAATATCAAGAGCTTTTCAGGATAAGGCTAAAGCCATGTTCTGTATGAAGGGAAATATAGGTCAGTTGTTCAGAGGCACCTTGCCTTGAACTGTGAAAGCATTTGTACATTGCTTCTAAGGTACAGTATCTAAATGTTATGAGGCACAGGAAGGATTATAATAAGAAAGAGCGATGTTAGAGAAAAATACAAAACTAATTATATTAGCAGAATACTTTGATTGTTTGGATTAATTGTGTGTGTTTTACATAGCAACCAGGAATCCCTGATGCTGTGTACATGACTTCTCCAACTGTTCCTGGATGTTATGTAGACTCCCACTGCAACTCATTGAATGCTTTTTTTTGGGCTGGCAAACAAAAGGCCTAGTTGAATGAGAAGTAGATGATTCTAAATTGAAGCAGAAGATCAGGTGCATATTCAAAATTCAAATTCAAAATCTGTCTTCAGGAAAAAAATAGACAATGTTGTAAGGGTAGAAGGCAATGTAAAGAGAAAGGTATCTACATACTATGGTACATGGAGTAGAAAGGCATATCTACTTTATAATATAATCCTAAATGTTTTCATTGTCCATTTTCCATCATGGATGTTGGAAGCCGGAGCCATGACAACGTCATGTAATAATGGGTCACCGACACAGAGGAGACAGCATGAGGAACCACTTGCGCAATCTCACCACCATTAACAGTTGCTGAAGTGTTATTTGGAGGAGCCTGGGACTATGTTTACCATGGACCCACCTGTCAGTTCCTCATGTAAGTTCCTGGATGAGAAAGTGTGATATTCAGAACCACATGCCATCCACAAGAAAGGAGATGGGTGCCCTACAGCACAAAAACAGACACTGTCCCCAGTTATTTTTGGAGGATTTTGATGCACAGAGGAGACAAAAGTGACAAAGGATTTGCCATATCAGCATATATTGTCGTAGTACATAGACCCAAAAATTGTATTGCAGGAAATCAAAATTTTGGAAAGCTTAATATCCTAATAAAAGACTGAGGACACAACTGTTGACCACACAAATGGCCTCCTGGTCATTTTATTGTACGTTATGGGGTAAATTTACTAAGATGGGATGTTGCCCATAGCAACCAATCATATTCTACTTCTTATTTAGCACCTTCTAGAAGATGATAGATATAATCTGATTAATTGCTATGGGAAGCATCCCATCCCCAATAGAAATACCATCTTACAAAATTCTCCCCTCAGTATCAATGCAATGGAAATCCATAAAGGAATAAATCGATTCCTAACTTCTTTAAAAGTTGGTGTGCAGAATGTATCATATAACAGAGTATATTTGATGTTTCAGATAAAACATTTTGAAGATCATAAATATATGAAAATAAGTAAAACTTCTTATTTTGTAAACACTACCATATGACCAGTATGACCATAATAATGTGGTATTTTCTAAATACATTTCCCTGAGCTTTTTACTTTGTATCAAACCTACATGATCAGTTTTACCAGGACAGAATTAGAATAACCGGTACTGCTAATGGGTTAAACATCCCTAGCATCTTATGTGTTCCTCTAGCATGTATAACCTTAACACACAACTTAACTTACATAACTAAACCTGAAATAATGACTCAGAGACATGGGTTTGGCAGACATTTTTAGCTGATTAATTTATCAAATTTTTAAGCTAAATTAATTTCTTAATCCTAATTAATTAAATAATGGTGGCCAAACATAAATGGCCTAACCTAACAAGTGGTATCCACTTGCCCTACTGCATCAACTACCCACCCAGCCCGGTGGGATCGCTGCCCCCCGAATGGGTGATCAAGCGAAGGCCTAAGTCAATGAGAGGCGAGCATACTGAAGACAAGCCTTGCAATAAAAACCCACCCTACCAAAATAAACGGAGGGATGGGAGGGAGGGAGGGAAAATCGGCAGGAACAAGAGGAAGACTCCTCCTCTTCCTGCCCTGATAGTACAGCTAACCTTGCCATTCCCATTACTGCTACTGGATCACCGAGTCACATGCTTCCCAAGGGTTACACACAGACTGGGATGTTTAACCCACTCCACGCCTATTGCTGGCATTACGTTAATCAACTATAGCAAGATATTAATTTCTTATGATCATGTGACCTACTAAAAAATGTTGGTCTATAACCTGTGGTTACTGCCATAGCAGGGTTAAGAGATCTGATATACTGTAACATATGTAAAGCAGAATTAGGAGAGTATTACTGTATATCAGAGAAAAAGTATGTATGTAGTGCAGTTCATACATAAGGTACATTTTTGTTCTATTTGTTTTATTGTATAATAAAAAGAAACGGGTTATTTTAATGCATTCTTTAGTTCACAAAAAACAGGACTATATTAGTTTATTTTAGATAGTTTAGTAGATAGTTAAGGATATACAGTAGATATCCACAATGGATCTATCGATGCTATTTTGCTATACAAGTCAAAAAGGTAAAGGTTCCTCTTTTGGGAGAAGCTTCTATATCTTAGCAAAAACTGAACAATGGAGTACTCCTGACAGAGACTCAGAACCAAGAGGAGACTACAATGCACATAGGAAACCCATTTGAGCATTGCTAAAGCCCCATGTTTGAGCCATTTTAATCACTTATCCAGGGTCCATTATCTGAAGCTCCTACATTATTTCAAGTAGCCAGTATTACAAACTAGACAAAGAAGGCATACCTCACAACTGTTCAGATTGTCCGGGGATGGGGGGGGGTCCCGCTGTGTGTAGGGGGGGGGAGTTTGTACCTCTGTGCCTCAGCTGCTCTGCTCAGGAGATCAGCAGTGAATAGACACTTGGCACATGTGCACAGTGTCTATTCACAGGATACAAAGGGGCTGAGGGTGTGTCAGCGGTTGACACAGTGCTAGGCATGCCCTTACAGTAATGAAAACGGGGGCATGGCTCACAATAATGGCAATCTCACAAAGTCATGCTAATTTTGCTGAGGGAGGCCATGCTCCCATTCTGGGTGCCGGCATGGCTTCACTGCACAGGAGTTCCAATTCTGGGAGTCTTCAAGGTGGGAGGTACATAGATGGGATTGTGCATAACTCAGGTGAATGCCTTCTTTTATAACATGACACATTGCAGGCAAGTTGACGTTTGGTACGCCCTCTTTTAAAAAAGGGAAAACAAATATGGCATGTGTGTTCTAACAGAGTTTTATACAGTAAATGGCAATCTCAGCTGGTCAGAGGGATATGAGCCCACAGTGAATTTACAGTACTCCAGTTACACTCTATGACAATGGCCACTTTGATCATTGGCCATTGTCATAGAGTGTAGCTGGAGTACTGTAAATTCAGTAAGCCATCTGCAGCATGCAGACTCAACGTTCACTGGTGGTTCCCATCCAGCAGCAGCAGCGGGTGCACCTTTGTGTAGCACAGGCGGAGCAGAGCCAAACGGGAGCCATCCATGTGTTACCAGGTATCCTGGGATACAGCCAATTAAATATGTAGCAACTGGTGCACCACAGAACTCTGTTGCAAAATCAACTGCCGTACATGCAGTTGCCTCTTCGGAGCTTAAAACCCGGAGGCAGGCATTTCCATTACGTCTGAGATTTATGCAACCTAACACATTGCCTAAACATACCAGAAATACTAAAATATGGGGAAATATATACTATATTAATAAGTATTAATTAATAATATTTAATTTTATAAATTGCCTGATGTGCACTAGTACTCTATAACAGCAATGTAGGATAATTTCCTATGTAGACAGTCCCAGCTCCACTGCAGCTAAGTCCTTTGTCTCACTGGCTAACCATGACAATTTGCCCTGTTTGAGAGGCTTAACTATATGTTTGACCCTCAGTTTGATACTACCTTTGATCCACTGTTGACTCACAATAGCATACACAAGTAAAACAAAATTGTATTTAAGCCATATTAGTAATCACAGTATATATTATGTATAGACAGATAGAAAGCAGAAAAAGCAGTCATTGCAAACAATCCAGATCATGGGCTTTTATTGACAGGTGTGTTCCCCAGGACAAATCAGAATCCCAAAGTCGTCCATATTTTGAAAAAGTTGTTTCTTTTATTCATACATTTAATTATACATTTTGGATTAAACCACAATCACGGCAAAGAGAAGCAGTATGAAACAAGATCGAGTATTCGAGAAGGAAGTGAAAGAAAGCAAAAAGCTGTGTTTATTTATTATAACCTGCAAATTGAAAGCCAGCACTGTGGGTGACCCAGGGTTTATTATTATTATATGTAAATGTTGTTCACTGCAGCACATAGTTATGACAAATGGGTTGTTGAAGTTCATTTATATGCAAAAATAAAAAATGCATTTGCATTTTTTTTTCCAGATAGGTTAAACTCACTGAAGCCTGCACACTGTGCCTGCAAATGGCCAGAGAATGTCAAGCACAGAATATTATACATTGCATTCAATGAAAAGTATAGCGCACATTTAATGTCATATATCTTAGGGATAAATGAAGGCTTAACTTTTGCCATAGTATTGCATCTGTCATATTGTTAGTTAAAACACTACTTCAGAATAAAAATTCTAAAAAATGTAGAATAAAATATTGAAACAAATACGCACGTAGAATATATGCGGTAGATATACTTATCTGTGTATGGCTATTAGAGAACAAAGCTGTAGATTAGCATCAACCATATAATTACTGACGACAGAGCACTAGAATAATTCTCAGAAGATCAGAAGAGTACAATCAGTCTCTTTCCCCCCACATTACTGTCCATGTGTCTCTGGGATAGATGATCCTCAGTGTGGTGCTTAAGGCTATTTCAGACTTCACAAAACCTCAAGCGACCATTACTTTCAAATACAATTGGCCTTAAAAGCATTCACTCTACCAAAGTCGCATTTTTACAAATCGCCCCATTACTTGGCAGCGCAATTAGGCAGCACAACTTAACTAATGAAGGGTTTAATCATACTCAGAGGACAGAATTTACAATAATCCGTGACTAATAAACCAAAAGTCCCAGGTCTCTACAGTGTAATAAACAAGATTTTGTGACATAAATCTACCTCTGGTAAATATGAAAGAGAAAAACACAGTGAATGTAGCATTTAGTATAGCAGATTTGGGTGGCTGGAGCTCACAGGCGGTTCCTGATAAGGTCAGTGTACAAATGAGGGTCTTGTCTGACTGGCTGTGTTCCAATGACCCAGCTGGCAATCACTCGAGATCAATGATCATAATGTGACAGGTTTCTAGAATGAAATGTACCCAATGGCATAGGTTGGAAACTGAAGGAAAGTATTTCTTCCTCATTCCTTCCTTTATCATGAAAGACAACATAAAAAATGGATTCTGTTTTGTCTAATACAACTGAATAAACTATAAGGTTTTGCCATTCATTATAGTAATATACTGTACTGATCATTTGGAATTTAATGTTGATTTGTCTACATGTTTGAGATTTATCTGTAACCTGTAACCATTAGCCAAAAATCGATAAAGTGGAGGCTTTGATTCTGCTATTATCCAAGGTCTATACCTTTAATCTCAATATACAGTATTATTAGGGACTCAATAAATGCACTTCAAAGTACCGTTTAATCTGCATAATTACATACACTGAGGAGCAATTGAAATGTTAGCTCTAGAACTGGAATATATGATGGATTCATGTATGTATTGTGTTTATTCTATTTTTAAGTATGATGGAGTAGACTAAGAGAATCTATTGTTTGTATTCATTAAAAATGACACAAAAGGAGGAGGCTAAGGAGGTCATTCCAAGTAAGACACAATGCCAATGGTTATGTATTCGAGCATTTTGTGCAACTGTGTATAAGTCTACCTCCACATAAAGCTGTGCAACATATTTATACTGCATTGTATGTGCACAAAGTCATAGGACCAATTGAACCGCATGCTTTGGAAAATGCATTGGCCATTCCTGGCCCAACCTGTGAGGTGCACATGCACAGAGATATTCATTCTTATGGCCATATTACAGTAGTATTGCAGGATACTAAGATAAACTTGCAGATGCGATCTCTAATCCAGTCCTAGTAGTGACCATAACAGATCCAGCCCCTAAGCGAGCACTCCTTTAGCAACATCCTATATCCAATTAGATTTAGAACATTAGAATTCAGACATCAGCACAGAGTATTTCAGGTGAGCCAACGCCTTCATCTACATGTGTGGGGAAACATACAGTAGAATGGAGAAGGGAGAAGAGAGAGAGAGAGAGAGAGAGAGAGAGAGATGAAAGCAGCACAAATAAGGTATGTGAACCAACAGTCAAACTGGTGTGAAAACATTATGCTGCCAAATTCACGTCTGTGTACTTTAAAGCAACGCCCATGCATCCAGCTGGATGAATGGTAAATAATAGTTCTAAGAACCCTATTCTGCAGCGGACTATGAAAAAGAGGCACTTATAGGGCTGCAAACAGCCATTTGGGACATTATTTATATATTGTTGCAAGTTTTTGTAAATAGTTATAAACCTAATTTCTTGATAAATTAATGATGCATGCCGTCTCTTTTACAGAGTTGCCAGTAATTATAGAAACACTTTTACAGTAAGTGGCTAGTGTTGGGATATAGAATATATCAATGAAATTAATGAACCATTTTGGCTTCTTCATTAGGTCTGAGTGCAACATTTCTGTAAACTGTTGGAGCCAAATATCTTAGCTTGCTTTTGCCTTTAAATTAATTGATCCTTTTACTATAGTCACTATCTCACCAGAACTGCACATTGTGGGCTATTACTTTTAACCCTCAGTCTTATGTAAATCTTAGGAACAGGCATAACAGAACATCACAAATGACTGACAAAGCTAGGAGAACAAAGAAAAATTGCTCCAAATGAAATAGATTAACATAGAATGCGAGAGGTAATCAGGCAAAACAATTGTCTGAAGAGTGATCATTAGCTGAAAATGTGTTAGGCTGTAATGTAAGCAGGGAACTAGGAATACATATCTAAGAAGTATACACATATACACATCAGTCATTGAACTTGTTTTTTACCAGAGAAATGGGACAACTGAAATTATACATAATTATACAGTAAACAGGATACATTGTGGTCTCTGAATACAATACATCAACCCACTTTTATAAATAAATATAGATAAAGGGAACAGCTACTGTATAGTTAATTAGGCTACATATTCACATACATTATAATTAACTATGTGCTTCTTTTCAAGCTAAGCACATGACATTGTAAAGGGAAAATAAAAGTAATTTTATCACATGAAAATCTAGATGTTTTAAGCATAATTCCTTCATATATCATTTGTCTGAACGTAATACTATTAATTTAAATTATAAACTGTGTTGAACAAAATAGCCACCTGCATGCAGTGTTTGACTGGATCCCCAGGACTAAAAAGGAAACCTCCACTGGGCCCTATTGCTTAAGGGGCATCCCCCTCTTCTGAGTATCAGTTTGCAGACTGTGTACTTCATTTATACATTATACTTATGTTACATTAGCGGTGGGGGCCTATTTAATGCTCTCTTTTTTCCCATCAGCATTGAAGAGGCATCTCAGCAGAACAAACTCGACTTTAAAAGCAGTTGGGCCCGCTTTGTAGAGAACAGCCATGGATTGTCAAGATCACGGCTGTATCTTGACGATCAGCAGCCGTTTCCGCGTACAGGGCCCCCTTTTCATTGTTCAGCAGGCGGGATATTGAATTCTGTCTGCCGAATGACAGGCAATCCGGCCGAGAACAGGCCAGGGTCACGACTGTTGGGACGTCCCAACAGTGGCGACCTGGGAATGAATAACCCCTATAGTAATGCACAGGACTACTTGGTGTATTTTCTACAGTGAATTGTGATATGCTGGATGGAATTATATATAGGCATACATATATAAAAATATCTCAATGGGCCCAGACCATGCATGCTCAGTCAATTAGCCAAGCTGCTGTGTTGGCTTGCCAAACCAATGCTGGAGACTGTCCACAATCCTAAATGGGCCACTTATACTGCATCTACATTTAAATGCACTATGGTTTTAATATTATATAATAACTACTAGTATATCGGCTAAAAATATTCTATTAAGGTTATTATTTATTTAAGTTTAGTAAATTAACATGAAAAAATAAATTGCTAATTATTACAATATAGTAGCTTTACTAATAAGTTTGCCTGGACTTGGACTGTACAATGACTTTCTAATTGCAGAAGGATTGTATTTTCCAAAGACAAAGTTTTCTATACAATAATATTATTATTATTCAATTTACATACAGTAACTCCAATTTGACTTAAGTTGCTTAACAGATAGAATGAACATAATATAGTACAGAAACAATAAAGTACAGAATAGCCTTCCATAAGTAACAGAGCCTGGAACTAAGGGACACTAAGGAAATTCTTGAATAAACTAAAGTCTTGAGTCGGTTTTTGAAGAATTCTATAGTGGGGACCTCTTGATCTGTGTGAGGAAGAGTTTTCCACAGAGATTTGGAGCAGCATGGGTAAAAGCTTACTCCCCAGAGGAATTATGGGAGATTCTAGGTATTGCTAAAGGATTTTCATCTACAGATCACATTAATCAAGTGGTCAGTATGATATTAGAACATTCTTCAGGTACCTTTGGAACCTGGTCATGTACTGTAGGACTTTTACCTTGAAAACAGTTCACCATTTTACAGACAGCCAGTGTAGGGAAGAGAGAATAGATGTTGTGTGGCTGAAATGGGCCTGGCAGATACTTTTTGTACAAACTGTAAGAGGTGCAATGCTTTTGCTTGGAGACCAAGGTAGAGGGCATTGCATTAGCCTTAAAAAGTTAATAAAAATTCATGAATGACTTTTGACAGATCTTCACAGGGAATAGAGTGCTTGATTCTGGCTATGTTCCTCAGATGAAAGAATGAGGATTTGATTGTGGCTGATATTTGATGTTTAAGTGGACAGAAAAGGACAGTCCAATTCTTCCTCAAAACATTCTATAGATACAATGTACTGTAATGGGCGCTGATTGGTACTGTTGGTATACAGCAGCTATAAATTCCAATCTGCGATTTAGGTTTTTGTCTGTACATCTGACATACACCTATATTTATGCTTAAGTTTATGTGTACTTCATGTGGCAAGAAAGCAGCTGACTTCACAGTAAAGGACCAATTGATATGCTGAGAAGTTCTCTAAGACCCATTTTTACAACCCCGTTGCTGGACATATCATGTTTAAGATACACTTACAGTGCCTGGACATGTCTAACACTTGTGTTTTGCATGGATTCTCTTGTGGATAGCAAGTTTATTTTGGCAAGGGTATTTTATCAGTACAAACTGGAACTTTATTATTTATGTCTAAATAATAAGCATACTGTAGATAAGATTTTTCTTAACATACCCTCATCTCCTAATTCCTGCCACTTTCCCCAACCTCATCTCAAGTAAACTTTGAGGCTTCTGAACTACAGTGACAGAAGTCAAATGTCCCCTCTGTCTGATGAGTTATTGCCCAATACGGTAGTAAATGTGCAAGGGTATGTGCACAAAAAATTAAATGGAAGGTGTCAATTAGAATACAGCAACCACACGGCAATCAAAACATGTAATCATCCGCCCAATAGCTTTTAAAATGCTCTTAGTAATGCTTTTGTAGTTGTGCTACTCTTTGGCTAACCACCGTAACAGTATTGAAGTGCATTAAAGAGATAGGCTTGTTTGTATATAATTATGTATGAAATAAACCTTTGACCATGTAATGTCTCCCTTAAGAAAATCATATATATCTTCTTTGAAATATAAACAAGCATTACACATTGAGATCAGTGTTCTCAGACAAAGTGGTGGTTGCACACCAAACCCATTGAAACCAAGGACAGAGTTTATGTGGTAATATCTATACAGGAGATGTAAATCAAATACTTGAAAATAAGCCACAATGAGTTTAGTAGTCTGTGGCTATGAAGCCAAACACATATTATATTGTTTGCCAAAAGAAATAAAACATTGCCTGAAAGATAATACAAACCATTTACAAGATGTCTAATGTCGCGCTACATGTACAACACTAGAGCAACACAATATGGGTAAAGATGTAACAATGCCAGTCAAGGAGTCTGGCTAAAGGGAATTATTTTGAAGCTACTTTAGAAACTACAATTATGTTTCTTTTCAAACCATGCATTTGTGTGGTGGAACAAATCCAAAGTGCACACTGACTGCCAAGGTTCAAATATCAGAAGAGAGAAGGCACCTTTGTTAGCTGATGGGTACCAGATGGCAAGAGACTATCACTTTGTTATCATGAAGGCTTCTCTGAATGTCTAGATCAGCTTCTTAGGCATAGGGAGCAAGATTTTATTTTATCTAGATGTTGGACATTGAGACACAAACAAAGGACTCTTGTAACAAGAGACACTCTATAGTTGTTAAATGTACTCTGGACATAGGGAAAGTGCCTGTGTGTATGAATGCTAATAGTGAAGGATTGTGTACTGTATGATCAGATAATATATTATTCCAGCAAGTTCAGAGAAATACTGAAACGGGGTGTTAACCATTGCAGCGCACAAGACAGCAGTAGGAGCATGAAATAAAGCCAAACAAGGGTGCAGTATGTTGTACATTACTTTGATACTATCTATATTCCATAGGCAGTATTTTAGGGAAACCCTTTATAATTTACGTCAGTTTTAAGTTTCCTTAACACGTCTTTGCAAGTGCCCCCATTTCTCTTTGACCTCCTACAACACCAGTACATTCCTGAGTACTGTCATAGGTACTACATACCTCCATATACTGTACATTTCATAGTATGCTGATGAGTTGGGGCTTTGCCTACCTAACAGGCACAGCCAATATCCTTACAGTCACTATGACTGCTGATGTGTTTAATGACCTTTCAAGCAGCCAATGGAGATGAAGAAGGTTCATCACATGACACCTAATTGTCCATCATCTGCGACTGTTTTGGAAAATAAACATGCTTGTTGCTGTGTCATGTGGCAGTATTCGTACAGATCACATCGGCATTCAACTGCACTGATTTCTAGGTGTTATATGCCAGGATGCACTGGTTACAGAATCTATGGTTTGTTTTGCTGAAAAATCCTATTGCCTACTGTACATGTGTGCTGGCACATCAGTAATACCTGTATACAGCAATCACAGTAATATACAGCGATTTAGTGACTATTTTCAAAAGACACATTGTTTTTGAGATAAGGGCCTAGTCTGGGTATGTAAAATTACGGGTACTTCAGATTATTGAAGTCAAGAGTAAAATATATTGGGGAAAATTTACTAAGACATGTATTTTACTTCACATGTGATGTTGCTATGGGCAACCAATCAGATCCTGTCTACTATCTTCTAGAGGGTGCTAAATAAATAAATAAGTAGATTCTTATTGGTTGCCCATAACATCATCACATGTGAAATAGAATACACATCTTAGTAAATTTCCCCCATTATGTTATATACAGTATGTGCCTTTTCCATAGTGTTTTCTGAGAAAGCCAGTCCAGATTTGCTGGAAAGCAAGATACTGTAATCCCAGGTTGAGGTCAGTAGAACAGTATGGAAATTTTGCTCCCTCTTACAGAAGTTTTGGCTGCAATTTTTTTCTCATCCTTGCATAATCTCAATCATTAAATTATTAAATATATTAGTCTTCTGCAGCAGCTCGGAAAGCAGAAGTGAAGGGTGGATCCCGTCAGCATAAAAGTTAAATACATAAATATGATGGTTTTTAGGATGGAATTTAAAAACAACCTGTGATATATGTGTAAAACATTCACTGTATGTTATCCAATCAAAGGCTCAGCTGCTTTAAATAATGATCTCTAGATATACAAGTTTGAGTTGCAATATAGGGGTAGATTTATTCAGATTGGTGAAGTAATCTGTTTTTTATCACTGGCCAATTAGCTCCTACCTGTCATTTTTCAAACCAAGCCTGTAACTTGAGTTAGGAGCAGATTGGCTGGTGATATAAACCAGACACTTTGGGCGAGATGTACTAAGCCTTGAAAAGTGATAAAATGGAGAGTGATAAACATAATTTTTTAAGCATTAATATTTCAGTAAAATATAAGATAAGCTTTTAAAGTAGCATATTCTGTAATTTAGCCAGAACAAAGCCTAGAAAGTCTTCAAAAAGCATAAATGATTTTAACATACAGGTAGCTTGTTGAAACCCTTTATTAGAACAGAAAAGGCACCTTTGTTGGCTGAGGTGTACCAGATGCCATGAGACTATCACCTAGTTATCCTAAAAGCTTCTCAGACTGTCTAAATCAGCCCTGCTGAAAGTTCCTGTGTGTACAAACTCTAATACTGAAAGATTGTGCATTGTCAAAGACTACATAATCTCAGCAATGTTTATTGGACACCAAATACTGGAAATGAGTGTTTAACCATTGCATTGCACTGAGACAGCCGTGGCAGCCCAAAATAGTGGAGGGTGATGAGACGAGAGATGAAAGCTTATTGTTAATAATGTGTATCATTTTCTTCAACGCTACACAAACCACCATTGAGAGATACAACACAATGAAGAAGAGTTGTTTAAAGCCACAAATTGCAATCGTTTTGCTTCACTGGCTATGTCATTAAAGACAACTTGACACCTGTAGACAATGTAGCTCTTAGGATGGGTAAACAATGCAGCTCTTATTCTTTTTTGGCCTAACATATGTCACCTGTGATAAAACACAGTAGATAGCATTTATGAAACTGAGTGCAGAATAAAAATACATTATTCTGCTTATCAACTGCATTACCTGTAATTTTTATAGAGCACTGTAAAAATTAAAGTCTAAAATCAGAATACTTACTACATTAAGTATCACTTTTCCCCCTACACAAGTTTTCAGTTATGCCTACAATGATACATATTAAAAAAAGAGATACCTTCAACATCGTGGTATTTTCTTGTTTAAATGTCACTTTAAAACAGTTATTTTACTATAACTGCAGTGTTATTTTCTATATACTGTAATAGTAGACCTTTGCAACTTCATAGAGAATGACACTCACTCATTTTACCCTTACACCGGTTTTGTTTTATATAACTTAATTAAATTAGTAACAAGATGGCATTCTCAGATAAATAAAGATATAAAGAGATTAACCTTTATATATGTGGCTTGTTTTCGCTGTAGTGTAGATGTAAAGTACATACTGTAACTGATAGTAAAAGAATTTCAATATTTATAGAATATTTTCTCCACCTTTAGGTCAGATAGAAACACAAAGAAAATACAGCAGAGACCAATAAGTATACTTATATATTTTATTGTTATATTATTCATACAGAAATGTTAGGATATGAAATAGCATGGACATAATATAATAAGTGCATTTTTGTTATCAAAATAATAAAATAAACCTATAGAACTAATATATATATATGGTAGATTATGTTCTGTATATTTAGAATGCAGCATCTACTAGATTTCTCCATGCCACAAAGACTTCCTGCTTCATATGCTGTGTCCAACACATCCGCAAACACATCAGGGAACTTCTCATTTGTAGAAGTTCCTTTCAAAATCCCAACATGCCCAGAATTGCACATGGGAATGAAGGCCACCATAGTTACTGTATGTGCTCAAAATACATAAAACACATCTACTGTATATAGACCAACATCACACTAATATATAGTCCTCAAAGTAACTGCTCTAGCAAACTAACATTAATGCTACCTGTATTTATAAATCAGCGGATTTAGGTGTATACTATATATAGATATGTATATATTCATTCTGATCACATAATGCTCAAACTTTCATTATCTAAATAAAGGACATTTGAGCATTGAACGATGAGTTTTCGGAACATTGTCTATTATCTCCATAGCCATTGCATTTTCCATGCTCATGGCCCCCATTTTAGATGATGACTTTTCACAATGTATTTCATGGCTTCCATCCCTACATGAGACATTATTACTATCACATAGGAATAAAAAGCCATAAAACACCACAGTGAATTTATCTCGATCGGATGCAATACTTATTTTCTTCACATGATTTCACATCTATTTCAAAACTAACCAATAATTTCATGCTACATTACTCAACATTTTAAACTATATTTCAGTGACAAGATGCACACTGAAACAGTTACATCAAAAATTAACAGCGCTGCGACTGTCAAAGGAATTTGTTTTTAAAGACACAAATAAACAATACAATAAAACAGCTTTATCCACTAAAGATTACACAACACCAAGGACAGCTAAACTGACAAGACAACAACACTAACATGCACCAGAATGCCGCATATTTTGAATGACCAGAGTAGTAGACAGTTTTATTCAAACCAACATAGTTTCATCACAGAAAACACCAACCCAAAGGACACATAAAACTGCACAAGACATCTGGATCAAACTGCTCAAACAAAATAGACCCCTCACAAAACACAGATCTAGAATGAAAAAAACTCATCTATCGATACTTGTAATGGGACATGCATTCTTTGTACGTGAGCGTCAAGCTGACAATTTGGCAACAGATACACTTAATAGATAACACAAACTACACATCATCCATAATAGTCATGGCATTGGATCCATAAAACATGCTTAGTAAATCTTTCATTCTGCACAGAACAACAGGCCACTTATATGATGGAAAAAAACTGATGACAGTATCATTTTGGTACATGCAGAAGGGACACTAATTCCAGTTATAGTTAAGGAAAATCTATATGTAATTTATGATATCACTGTCACCAAATATTTACCTCCTCTGCTGTCCTTACTTACCCGTAAGTTCCTGTTTTGTCATACTGTGGAGAGTTTATGTTGCTTAGAGAAGAATAGGGAAGTATTATAAAGATTATACTGTGTATTGAAATTAATTTGCCATGCATTAAAGCACAAGGTCTAAAGCAGTATAGAATGATTTATCAGTTTTATGTTAAAGCTAAATATTTATGGAAGTTACTATTTAAATGGAGAGCCTTCTATTTGATAAATAATACCATTGATGCTGAATAAGCCATATAATGCTTGAGAACATAACATGTGTTTGGTTAGGACTTGGACACTATGCATCTTTGCGGCATAGTGGACTATGGGCTTGGTCGCTTGTTTGAGTGCCAATGTTTTTCAATTGAGCAATTATTGGTAAACTGCGCATGTATCACTGCAGCAATGTGCACGCATTGTGTCGATACTGCAAATGTGTACGCAAGTACTCTGGTGGGCTTCTCTACACAAATCCCAGTGGCTGTTCAATGCGCATATTTCTGCACATCCTCTGAGTTATAAATCCCATCTGTGGCAGCATTAGCATACTACTATGAACCAGGCCCAATATACGTATTGAGCATTACTATAAAACAATACTTTATACAGTAGTAGAGCAAAGTCAATGTCAAAACTGATGGGAACACTTATTGAGTATAGAGTATGTATATAGGTACATCAGCTTCTATTACTTTTTTGAAATATCAGCCTGAATAAGCTTTGAAAATCATATATATATATATATATATATATATATATATATATATATATATATATATATCATACGCACAATTCTTACAGTACAGGAACACTGCATAAAGAGAGAAGGGGGTGCGTCAAACAAAACAGATCGGATAAAAAAAATAGATAGTTACCCTTTCCCCATGTTAAACATATTTTAACATATACTATGCTTGACATAGGATGAACATGTGTAACTATAGGAAGTGAAACTAAACCGATGATATAACTCAACCTCACGTGACTGTCAGGACCTACTCTATGATGCAGAAGTGCTGTCAGTCATGCTGTACTTTGCTCTTCATGCACTGACAATGTAAAAAAACTAAACTGGTAAGATATATACTTAGCAAACTCATGCTATATATGCCAATAGTTTGATATGAGTGAAGCAATATCAATTTGATAATGTTATAAAGACGGGAGACTCCAAACTAAGTAATACAGTATAAAATAAAGTCAATGTAAATATATTATAATATTAAATAATATATATTACATTATTGTGCATATTTAGAGAGATAGACTTGCCTGTAAAATACCAAGGAATTGACAAAAGATATTGTACTGGATTGGTTGAATTTGGTCTTAAGGCAATTATGCATTCCACCGTGATGTGTATCAAAGTGATTCAGAGATAAATGCTGTTTTCAGCAGTAATCGATATCATTTTAGATTTCCATAGCTTGGCCTCAACGCCTTAAATATTTGATGGAGAGAGATCTGAAGGCCCTATGGTTGTGCATGCACATTACAACTGCTCGGTAAGAAACCTGTTCACAACTAATGTACAGTACATTATGGTATATTAGGGAGCTGACCTGGCAAGGATTGGATGATGCATTCCAGTGATCTAAAATGCTGAGAATGCAGTTATAACTGTGACAATAGCCACAAATATATTGCAACTATTGATACATCTGTGCCCAAGCATATAATGCAGTGGTTCCCAAACTGTGTGCCGTGGCACCCTGGGGTGCCTCCGGACCCTTGCAGGTGTGCCTCAGGTTAGTGGTCCAAGACCAATTCAAATTTATTATTGAGAAGGTGATGGGCAAAACCAGTGCTTGTGGCTGCCAATCATAAATTATTTGTACAAACAGAAGCAAATCTGGTCCTTCACTACATAAATAAACCTAAAGATGTTATATAAACACAAATTAATTCATTTAATATTCAATTTATTTAATTTCTCCATAACAAAATTTTGGCCGTGGGGTGCCATAGATAAAATTCGGATACTATTGGGTGCCTTGAATCTAAAAAGTTTGGGAACCTCACGTATAATAAATGCATCCTTGCATCCTTCTGGAATATGTTTGTGTGATGTAAGACATGTAGTGGAGTTATACACAGAACACTGAGGCAGTGCTACAATTAAAAGAGCCTGTATGTGCTAGATTGTATCATTTACCCAATTATTGAGACAACCTTTAAATCAATAGGCCAGATATTGATAGTTATGAGTTACATGTATGTAATGCACCTTTTTTATTTAGACTGTAATCCATGTATAGTGTGTTTACCTTTAAAAATTGTGGAAATAATGGCTTTATTCACTACATATACTGTATATCCAACCATTTACTAAACCATGATGCTAAGCAATGATTTAGTCTCTGGAACAAGGTTGCAGGGAGTTCAATTTTGTATGAGAACTAGTCTCACCAAGCCCCTGATTATTATATTCTGTCTATGGTTAAATCTGTTTTTCTGTCACTTCTTGCTGTGTTATGACAATGTAAGTGCCACAAACAACAATACAACATGACATAACCATTAACAAAATGGCCGTGTAATCATAATCTAAGAAAAGTTATACTGCATTCAAGTAAATCCTTAGCAAAGACTAAGCATATTCACCTCATGAAGCCATTTCTCAACTAGCCCCTTGGCATTCGCTGGAATTATTCTCAGCACGAGCTCTACTTTTTCATTCTCTGCAGACTCCATGTGAGTAATTTCTTTCTTCATATTAAATGTGAGTTTTGCAATGCCTTCAAAGCATTTCTTAAGGTGCGGCTGCACTCTGAGTGGATCTTGTGTCTCAGAGAGGATTTCCAGCAGCTCATCATTGGACAGGAAGAAAAACCTGATAGGGTTTTAAAAAGACAAAATAAAAGTGACAATAAAATAAACATACTTAAGACAATGATGGCTGGCGGATGGAAGAAATAGACTGTTTACCTTGGGAAGAATAGCCTTTTCTTCTCCAAATAATCATTCAGGCCTTTCTGAATGTCATCCAACAGCAATTCTGCTTCCTTCAACTTATCCAGCATCTGGGGCTGTGAGATAACCCTCATGGCTTTGGCCTCCTTCACAGACTCCCTCATTATTAGCCTCCTGGTGGGCAAGATAGAGTATACTGACTGTAATAACCATACTTCACACAACAGGCTCTCTCTTTTTAAAATTGAAAATCCCCTTATTACAAAACAAGGGGTGAGTTTTTTCTTTTTCCATACCTTTAACTAACATTGCCACATTCATTGCGGTTACAAAAGGCAGCTGCTCTTTAAGCTTCAGATAAATAGAAAGTGCTAGCCAGTAATTCTACTGAGGTTGAATGCATTTTTCTCTAATATAGTTTGGGTGAGGTGCTTTTTAATTGTAACTACATTGGACAAGAAAGTCTTTTGTCCGTCTAATTATGACTGAGTTTTGTCAGTACATTAGCTCGCAGTGCTGATCTTTTTCTATTATTTGCTTTAACCAGTTCAATAAATCAACACGCTTACTGTTTTTTTTTTTTCTTGGCAAACGAGAGAACTCATTAGGAGGACTCTAGTCAATAATGATGCCAATGAAAACCAAATAAGACTGTAAATATCTGGAAAGAAGGTCCATTGATATATTATGGCATGTCTAGAGTATTGATAATATAGATAACATGATTAAATATTTTCTCCATCACCATACTATGTATTTATTTTATATACATCACTACGCAATAGTGAGAAGGTGTAATATCAGATGTAAACTGGAGCATATTTGTATCACATGTACAGAATACAATACTGTTGACATTTATGCAACCCAATTCTGAGCATTAAATTATAACAAGACATATCACTGAATAAGGAGGCCTACAAGACATTGGCTCAGATGTATTAAGCCTTAATAAGAGATCAACATGAGTGTGATAAAGAGTGAAAAAAATGCAGTCAAAAAAGTCATAACTGCCATTTTAAAACCCAGCCTATAACAAGACCATTTAGGAGCTTATTGACTGGACATTTCTCACTCTTTATTACCTTCATGTTTATCTCTTTTTAAGGCTGAATATATTTGTCCCAATATCTGGAACTCAATAACTTTTAAAGCATTTTTGGAAAAACAAAATTAATAGTATGAATGGAAGTCAAAATTTGGAGGCAAAAAATGTGTATTTCCTAATTGGACAACATATTTCAAATATGCAACAGACTAATACAATACATTGAGTTTACACTACAAATTAGCATCATAATAGTGGTCTAATTTCTTATTGTAGGTTTTATATGCAACGTGGATTTATATGCAAATACAGATAGATATGCTAATTTACTTCTGCATTTTCCTGAATGTGACTGCAGTTTAAGGGATAATGCAGATTACCAAAAATGACATAATAGCGATTTTTGGTAGTCTACAACTGGGCATGAATTAGGGCCATTGTGTAGGATATGTAGACAATTGCACATCAGAGTATATGTTTATATAATATTACTTATTTGTTTCCAAAATATTTTTTTTTTTAGTTTATTTCAGTTACAGTATCTACTATACTTTTGGAGTCACTCTTCATAATCTCAGTGACAGTGACAAAGTATCAATGAACACATCAGTTACAAAGAAAGCAGACTGCTTAAAATGAGGAGGTGATCAAAATAATTGGGGAGTTGAGAAACAATTTAGTCTTCTTTCATTAAAGAAAAACTTTTATGTGATTTTAACTTAATAGAACTCAGAATCCAGTTTAGTCATACGCATAACTGTTCAAATTAGATTGTATCTGTATGTCAAGGATTTAACCTTGCAGTGTAACCTATTCCAGTATCATTGAATCTTGATGGCCAAATTGAGCTTGGATGTGATCAAACCTCAATGAACTGTGCATTTCCACAACTGCACATCCAGGTCCAGTGGTACTGCTCATGGGACTGCCTTGGAGAGTCAGCCTGAGTTTGCTAGATGAGGATAAGACCAATCATGGCAAGTGCATCATAGGTAGTTCAGTGAATCTCATTCAAGCATGCTTTGGTCACCTTTCCTACAATGGGCACTCATATCAGGGGTTGAATCACAATGGTGAGGAGATTGTTGGTGCGCAGTCAGCATTAGGAGGCATACTAACGTGTTGTTGTATTGCTGTCTTGAAAAATTATTGACACACTGATTTGCGCTGTGTGAAGTGATTTGCTTTTGGTTTTGAGCATGGTACTTGACTACTACCTTCAACAATATGATCTTCAGATAAATATAATTTTCAAACATTCTAAATAATACAAAAGTTTGATTCTGCAGATTTGTTCATGTTATTCCTACTTGTCCGATACGGACAGCAATAACTTCTGTACCATGTCAAAATGCTTGATTGATTTGATTAATATATGGAAAGGAAGTTGCTTTGGCACCATCTGCTCTGCAATATCAGGCCCAATAGGGCACCATGAGTTACCAATGTTACCCAATGTTGCTCATTATAAACTAGCATTATCTAAAAATGGTATTCACTAAAAGAATGAATGACAGGACATGTATTACGGTATGGAGTGTTGGATAAGCCAGGCAATAAATACATCATAGTTTCTTTATCCATAATAAATACTAACGTAAATTGTTTTTATTGGTTATTTTATGTATAAATTACTTATTTGTGAGTATGTTTATGTGGGATGTATTCTCAGTCTTTGCAATCCTTGCATAGTTCTTGGTAATCCCTACCTTAGCTGAGACGGAAGTGATTTAATTACCATGCATCATTACAATGATGTTGTTCAAGAGCAACTAGGGTAGTGCAGAGGTGTCTGTAATTACAGAAATTATACTCATGCTGTCCACATGCGGTAATGTTTGTAGGTAAATTATTTATACACTTTAGCTAATGTGTGATTAACACCAAAACAAGCACATCTATAAATATACAATGTTCTTCTGCTTTATTATAACTTATATTAATATTTAAATTGATGTGAGCCCCGATCAGACACTATCGTATAAAACAGATTTATCATTGTTACTATTTAATCACTAATTAATGAAGGTATTTAAGTGTTGGAAATCCAAGGCTTCATCCAAGTAATGGTCAGACCATATAGCAATAAATATGTTGTTTGAGCGAAGGTTAATAAAATAAAAGGCCTCCAAAGTGGGGTTGTGTAGGATATCTTGACAGTAATAGTATTGACATCCATCATATACTGATGAAATGTGGATATGTTTGAATGTTGATATATATACTCCCTGGTGGCCCCACAAGGGTCCCAGTGGTCATGTGACTTTAGGGCCAAACCTTCAGTCCTCCTGCATTACAGCAAGTATTTATCTGATATCCATTACCCCAGGCATGTCCAACGTTGGCCCTCCAGATGTTCCCACATCCCAGCATGCTTTGCAATAGTCTTTGTATTCTCTAATAGCAAAACTGTGGCAAAGCATGCTGGGATGTTTAGTTTCACAGCATCTGGAGGGCCAATGTTGGACATGCCTGCATTACCCTAATCCCTATTCTTAACCTTAAACACTTGCCCTTTTCCCCACACTACCTATCCCTAAACTCCTTTGAAAGGGATGTAGACCTTTTGACTACATCCCCATCAAATTAAGTTTATGATGCTTTAACCATAACATGATGGATGTTAAAGGAAACTATCGTAAAATTGAATTTATTTTAAATAAAAATGTATTTCCCAACAGACAGTCCCTTAGTCTGCTTCACAGAAGACCCCCATCCCACTCTATAATTGAGTGAAGCTATATTATCTAACCATCAATTCTCATTCCCAATGAAACTCTGTTTAAAATAATTCCATATTTACTGTACTGGATCTAAATATTTCATTGTAAACATTACACTTGAATGCAAATGAATGTGTATCATTATTGCAAAGGGAAACATCTGATGTATTGTCTTCATCCTAATGTAGTTATTCTATTTGTAACATTATGCTGCCAAACTACACAGTAGAACTGAACACCATTTGAGTAGCAGCTCATTATGCTTCTTCAGCTTTAGAGTCAATGCCACCAGAAAGTGGCATGAATGAAGTCTGTCAGGAAACATCATCTCAGATTATAGAATTGAGTCATGCATCAAGATTTAACTAAAGAACCATTATTATGACACAATGGGGAGATTTATCAAATCTAGATAGCTTCTATACAGTATTTCATTTTACAGGTTGTGTTGCAAGATTACAGTAAAGACCTGATTGGTTGGTACTTGCTGCTCAAAATTCTCAATTGAAGTCATCCCTACAGTACATCAGTTAAAGACTGAATAAATAAGAAATAAGGGGGAAGACGTATTAAGCCTTAACAAGAGATAAATGTAAGGGTGATAAAGAGAGATACATTTCCAGCCAATCAGCCCCTTTTTTCAAACACAACCTGTAACATGGCCGTTAGCAGGTGATTGGCTGGACATTTATCTCTCCTTATCACCCTTGCATTTATCTATTGTTAAGGGTTAATACATCTGCCCCAAGGTGCCCTAATCCGAACCAAATGCACCAGGTCCTGCAATCACATTGCAGTTTTAGCAATCACAAATGCTCTCAGGATGTGGTTTTCACCTCATCCTGCATGCATTACTAAGGATCGCATATGACAAGCTGCTGTGAGCAGCTTGGCATACACACTATGCTGAATGAAGTACTCTATGTAAAGTATGTTGGATCCCCACCCCCATATCTTCCTGTTGAAGCTATGTCGGTTGACCTGGGTATGTTCTTTTTTTACTTTAAAAGAAACTGCATGGTGAATTATTATTGTCATTTATTATCGGTTGTTGGGAACAAACCATGTTTTCAGGTCTACTAGGATAGATAAACAAGGCAGATGTGATGATGCAAGGAACAACATACAACAAATGCAATTAAGCCAAAATATTGTCTAATGTGTTCCCAGCAATAGGCTGGGACTCACTACAACCACTCCATTTACCATGTGGCTTCAGAAAAGTGATGAACACTATCAACTGCACATTGCAAACCACTACAAGCTGAGTAAAGTTTATGTTTTATAAATAGACCCTTTACATTTTGAATCTGAACCCATGAAATGGAAAAGTCTAAAGGTGGACTGATCCTTTTGGTACATTAAATACAATTATTTTTCTACAACGAAGGTATAATATTTAAATACTTCTAATTAAAAACGTGAAAAGAAGAGCTAGCATTAATGACACTCATTCTGGCTTCAGGTTACTAACCCTTCAAAGACTTATTTGAATCTTAATTATTTTTTTAGCACTTTCTTTAGCATATACTAGGAAACCTATTACTTTTCTTGGTTGCCCTGTAGGGGTCAGCTTCATAAAACACCTTAATCAATTAATATTACCTGATGGAGAACTACCATAGGATTTTTATCAAAGGCTGCTCTTTTCTGTTTATAGAGAAAGACAGTTCATTCCTATTTTTACTACAGCCATATCAGCCTAATCTATTATTATATGATCTGTCAGTATAAAAAGCATTAGTGCATTGCAGTTATGAATTGATATATTGTTTTTCCAAAAATAATGAATTTCGTATTATGGCTGTACATGTTTCACCGCTGCCAATGCTTGTACGGAGCCTTTCCTCAGTCCACATACTGTACTTTGTGTGGCCTACTGGTATTAATTTAATTTGGTAAATCAAATATTAACTGTGCTATCAATTAACTAGGCAAAAACCACTGACAAAAATGATATTACAGTATGTACAGTACTTGTTATCCAGTATATCAGGGATTACAGTAACCACTTAATGACTCTCCCTGTATCTTATTTTAATATACTGTACTCAATGCAAAAAAATCAAAGTTTTAGTAAACGACAGTAATAATTTAACTAGAAACCTATGCATACAGTAAAAACACTACAGTGTATGTCATCAATAAGCGGCTCTCCAGCTGTTGATGAACTACACATCCCACCATGCCTTGCCTTAGTTTTGCTATTTAGCTAAGCTGCAACTGATGCAAGGCATGCTAGGATGTGTAGTTCATCAACAGCTTGAGGGCAACTTATTGCCCATCCCTGGTCTAGACCAACACAATGATTCAGAGCAAACATTTATACTCCCCCAAAAGATGCAATGTTCCGTTGCAAATGCATGTGCAGTATATAATATAACCAGATGGCGAATGTGTGGAAGCAGTCACATGACATCAATTACTCCTTATCTATACAGTGTAAATTTGTTAATAGTAGTAAACATTGCTTGTCATATCAAAGAAAGTTGTATGTAAATTATCCACCCTAACTCTATGGTGAATGTCCTTTTTATATTGAAACAGAAGCTCTGAGAAAACCAATTATTATTTCTCATCTGTAGATTTATTTCCTACCACTTAGAAGTCATAAGGTGAAAAGTGCCACATGCAAATTATTTCTTGAAAATTTTATTAAATGCTGGCTGATACAAATATGGACTACAATAAAGTCAGCTGCTTAAAATTCCAGACTTCAAAGCCTCTCTACATAAAGAAGGTCTTCTAACAGAAAATTAATGACTTTGGCGTATGATGTCTTTTGCAAGCATCAGTAGAAACAGAATAATTATGAAATGAAGGAGGATTTAGAACAAAAAAAGGTATAAAAAGAGCAAAGCAAAAATGTCACTAAAGAAAAAGAAATAAGTCAAACATAAAATGCAAATCGATCTCTAATTGTCACAGTGTTCTCAGTGAAGGGTGAACTTTACCTACTGGCACAAAGGGTCTGATTTAAAGTTGTACATAATGCAGTCGCAATTGATGCTAAATTCCATGTTTGGAATTAGATGCAGATTTCCACCTGTAGTGGAACATTTACCAGAATGCACTGACCCATAAATCCGCCAGAGAAAGCAGTCATTGACACCGTCTGCACACTTTTCAGTTCTGAATAAGGTCAGGCCAATTTCAACATACTGTATGTCCTCTTATTAATAGCCTGCAATTCCCTCAACACACCCAAAACTTGTGCATAGCTAATATTTTCTATATGCCAATACCCCATTGCTGCTCAGATGCACCCACTCAGTTGTAAATGGAATGGGACTGAGATCATTGTAGAGCATCAGCAGTGGCAGTAACAGGGGACACTTTCCCCCCTTCCCCAACCAGCAGCAGAGGAAGATACAGGGTTCACTGCCCCCTTCCCCAACCAGCAGCAGTAACAGGGGACACTGCCCCTTCTCCCTCCAGCAGCAGCGGCAGTACCCCTTTTTCCAACCAGCAGAATGAGCAGTAACAGAGGGGTCAAAGAGCCCCGACCAGCAGCAGCAGCAACAACCACATACAGACCAGCAGCATCACCACCTGGGAGGGAGCAAGAGCACCAAGTAGCCCAGTCTTAAGCTGCCATTTGTTGAGTAGTTGTCTTCTGGATTAACTCCCCACAGAAGTTTTTAGTAGTCTTAGTGGGGGAGGGGGAAGTACATTTGTCAGTATATTGATGTAAATATGAATGGATGTATATAGGAGAGAGGTATGTGGGAGGCAGTGTATGGGCGTATATATAAAGCAGCATATGTAGTAGGGAAAGAAATGTATGGTTGGACAGAAATGAGGAGCAGAAGAGATGCAAAAGGTTAACTTTGTGGAGGTTGGTGTCTGCTATACAGATAGGGGGGGGGGGTATTTCTAATTAGTTTTTAATGGACAAAACCATATGCACTGCAGGTGGGGCTGATGTAACATGTGCAGGGAGCAGTACATTTGGGTGGGGTTTGTTCAAACTGAAATGTAAATTGCACGGTAAGAATAAAGCAGCCAGTATTCACTCTGCACAGATACAAAATAACTCACCCAAATGTTACTCTCTCTGCACATGCTTTTTTTCCATAATAAAAGGAGTTTGCCTTTGCAAACCAACCAGAATAACCCCCAAGGTGAGAGTGCACCACTTTGCAGTGCCAGGTGCAGGCTGCCCCACCTCTCTTGGCAGGGCCGGTGCTAGGGTGTCCGGCTCCCTCCTGCAAACCATACATTTTGCGCCCTTTCACATTGCCATTGCAACAAGCTGCAGCCCGATTGTGGGAGTGTATGCAACATGCAATCCTATGGAGGATCTCGGGTGCATGTACATGTATGCATACACCATCTCAGTGCTGTGTCCGAAAAATGTTGCAGGCACTAAAGTTGCCCATACATGCCATGCATGCAATGTGTGTGCGATGCGATCCAAAAGCAGTACAAATAGTATGTGCAGCAAATACTTTTTGTACTGTGCGATGCGATGCCCAACTGCAGCGTGTATGGCCACCTTTAGGCACATAACTCAGCCCATTATTTAAAAAGTGTCTAAATTAATATAAAAAATCTACAATTATTAAAAAATTTGTTATAAACATGTATAATAAAAGACTCACTGTTCTTTTGCTGTTTATCTCTTGTGCAGTCCCTCATCTTCTATATGCGTAGGCAGGACGCTGGGGATGCCATTACACCCCTCTCGTGACTGAGGGGGAAAGGATGGGGAGAGAAGGAGGAGATGGAAGAAGAGGGGAGGAGATAGAGGGGGCGGAGTGTTGAGGACAGGCAGTGGCACTGGCACAGCACTCTGAGAAGAGGGAAGGAAGGGGAGGCGGCGCTGCTGCCTGTTCGTCATTTGATTGACAGCTGACAGGCGCAGGGAGCAATGGGTAGGGGGTGGATCCGGACATGACATGTCATCCAGGCATTCACAGACAGCGCTACATGCCTCAGCACAAGTGTCCGTGAGGAAGAGGGGGCAGGTCGCAGGAGGAGGAAAGTGTGTGTGCGGTGCAGGGAGCTGCTCAGCCTCTCCATACTGCCACCCACTGTCAGACAGGCGCTGTGGGCGGCGTGCAGGAGGCAGTGACAGTGAGGGCTGAGGCAGCTTTAGCAGAGCAGGGAGGGAGACAGCACCTTTTCATCATGGTGCCTCCCTGCTTTGCAGGAGCTGCTGAGTGGGTAGCGCCGGCCCTGTCTCTTGGTTGTTTACTCCTTTCCTCCTCCCAGGGCCTCCTCACTGGCCATTAGGAGTCTGGTCAGGCACACCACACAAATGCTACAAGCTCAGTAGGTTGCACAGGGATCTCAGGCCCTGTGTTTGCTTCTCTGTACCCCATTAATACCACCCGGTGTGTCTCTCTCCCTGAAATAAATATATAAATTAATATATATTTTAAATGGCCTGACATTTCAGTGTCATTTGAACATGTTACAACAATCCCTCCCCACCCCCCACCCCCCGGCCATGCTACCCATGATTACAGTATTCCCCCCACCCCCCGTCATCTTTTTCTGGATCCACACCATGGCCCAAACTTTTCAGGAGCAGTACTCTACAGGTGACTTAATTACTATAAACTTGACTTAATAATCTGTGATCAAGCACTGAATATCCTTAAAACCTTGAGAATGGTATATATGAATATGACAACATAAAACATTAATGACACAGGATTACACATAAGCAACTGCTGATTGATAAATAAGCACCCATGCTTTAACTTGTTAAAAAGGGTAAATCTGAAATAATAACATAAATTCATCCTTCATTAACACAGTTAATTTGTCAAAATTGGTGTGAAAATTGCCATGAAAACCTTCTTATTCATCATAATGCTCTGAAATGTTTACTTATATAGGAGATATAATTTTTTTTTTTACACAATATTTTTTTATTTGAATTTATATAACAAATGTGAGCGTCGCTGGCATTTTTATCAGATATTTGCACAGCTCTCACAGAGATGTTGGCACTGAAAGGGTTAATCTCTTTGGTTCAAGAGGACTTTGTGCATCAGTACAATGTCCCATTGGATACATCCGATATCTATTTTGATCAATCTAGTGCAAGACAGAAAATGAAAGCAAATATCTGATTGGTCACTACAATTTATTGCATATTGATCAGTGTTCGATAACATCCCTACATGATCTTACTGGTTACATTTAGTTTATTTGGCAATTTATAGGCTTAATTTTGACATATTTTTTGAAATATATACTTGCTGTGCTGGTCATATACATGGACGGTCATCACTGTAAATCATTGGGTAACTTACCAGGTTGTATCAACGATTTCAAATTTGTTTCCTTCCACTGGTATTTGATTGCGGATATCTTCTGACCCAAATATTGGTTCAAGATATAGCCATGCCATCTGAACTCTAAGCCAGGATTCCAGAACCTCTTGTAAGTGCCGCTGTGTAACAAGAAATAAATAAAACACATTAAATCAAGCTCTTCTTGAAATAGCTACTGAGACTGCAGACAGATGTCTGAAACAAATTTGCGTATGATTATAGGAGCAAAACGCTACTTCTCACATGTTCTCTGCAATCAGATGTTCTAGAGGGTTAAGAAATTCCTTCTCAACTCCTGTTTCTGTTCTACTTCGTGAAACACGGTAAAGAATGAACCAGCACAGCTGCCTCTTTGTGTGTTTCACTTGGATGATTCACTCTCTTACTGGGTAACTGTCTATTGCATTTAGGCTCACATAAAAACTACAGTGACATAAAGAAACGTATACTTCTTCCCCCTTCTTAAGTCTTCAGAATGCTGATAACAAAGTCAAATTTGAAAAGTTTTAGGTAATGAAAGTTACTGAAGCGTTAATCTTATTGGGCGGTGAAATCTTAGCCGTAGCTTGGAGATGAAATCGAAAAGCTAATTAAATTCAAATAATAGTTTCTCAAAAGGCAACTTACCAGATTAGACTCCCATGCTAATATTTCTCTTTCAAATGGTGCAATAAATGGAGAGGCTTTCATGGCTGTTGTTTTCACTCTGTGATCTTCCAGCAAAACCTTAAAAAAAAAAGAAGTGGACATAAAGGCAGAGTAATAAAAGTTTAGATACCTAGATTATTGATAGAAATATATATATATATATATATATATATCAGTATTGAACATACTGTAGTGCAAAACAACGATGAAGAGACTCGATAATAAGGTGCTTCTGAAAAGCAGACGCTGAAGCCAAATCGGCAAAACCACTTGAACCTTATTACCTGTGGCTGTAAAGAAATTCCCCTGACACTGAAATGTAATTTGGAAAGGTTAAGAAGAAAAAATGCTGTATCAGATTACATATTTGGGCTTTAGCATTGTACCAAATGCCTTAAAGAGATCAGGTTAACACTAGCAGCATTTCTAGCAGTATTGGCATGAGAGAGAAAAAATAAGGAGACAAAGGCCCCTGCCAGTGTATTGTACAAGTATGACTCCATCAGTAGTGGAACATTAGTGCTCAATAAAATATTATGCATATTTTATATACACATATGTATGGAATTACATTCATACAGTATGTGTTTTTACAGTATTATAACAGTACATATTATAACGGCACAAACTCACTAATAGTTGGTACACAGCATCAGACTGCCCCATAGAGGTACAGGGGAAACCAATGGTGGGTCCCCACTGCCTAAGGCCCCCCCCCCCTTCTCTAGGGATCAGCTTCCAGACTGTGTACTTAAATTATACATATATTAAATTATACTGTGCAGAACTGTGGTGTATTTTCTACAGTGTTCTGGTACATGCTAATGCATACTCTAGCAGTATTTAATATATATTTATTAAAAAGCCCAGGTGAAAGCCTAAAACATGCACTCTCTAATGATTACCCAAGCCTTCATGGAGACTAGTCACACCCCTAATTATGGAACCCTATCACAGCATTCCCCCAGTAGGTCCTTCATGCCCCTATTGACAGTGGTGGTACAGTACATGTTCAAATATTTCAGTATTGGAAGCATAGGAAGTGATTTCAAATGACTACTATGTATAATGAAACTAAAGAACATTTGAACAAATGGATGAATCAAACTAAGCTATAGCATTTCCTGCAATATTGTACCTCATATATCTTGTTATGTGACAGTGTGCAATGGTCAATAATACTACTTGTAAATTGATATTTCTCACACAACAAAATAAATCGATAAGAAAGTCTCAAGAAATTTTATTTCCAGATATTGTTCAGTAGCTCTCCTGCAAGCTACAGATATGGCACATTGAATTATGACTATGCGGATATCTCGATCACAGAGAGCCTGTGGGTATAGTTTCATAAAGTGTGCTTGAGGCACGGACGGAAAATGGATGAGAACATTTGTCATAATTCTATAAAGTATTCCTAATCACTAGCAATGTATTGCTTTGAGTGGTCCACTTCAGAGCACGCTTGAGGAAACCAGAACAGATAAATGATGCACCAAATCAGCTTAAGGCATCATAAGGGCATAAAACATATTAAGTAAGCAGTGCGTTTAAAATATGGCCCCTTTTTAACATTATCTTCTTGACATATCATATGGGGATTCAGTTATAGTACCAGCAGTCGGGATGCCGGCTGACTGGAACATTGACATAAATGAAGATGTCAATGACAGAATCCCAACAGATGACATTCCGAATGCAAGTATGCCGGGAAGGGAAAGGGTTAAGCTGTGGAAGGAGAGTGGTTAGGGGGAACTTAGAGTTAGGCTGCGGGGGGAGGAAGGTTAGGGATAGCCTTCAGGAATGGTGGGTTAGGTTTAAGTACTTAGAAAGGGGATAATAGTAATTAAGATAATAGTAATTATGCAGGGTGGGGAGGTTAGGTTTAGGCTGGTGGAGTTAGGCGCTAGTGGGAAGGGTTACAGTTAGAATGCAAGCAAAAGTGTTAGGAGGGTAGAGGGAGGGGGTTAGGCCACCTATGGAGACCCTGTTTGGATTCTCCATATAAGGATGTTGTATGTATCCAATAGTTTGTACAGTTCTTAAACCTTAAATGCTTGTATTCAATGTGTTACAACCCATTTTTTTAAGTATTTACCTGAATTTCATCAACAGCTGCTAATACATAACAATTTCCATCCTTGTAGGATGAAAACATGAAGCAGACATTCTCCCAATCTGCTCTCATTTTGTTAAGGGCTTTCTCTAATGCATATTCTTTGCTAGCTTGTGAGCTGATCCGATTTAAATCATCAAGGTATTTCTCAAGGCCAAGTTGCAGAACGTCCGATAGAGAAGTGCCTTCATGGGGGCTAATATTAAAGCCAATCTAGAGATAAAAATACACCATTCAATATACATGATACAGCAAAACCACCCAAAGGGTAGTACAGCATGTGAATGCTTATATAACAGAAGTACTATAACATCTACAAATACAATATGTCGAATACAAGGCCATTTGCCTTTTTTACAATCTGCATGTACCGGAGCCAAATCAAGCATAATCCAGTCACATCAACATTTGGGACTGAATGGAGCCAAGACTTAGGTAACATGTACATATTGCGTGAATTCTGTGTATGCAGAGTTATGTGGGTGCAGCGCAGATTCAGCTAGGCAAAGAATTCACCAGCAATTGCATTTGTCTATGTCTATTTGACAACAAAACAATCTCATACAGTACACTCGGTAGTATACGTATGTATGGTCATGTCAAATCTGAAACTGTGCTGTATAATTGTTTTTATACTTTATCTGTCCATTAAATCAGCAGAGCTACAATACAATTCTTAGTGACCATATTTGAGAGATGATTAGAATTTGCCATTTTGAGTTTTGTGTATATGGCTTACAGTATGTACTGTAAATACTGTATGTACAGAGAAATTATGTTGTGAGGCGAAATCATTGCCTACATGTACATACTATGGGGAATATATGGAGTATGCACTAAACTTTTAAATCCGTAAATCAACTTTTACAAACCACAAGAACTGAGAAGCTCACTTACAGCTGGAGGATTCGGCAACCAGCAGCGCTTTAATGATGCTAGTTAATTTAGCCATTGAAAAATAGGTCAATAGACTAGAATTATAGGAACATTTATGAACTGAAGAAGTCAATTACAAAAAGATATAATAAAATGTCATGGCGCTTTTAGTTTGACAAATGCATTGCTCTCTTTTTCAGTGGTTCAGTGGCCGTGTCTTGTGACATCATTTTCACCTGTAGTGGATGTTACACCAAAGCAGGAGATGTTTTATAAGACTGGGGAGCTAATTGTGAAACAGATAGTCTGTAAGGATGATGTGTAAGACATTCCAATGATCATAAATAATTCAGTCAGTCTGTCATCTATGAAGAACTGAAAAGTATACAACATCAATCCAATGGCTTAAATCAGGCATGTCCAAACAATGGCCCTCAAGCTGTTGTGAAACTACAAGTCCCATCATGCCTTGCCACAGTTTTGCTATTATGGCATGTTAAAACTATGGCAAAGCATTCTGGGATGTGTAGTTTCACAACAGCTGGAGGGCCACAGTTTGGACAAGCATGTCTTAAATAAGCTAATCTTTCTCAAAAGAATAATACATGGACAAAGAGCAAATAACTGGTGGTTTTTAATATTATTTGTTTAAAATACTTCAGTGCAATGTGTTTTGATTTTCAGTTAAAAATAAATGAAAGCAGCGGCAGAACTTGTGGTTGGTGAGCCCAGGTACAAAAATATAATTTGGGCACCCCACCCCAAGTTCAAGATATGAAACACAGCAGTGAGTGGGAGAGGCAGAGGGTGACATGGAGAGGCAGTGGACAACAGGAAGAGGGTGACAAGGGCAGCAGTGGGCTCCTTAGTCCTGAGCAATACAGTAATAATTATTAGATGTTGAATGTAAATGTATACTATATCAGTTTCACCAGTCCCATCAGCCATGATAATGAGGCAGCTAAGCATAAGAGGGAGGGGCAGTGATAGAAACACACTACATGAAAGGTACTAATTAGTCTAAGCAGCATCATCTATTTTAATACAAAGGGATATCAGAGTGACTGAATGTTATCAAAACAGTGTTTTAGTAACCCTCTGCGCAGGTGTATTAAACATTTCAAGACTTCTCTGTAAGAAACAACCATCCAACTGGCTTAAGCACCTTTACTCCCGCTCTGTCTGAATGTAATAATACAGATAAGAGAGGTGATGGCAAAGATACTAGTTCATACAATTATCCAACATCTACATAAGATCCTCCAATATACATGAGAAGTTGTAATATACATGGACTATGTGCCCATCTACAGACATTCCATTTCTTAACAGTATGGGCTATAAAGGTAAATAGTACACAATAAAAATGAACAAAAAAAATTGCGGCATAAAAAGTAGTGGGGGCCTCATGCATGAATACAGCTGAAAACCTGATGACCATTGTCCAAGAATTATCCCCTGCCTAATATGAAGGAACCTTTATATAAAACAAAACAAGCCCTAGTTTATGTGTACTACTATCTACTACTATCAGCTTCACTTGATTACATTTTTCTCAGGAATCCCTCAAATCAAACACACTGTACAAGTAAGACCAATGGTGAAAAACCCAGGTAGTATGAATTTTTTCGAGGCACTTCTTGTGGTAAGAACAGGAAAGTGCTGGGGAGTTAATATGAAATTGATGTGGAATTAAGGCAGTATGTAACTAATGTATCTGCTACAGAGGTATATTACAGAATGCTACTCTACCCCTGCCTTCCAGAGCTTACAATCAGAAGCAATAATTCTAACAAAGGTGTTCCAAAAAGCCAAGTTAGTAGAAAATGTTTTATTTATAGGATGAATACACTAGAACATTATAGTATTATAGTAGTAGTATATCATTGATTTTTCGGTACTTATGTAATATCTGGGCTCCTGTTTTTCTTATGACACCGCGTACCCTCGCGGGGCTCGCTGCGCTCGCCACGCTTCGGGCACGGTGGCGAGCGCAGCGACCCACACTATATAAAATCAACTCCATGCGTAATTGGATAGTAGGGGTATGAAAAAATGGGGTGCATTCAACATGGGAGCCCAGATAATACATAAGTACCGATTTTTCATTAGATAACTCATGATTGCAGCTGGTGTATTCTTATTTCTGAGGCATTTGATCTTTTTTAATTAGGATCTGGACTAAATTATGAAAAAATGTAAATTCCTAAATCCAAAAAACTAAGGGGGACAATTAATAGGATGAGAGATTCAGAAAGTGAGAGATTTGGTAAGAAATCTCTAGGTTTTTTTTTTAAAGTGGCAATCATTTAAGGTGCCCATACCCTAGTAAGATTTATCTTCAGATCTGGCTGGTTGGAACAAAAACATGGTTATGGATGAGTGACAGTTTGTCAGTTTTCCAGCATTTCCAAACAAATGGTCAACTGTCATTTGCTCTCATCCATAACCATGTTTTTGTTCCAACCAGCCAGATCTGAAGATAAATCTGCATGTGTATGGCCAGTATTAGACTGCAAAACCAGTTTGATTTTGAAGTGTAAATGATTTTCGTTTAAAAAAAACCCCTGGAGATTTCTTACCGAATCTCTCACTTTCTGAATCACTCATCCTATTAAATTTCACCCAAAGAGTCTACAATGTTTGTGTTTCACTACTGAAAATCAACTTATCAATGTATAGCATAGTGTACCTTGGGTAAAATAAAATGGCTATACAGCATGTAGTTACCAATGATATTTAATCAGTGATATATTTTTATAAATTTTATAAATGTATATTTTATTGTGCCTTTGGTGCAACATTTTTCAATAAAACAATAAAATGAATGAATATACAGTATATGTCATATACTGTATGTTATAAATTGTGGTGAAGAGTGTGAGTTAATGAGGCTTTAAACAGCACCAAATCTTGCACCTCTCGTGAACAACTCTCATATTCACTAATATTTTCAAATATGTCCAAGCTGCTGTAAAGTGCAACTGTTTCCAAGCTTACTTGTGGGTGCGAGAACTTTGCCCACAATTGGATACTGCCTGTAGATGAAGAGGCGAGTGGATGAAGGTGTTACAGTATATAACAATTTTCTAAAACATTTAGTTTTTAATGGATGACTATTACAGAAAGTTATCAAATTCACAGCACATTTATATCACAATGTAGCACTTCCTCACATCCCTACACCAGTGTAATTATTAATCTTATTTTATGCATTTACTTTTTTAAGCTATTATTGTCACTAATTAAAGTGTAATAGGAATGGCAAATATTGAGCACAACTTTTATTGTATGACATCACATTAATAACTCAGGTTTTCCAATTCAATCTAAAACATATTACTCTAATAGCCACACCGACTTGTGTTATACAAATGTGACCTCTGGTAGCTTTGCTGCTTTTGTTACTATGATGTGTATGTATCGCAGTAATGCAACGTCATGGGAAGCTGTGATTATTTGCACCTGCGGGTCTCCCATTCAAGTGAGTAGATCACAGGTGCAAGTATGCTCATGCACCCCCACAAATCTTTGGAGATGCATGCTAACAGCTGAAAGGGAAACATTTATAGCAATATGTGTACAGCAGATATGAGCAACCTGGCTCTCCAGATGTGAAACTACTCATCCAGCATGTATTGCCACTGTTTTAGCATTCCCAAATATCAAAACTGTGGCAAGACATGCTGGGACTTGTACGTTTACCACATCTGGAGAGCCACAGGTTGCCAATGCCTGGTGTAAAGGTACTGTAGGCATATATACTACTGGCAAATTATCCCCTAAACTATAAAGGAGATGCATGAGGAAGAATGCAAACAGAATTGAGGGAATTGCAAGAGATAAGGGGGAAAGGTACCTAGAAGGGTACATAAGGTAGCTGCACTATGGACAGTAAGTGATAAAGTGTGATGGTGTTTAAGTATCAAGTGAGTGCAATAGCATAACAGGGTGGCACTGCACTTGGCCTAACCCCCTAAATCACATGATGTTATGATATTACACAGATTAGGTGGGTTCACCAGCATGTGAACTGCACATAACACCCTGATTTCCATGAAGCACTGTAGCAGCTATACTGGTAAGAACCAGCGACCGTGGGGTAGCGACAGTGCTGCAACTGAGTGAATGACCATAATGCTAGAATATATATATATATATATATATATATATATATACACACACACACACACACACATACATACTTGTATACACACATATAAGCATAGGGAAATATCCAAAGTGACACTGTAAGCAGTGCGGAAGAGCCCCAGTTGATAACCCATCTGTTCCAGGAATTACATTTAGAATCATATGTAATATATACATTATGTCTGAATATCATAAAACATAGACATCTGAGCTTTCATTAAAAAGCTTAAAGATGGGACTTGAATAACAATCTGCCATCGCTAATTAGTATTTTCAGTTTAGCATATTCACTTTCAGACATATTGCTGTTTGCACATGGTAATTTAGGTAAACAGATAGATCCACAGCTGCATCAATTAACATTGCTAATCAAAACTGAATTCAGGTAATTAGGCCCATTTATGCAAAAAGTCTGTAATTTGTGGGGGGGATCTGGAATCTTTGGTCGTATTTGTAAAAGAAAGCCTATTTTATTCAACAAGAAGAGAAAAGAAGGAATGTATGTGTGAATAATGTGTGTGAACAAAATTGACAAATTGAAGCTGAGTATTTAATTGCTCTATATTAGCAAGAAACATGCTTGTTTTTTCCAGAAATGTTTTTGCTAGCAATTACAAATGATTTGCATTCAGACGGCAGGAGCTGTACTACTAGACCAATCTCAATGCGGAACTGCCTAACCCATATTACATTTAGCCATATAACATTGCTTAATTCTGATTTACTGCAATAAGCCATGACATACACATTATTATGCCATTCTACATAAGGCCATATACCCATGAAGTCAGATCAGTCCTCAAATATGCAGCGAGTATCAGACCACATTTTAGACCACATTTAAATGTCATTTGTAATTGTTTTAGAATGGCTTCTTGTATTGTTTTACAATATGTAACTAGAATTACACTAGAGTGGAATCAGTAGTCTGAACACATAGAATGTCTGCAGCTTCCAATGGAAATACATAGCACAATACACACTTGTCACCACAGTAATATATTGATACATTGTTTGCTCACCTTTTTGCTCATTAGATTCCAGTGTCTTTCCTTGATCCCTGGTGTACACAGAGCTGTTACAAGAGGCATGTTGATCTTAAACTTCTCCAGCTTGGTCTTTATGGCAGTAGCTACTTTAAGAGGTCCATGTAACTTCGGGTGATAAAATGCTTTTGTCAGTTTGTAACTAGTCTTCCATAAATTCTGTACCTGATGACAAACATTTTTCAGAATGCAGTTATTGATTTTTTACAGTTGTATAGAACTCATCTATCATATTGCCAAGCTCAGGGTAATTCATGTCATATTAGACCAATAAAATGTTAAATTTAAATTGATTTTACTGCAAAAGAACATATTAGTCTTTCTTTGGAGAATGTCTAGGTCTCATTTCACATCACAATCCCCAATGGTGTTCCTTTCTACTGTAATCCAAAATTAAATATATCACAAAACCTAATCCCTTTAACCATGTGCTGAATGAATAGTTTTAAAAGTTTTGATAACCAAAGCCACCAACGCCAAATGCAACAAAAAGAAAAAAAGTTGTAACTCACCTCCTCCTCCACTTCTTCTGCATTGACCTGTAGGAAGGGACCATTCATCCATTTGTCGTAACAAGTATTGAAGTGCACAGCAGTAGTCCATAGTCTCTCATAAGGCTCCAGTAAATTACAGATCTCTGATATTTGATCAAATGTGCTTATTTGTCCAATTTCTAGAAGTTCTTCTTCTTTGTTAATTAAAGCCCTCTGAGAAAAATAGATTGATTAAATAGGACATTACTTTACAGTCCAAACACCCATCTATTTTTAACAATGATTTGATTTTCACAGTAATCTTGGCACAAAGGTAACATTCTGTAGGCCTATCTCTTTAAACGGAGACTTGTTTTTACTTCTCTTTATTTATTTATTAACAGTTTCTTATATAGCACATACATATTCCAGAAGGGGTATAAAGGCAATGCTGTAGTCTACTGTACCTGATGAGGGACTTTAATGGCTACATAATATTTGTTTTGGCCTATGTTAAATACATACAAAAGCAATATTGTAAGGTGTCCTTTCAGTAATTAATGACACAGGTACACAATAGCATAGATTTGTATTAAAGTGCTGTATTTAGTTAGTTATAGTCAGTTATAAACGCCATTGTCTTTTATTCTAAGCACTACTAAAGCCTGCAGTCATTAGACCTCTAAGCATTGGAACAGAGGTAGTTTAAAAATGTGAAGATTCGCTCTCAAACACATATACTAGTGTATACTTAAGCATACCTCCCAACATGACCCATTCCAGGAGGGACACAATGCTCTTTTTCTGGACTTCCCTCTAAATGTATGATGGCCATCACCTGTATCGAACAGGTTAATGGATAAGAAACATTTTGATTCTAATCATAAATTAAGAGGTAAGTCCAGAAATAGAGCATTCTGTACCTCCTGGAGTGGGTCATGTTGGGATGTATGCTTAAGACATTCTAACTGTGCTGTGTTGCAGTTAGACTGTGGTTAATGCAACAGAAACATAATTAGGTGAACAGCACCTAGCCAAAGCGTACTGTGTATTATGTCTTGTCAAATGTGTCCAATGCAGCATGTGTACTGCAAAACAGCAGCATCCAACCAGTGCCAGCACTGACACAATAACAAAGAAATGGAGTTGATTCACTGTCTAAATTATGTGTTATTTGGTATTGGGTCATAGACACATTCATGTACCTTGCAGATTTTTACAAATCTATTGTATTAACATACAATACAAACTTATATACACAGTTAAGCAAAACCAACTTATTATACACAGTTATGCAAAACAAGCATAAATCCAGAACACACAAAATTAAAGGAAATTATATTATTCATTCTGAAACCAACTTGGGAGTTAATAGAGGAGCTTATCCATACAGATACAGTACATTTAACAAACCCAAAACAAGGATATACTGTAAAACATGGGCAAGGGATTTTGGTCTAAAAATCTGGACTAATCCTTAATAAGGGAACACAAATAATAATCTTTAAGTTAATATGTAAATATTTGCAGACAAACTAGGTTTTGTTTCATTGTGTACACCATATTGTAATTGCTGGGACTCATGCTGCAATTCCTAACAGTGCTTGTCTTGTTTTCTTAACTGCCATTGTAATGGTTAGAAGCACAATGCAGCTACCTGGACACAGCTACTGTAGAGATGCTTCTACTCACAAAACGTAGACTCAGTTGACAAAAGCATGACAAATTATTCCAATATAATATTGAAAAAGCTATAAGTATTTACCATTCAACAAACTACTGTATATGGTCATCTAATAACAGTGTATTGTTTCGTAAATAAATGTTACAAAGGTCATTAAATGAAATTTACCATCATACTGTACATTGTTTTTATGTTTGCCCTATGTGTTGAAAAAAAAACAGCATAAAAGATTTGCATAGTGTAAAGTAAACTAAAAATAATAAAGTAAAAATACTCAAGGGACTAAAAAAGGGTGTCAGCATACATTAGCATTGGGAAACCAGCAACAGACAGAAAATATTATATGATCATTTGGTCAATTAAATTCAGTTATGCAGTATAGTAGTAATGCAGGATAGTACTATAGCATTCTTAAACACGACATACCTCCTCCCTAAACTCCTGGATTTTGCTGCTGATGGTGTCGAGTTTCTTTATGTAAGCACTGGCTTCGCTCATTCGCTCTTTCTTCTGAAAGTCTTTCACCTCAATGACCACATCAGACAAGTGCTTTGTGAAATCCTTCTGCCATTGAGCAAGCGTTGCCACTGCCTCATCATGCTCCCTCTGCAATCGTGTCTCACTGACAAAGTGATTGCAAGGCACATAGGAGAAGGAGGGGAGAAGAAATGGAATCTTTTTATATACTCCACTGCTATCCTACTTTTTTGGTATTCACATTGAAATTGCACAGAATAATTTAGAAATGGCTTTTAATTTCAAAGAGGTTAATCACCCTAATAAAGGTCAATCAAATTTAATTTTCACTAAAACTGCTATAGCTCCCAACCCCTGCAGGATATGCATTATTCCCCATTTCAAATGCAAAATAGAAAAAAAAAAACGTGGGCAGTACGTTCTCTATGCATTGCTAATGCCCAATCTCTAAAATTATTAATTCCGCTAAAATTATAGAGGTCATTTCAACAATTCCAGAAGCAAAATCCTGTTTGAAAAATATTGTACATCAGCTGTGACACTGGCTTAACTTGCCTCTAATCCCCCAGCTAATACATGACAATAGGCTAAATCTCAATTATATTAAACATACTCGATTCAGACTAAAACAACAGTGACATTTTCTAGCAGACTAATCTTCTGTGTAAGCTGGCTGTAGTGACATCATCAATCCATTTCTTATTTATATTCAGCATAAGCAGCACTTATTACATCCTCGGTGACACTAAGTATATGAAAAAAAATCAGTTTGTCTCGTATTCATTACCTGCTGCTAATGATGGGAATGATTCTTCCAGGCCAAGAAAACGTGTTTCCGTTTAGAATAATGTCTTCCTTTGATAAGAATGCGTAGTCCATTAGAAAAATGAGGTTTTCTGCAGCTACTGACAGTTTTTCCTAAGAATTGAAAGAAATGTACCTGTATTTGCATTCAATACACCAGCAAAGAGGACAGAGGAGAGCAGCCTCATTAACGGTCTGCCTGCATGCTTAATATTTAGCACACAGTAAAAGTCCCACTAATGGCCCTATTAGCAAGAGCACAATGTTTTGTGACAAAAATGCATCAACATCTCCCACCTTTGACAATATTAGCTGAAAACATTCTGTATCGCTAAGCTGGTGCAAAGTGCTTTCTTAAGCATGGCGGATACTGCACAATAGGGGCACCTTTCAGTAATAAAACAAAAAGGTAATGGGTAAGAATATGTCAGGTACTATCCAAACAAGCTGGAATACTGCCACTATACAAGAAGATAAATTAGAGGAAGCACAAGATAAATGACCGCTTTAAATCTTGCCATAATGGGCTTGATAACCTCAGAAATAGTGGGATCACCTCAATATAGAATCCAATTTATAATCCAAATTGACTTATCAGCTGCTAAGCTCTAAATGTGACAATATATAAAGTGCGCTTTTACCCTTCAACTTCCTACAAGTTGTATTACTATTAATATATGCTGCAAGCTTTCACTCAGTCAATGTCACCACTGCTGCTTATTAACCATGTGTCATCGTGGCACTTTCACAACATCATCTGAAGCAGAGCTGCCTGGCTGAGCACACAAGAAAATAACCAAATTCCGTCAAGGAAAAGCGACTTGAATTATTTTTGGCAACGAAACTAATTGGTGAAAGATATTACATGGAATTTAAAAGAGATTAATTCAAAATCAAAATAGATTTTACATTGATAAGACACAGGGCTGTAATTTTTTATAGGAGTCAATATTAACATGCGCAGCATTATACAAAACACAACCATTTATATATTTTAGCAATCTGAAAATATGTGCAGGTAAATAACTGTTTTTGTGTTGCCATCAGCAACCTACCTTAATCTCCAGAAGCTCCACACCCCTTAGATTGTCTATGTAAATTTGAAGCTCCACAAGGGCAGACGTTGATGCAGCAATAGCAGTGATTTTGGTGACGATGCCATCATACTGCTGGCAAATTTTTCGATTAAACTTCTGAGATGTAGTTGCAACTTTGTTAATTATTATATTAGTCAACTGGCGGGTATGATCAATCATCCGCTGTAAGAGAGTCAGACAACGCGACATCTAATCATAGATAAATTTTGTTCCTTTCTCATACGTGTCACAGATTATATCCCTCCTGACCCTCTACACAGCCATCGACTGTCAAAATTAGATTCAGCGAGCTCCCAGCTCCTCTTTATCCCTGTGTTAGATCTGAGACTCTTGGCTATCAGGAAGACAAGCGTCACACCAGCTGTCTCGGAGCAAGGAGGCAATCAGGTGAATAGTACTTATCTTTCATTGCTTTCTGAGGAGTGACAAGATTGATTTGGGCACATCCCTATATCAGGAGCAATTACTGATGCCTTAGGTTTCCTCCCTTGTACATATGTTACACTGCGGAGTCTGCGTTTCCTTTCTCACCTATACTATAAATAAGAGGGCACAGAAATGTGTCTGCACATTGCACATACAGGAAACCTTTGTTTAAAAATAAACCTAGCATACTAGGAATACAAAAAATGTACGAGCAATTTTATCTCACTAGCACTCAAGAGATCTCTTTTCCAGTACATTAGTCTTAATTAGGCCCAGAGAAGCTGTTAGTTGGTTTTCAAGTCTCCTCTAGGTATTGCCTTCTATTGGGAGTGACAATATTTTTTAAATAGCTTTTTTTTAACACATTAAAATGATTTAACAATGTCATTATAACAATAATGTGAGTGTTCACAATGATAGAAATATTCCAAGCAGTCATTTTATTTTTCTATGTTCTACTCAAATGATGCAAATGAACACACAGCACTGCACTACAATCAGGTAGCCTTGACTATTATATATAAGCCTATTTCCTCTAATTGTAATGTGTGTTTCACACTATGCTATGCCTTGTATGGCATTGTAAAAGGAAAGCTCATGGGTAAATAGTGACTTTGTTTTCAGTTTACAGGTTCAAGTGACATTTTAATAGGAATTTTGAAATAGAAAATGGTTAATAAAATGAAATTGAAAACTGAATGGTTTCCATTATTAGGTTGTCTGTGACATTCAGCCCATAAAAGAATATGATAGATATATCTAGGAGACTAGTGAATCATTGTCTATCAGTTCCTGTACTTCCCTATGGTTCATTGCTATAAGAGGCATCTTTTCCTCTGACTTCAGCAGAAACAAAGATAAACATTATTTATCATGTTTTAGCAGTCATGAATCTAATGTAAGTGCTGGATTACTGGGTATCATTACATTTCAAAGCCTTTTAAGCAGATATAGTTTTAAAACCGTATTTTAAGAAATGCAAAAAGTCCTGGTATTAAGTCACATTAAACAAGTGTCAAACGGGACAACCAGTTCTAAATGCAGAATCATTTACACAATTGAATTACATTCATACAATACAAATCATACATTTGACATTATAAATTGTGCATCAGACTATATAAAACTATGCAAGTATCAGGTGAATGGATAACATTGTATTCGCCATTGCTAAAAGTTGTAGGTAGTAATGGTTTAGGAACTTGTTGCTGCAAATTACATGGAATTATCCACAATAACAAATCAACCTCTATTTCCATATATATATATATATATATATATATATATATATATATATATATATATATATTATTTTTTTTTTTTTTTTTTTTTGAAACTTTGATACTGCACTTTTGGTCAGCTTTACTACAGTAAAAGCCTTCATCAAATTACTAATCAGCTGTACTATTTCAAATGCAGGAAAAAGCTTCATGGGAAGCAGAAATGTCATAAATCACACATCTCGTTATATTGTACTGTTTGAAAATATCCTTAATCTATAAGAATATTATTTAAAGAAACCAGAATTTTCCAACATTTGCAATCTCTTCCATTCTCCAAAGTTGTCTATTCCCCTTATAAAGATCAATGTACAATAAAGATTAATAAAAAGATTAATGTGGCTTAACCAGAATAAATCAGTAGCTATTAGGCTATGTCCACAGGTTTCTGCGCTCAAGGTGCAATCTCAAACAAGAATAACTATTATTAGAGAAGCATCATATGATACTGGATACATATACAAAGCGCCACAATTGTGGGGTGGGGGTAGGGGGAAGCCTGATACTGCCTTAAGGAAAAGCAAGGAGAATATACAGGTAAGTGTTTGTGGGTGTAACACAAATGCAGGCTGCTGCTGCAGCTATAGTATATGGGGGGAGGCACAGGCTGTTGTAATGAAACAGGAAGGGGTGAGTGCACACAGATTGCTGTAGAGACACCGGTTGGGGTGGGGGCACAAGTGGCTGCAGAAACACCAGGGGAATAAGTGTGTGTTATGGGAAATAAATTATAGCCTTGCCTAAGGGGAAAAAGTCCTAGAACATACCCAGAATTTAAGTATCAATAATTTAATAATGTACCTGATTTATCTCAGAGCAGTCCATTAGTATCATGTTCATTGGTATGTATACTGGCAATGAAGCCACATCTGATGCCATTTTTTTCTTATTGTTAAGTTCTTTAGCATAGATTTTAAGACCAACATCCTTTTGGACAAGCATTTCAATCTGCATTTCGGTAAGAGGTGAGAGCAGGTGCTGAAATGGGCTGTACACCATGGTGTATCTAGAGGGCACAAAAATAACTTATTTGCTAAGTAAATAGGTAAAAGGTCACTGAATACAGAGAATTTTAAACAAAAATATTAACACAACTTAAATACTGTACTAACATTTAAATCATCAATCAGGTAGGCTATTTTTTATTCAAATTAGCAAATACTTGTACTGATTGAGTATCCTTTATCCAAATATCCCTTATCCAAAATATCCATTATCCGTAGTTACCAGAATGTAATTTGTTTTTGCTAAAAACCTACTGGGGACATCTGTAACTGGCACTACTGGGGACATGATATGTAACTGGGACTATATACAGTATGTGCAAGAAAATTATTGATTGGCATTCAAATTCAGTGCCTGAGATAGGGCACAAACTTTGTTTCATGATCGAAACCTTGTTTCATGCACAAATAAAATATATTTGTGTGTATTTCATGTGTTTTATATGTTTAAACAACATAAATGCAGGAAACATCGATACCTCATTGAAATATAAAAATATTCTGAAATATGGAATAATCCATTATCCAAAATTCTTCTGGTCCAGAGCATTTTGGATAAGGGATACTCAACCTGTGTAGCATGAATATAAAAAGAACCAGTGCTTTCTCTAGCAACATATTTAATGTCAAATACTAAGGCCTAGATTTATTTAGTCTATTAAAGAGTATTATTGATTGCATTATAAAATAATTTATTTTTCAGTTTTTTAACAATGTTGTTAAAATGAAGATGATAAATTCAACAAACTATATAATTAATATGTCAGATTAGACATACACTTTTGTACTTAAAGTCACATTGTAGACATGAGTAACCCATATGTAATACATCTGGATTATGCTTGCACAGATTTCAAGGATTATACCAGTGGTTCCCAAATTTTTTTGCATCACGGCACCCTAGATTATTAGAATATTTGTCACGGCACCCCTAGGTGCAAAGTTTGCTACCGAGAATTTCATTTCATGTTGTGCTTATAGGTCATTCTTAGGTCCAGTTATCTAGATTCACTTCTATTTATCCACATATTTTAAAACTGGAAGCCACAAGCACTGATGTTGTCTAATACACTGACCATGAATAATTTGAATCGGTTCTGGGCCACCAAACCAAGGCACCCCTGCAAGTGCTCCGAGGCACCCCAGGGAGCCTAGGCGCACAGTTTGGGAACCCCTGGATTATACAGATGTGGTCATGCAATGCATGCCACGAATAGTTGCACTTGCCCTCATCCCTATTGACAGTAATGGATTACGGGAATGTGCATATGCACATGACCCACTATCGCATGAGCTGTAAGAGGCCAAAACTGTAGTGATTACATGCATAAAAAGGGATATGGCTATTGACAAGCTGTGACTATTGGCTAAAACTAAGTCAATTTAGATTTTTGCTTTAATTGTGTCCATGGCCAATCATTTGCTAATGATTACTAGTGTATACTGCAAGTTAAAGTATACAGTATATGATTATATCCATCTCCCCTTATGATGCATATTATGCATCTCTCTAGAACTAATTTATATTATTTATTCCACATGTATTGGCCGGAGGCCTCTCTTCAAAATGGAAGAGGTGTACAACAATTGCTTGATTCAAGGAAAAGTTTTATTAATATATTGTTGCCTTCCATCAAATCTCAAACGAGTAAATGGACACAGACTACTTCTCCATGATGATCTAAAACTTGGAGATCCCAAACACATCCACCGGTTCTTTTTTGGTCTCAATACAACCTATATTTTTACACTTCAATTTAGATTTCAGTTTTTCGCACCCCACCCAAATTGAACTCTCTCTGCATAGGTTAAATCTGCCCCACCGGCAGTGAAGCATGGATTTGCCCAGTGGCTTGCTTGTATGCTTTGTTTACAATCTGAATCAGGCCCACTGCCTGCACTATTGATTTTTCTATGTTCCTTTTTCATTGTAGATTGTTAAAATCTTTATTTGTATTGAACTAATGCTTCAAGTAACCAGAAATGTAAAAAAAAATCTTTGTAACCTGTACCAGAATGGAAGAAACAGAATAAAATGCAAAAAAAAAAAAAAAAAAAGCATTCGGAAATTCCAGATGCAACACGGGGACTAATTTGCCCAGTAAACAAATCAAACTTCGATATGCTTAAGCTGCAGTTCAGCATGCTTATACTCAGCCAAACAACTGTTAACGATGGCTGTTAGGTCAGCTAGAGATAATTTTGGAAGTAGAGTGACTGATAAAAAGAAATAACTTAAATTTAACAAATGATTATAAAACTTTATCTGTATTCTCTACTATCCAAAATAAATGCAATGTCTTGCTGCTCAGATAAGGTAGAGAACATGTCTTGTTTTTTTTACCATGTGGAAAAACTCCTTCCATTTTATGCATGCATAACATGACTAGCAAAATGACAATTTTAGACCAATTCTCACAGAAACGTAAAACTTATGTATTCATATCATGTAAAGGAGGGGGCGTGAATATAGCAATCTATAGATCAATGTCTCTCATGATATTAATATTATTTTTCCTTTTATTGTGGGACTATGCAACTTTTAGCCTATATTGTATAAACAAGGCTTATGAATAATTTAAATGTGTTTTACAAATAAAAGTTATTGAAGAAATTGCCTGTAGATTACTAGTAATGATACAAATTTACTGGTAATATAATTACTATATTACCAATTAATATAATTACTAAAAGGCTAAACCGAGATGAGCAAAGAAAGATTTATTTATAGTACATAATGTTGGGAACAGTTTGGCATTCCTTATTTTAGTAACAATTTAAAAAACAGATTACAAAACAGCCTCAAAATAGTGTCAAACACATCAACACTATCACTCTTCATCTTCCTCTTTGGGAGAATAATAAAGTTGTAATTGTATTGTAACCAATAACAATGGCTGCTAGTTGGAGATAAAGCAAAACATAGATTTTTAAGTTAATCTTTCCATCTTAAATTATCCCTTGCCTGAAGAGGTCACAAACTTAACAATGGTTATTTGACAATCTCATCCAAACATCTTATCATCATTTGAAAATGGTCAAAAAAAAAAGCACTTAAGGGCTAGAATTCTATGATTTTAATTGAGTTATTTTGAAGGAAATTAAGACCCTTGAAGGTTTAATTCATGATGTTTGACTTTGAGAATAAGATAACATTAATATCTATTGTTTTTAAAGAACTTGATTTTGTTGTCTTTGCATATATTTTTTTCTGAGTTACAAAAGTTTATTTAAGAATACTTGTGTCATTTAGTGTATGTTATGTACACTACATTGGAATACTATTTCTCTTTGAATTGCTACCAATTATATTGCATATATAACTTAAACTGTTAAATTGTGCCAAACACATATTTGCAAAGAATATGTATTCCCGTTTAATTGCCACTGCTATTTGTCTGCTGATGAGGTTTAGTGTCCAGTAAGGGACATCCAAAGAGTAGAACAAAGCAATATTGATAGATTTTGCTGAAAATGAGCAATAGTTGGGCTTGGCAAGATCGTGTGTTAAGATGAAAGATGAAACAGATGCAATATACAGCCAAGATCAAAGCATCCCATCAATTCATTCTGAGAGTCAAAATCCAGCTGAGCATCAGGAGCCCTGTCTGCATAATAAGGAAGGTTGACTAAAACATAAGGATTAAACAGATGAGCTGTCTCTTGTGAATGCATGGCTGTGAGGCCCTGCTGAGCCACTCGTAAAGGCACTTTGGAATCATACACCTGCTACTCAGTACTGAAATCTACAGGAAACTTACCTCAAAAAATACATTGAAATAATATATTAAAAAGCTGGGTTCAAAAAATAATTTCCTAAAGTCTTCAGCAACTGGGAAATTGTCTTTATTTAAACCGCTAAACATCTACTTATACATCTGCATTTCAATAGAAGGTATGATGCTTCCAGCTAAACAAGGTTAACCCAGCACATCATGACAATGTGTTATCTTTATAGGTTTTATAGCACCATATCGTACATTGCAATAGTACAAGCCCAAACACATAAGAACAATAATATATATATATATATATATATACAGGTCGAGTATCCCGTATCCGAATATCCGTTATCCGAATTATTCCGAAATACGGACATTCCAGAAAGTGAAATTTTTTTTTTTTTTTTGCTAAAAACTCACTGGGGACATATGTAACAGCATCACTGGGGACATGATATGTAACTGGCACTATATATGTGCAAGACAATGATTGCTTGGCATTCAAATTCAGTGCTGAGATAGTACACACATTTTGTTTCACGTTTTGAAACCTTGTTTTTTGAACAATTAAAATATGTTTGTGTGTATTTTATGTGGTAATAAAATATATTTGTGTGTATATTATGTGTTTATACAGCATAAATGCAAGATACTTCAAAATACATCATTGAAATATTAAAATATTCAGAAATACGGAATAATCCGTTATCCAAAATTCTCCTGGTCCCGAGCATTTTGGATACGGGATACTCAACCTGTATATATATATATATATATATATATATATATATATATATATATATATATATATACAAACACACACACACACACACATAGTATATATCTATATATATATCTGTAGATAGATAGATAGATAGATAGATAGATAGATAGATAGATATACACACACATACATAGTTTGCATGGCATTATTTAATCTAATTTAAATAGTTGTAATGGTACTAACCTGTTAGGACCATGCATGTTGTTTTCAATCACAGCCCTTATTCTTGCCTTGGCTGACATGACAATCTCTTCATGGATTTGTACTGAATTGATGTATTTGATTTTCAGATTATCTACAGCCTGCAGATACAAGTACCTCCATTGTTTACCTTTGAAAACTGTAATGAGCAGGCAGTAGCTTGCCCACCAGAGACTGCTTTAAGAATTACTCATTCACCTGTTACTATGAATTTCAGCATTTTTAGTGTAGCAGCATTACATAGCTGGTTAACTAATACAATGCGGAAATATACATTACAGTGGGGATATTTTATACCTTAAATTAATCATAAATGTAAGGAGAAATAACAATACATTATTTGATACAAAAATTAAATTAAACTGCTACACGTGTGAAATCTAAGACAACCATACAAAAAAAGTGTGTGTGTGTGTGTGTGAGAGAGATGTGTGGTGTGAATTTTGTTGTACACATTAAAAAAAATTGGACTAGAGTTTTCAGTTCCCTGATATTATTATTACTCAGACAAAAAAAATGTATCACCTCGGCCGGGACTGTAACTATAATCAATGCCACAGCCTCTAAAATGCTTGCTATGTGTAGCATGAATACGTTATTATTCATTAAACACCATGGATTTATGAAATTACAATATTGTTAATGCTATTATAGGAGAAATGTTTGTGTGCCTTACCTTAATATTAGAAAACTTGATTATAGGTTACTGTAACTACTCTAGCCAGCCATTACAATCAAAGACACTTCAAAAATAGTTGCTGTGAAATCAAGCTAGTCTATGTTATTCAGCCTATTTCTGGAATAATTCAAGTAATAATTTAGCATTCCATAGCATAATACAATGCAAACTATACAAAGAGAATCAACAGTATGATTTCCATTAGACTTTGTAAGAAATATAGACAGCATGTTTGCTGAGAATTAGTCTTGTAAAATAATATAGCACATAGTATGATAAATAAATCTGAGAGTTTTGCAATGTATAAGGTGCAATAGTCAGTGGGCCTAGTTTGTATAAGCCGAGTTTTTCTGCAAATTTATTTGCTGAAAAAGCCCCCCTCGGCTTATACACTAGTGAGGAGGACAGAGCTGCCACTGCTGGAAGTGCTGGGACACTGCACCGGCAGTGCACCTCATGCCTGCGCTGCTGTCCTCCTCACTTCCGGTGGGCGGGGCTGCCATGTCACCTCATGGAGGGCCCAGTGACCTGTACCCTGGGGGTGAGAGGGGCTGTGTGGACACCCGGCTGTAGGTTATAGGTATGGCGGCCTGAGCACTGCCACTGACAGGAGGCTGGGGGATGCCATGTCTGATCCCAGCAGCAGCAGTGTGTCCCTGCAGCAGGTGCTGAACGGGTGAGTGCCGCACAGAGACACTGAACCCCTCATACATACATACAGTAGTATGACACACTGCTCCCCACACATACATACATGTCACACAGCTTACTTCCCACACGTATGACGCTACAGAAAATCAAAACCCTACTGTAATTTTCCAGTGTATGACAGTTTTCCCAAGTATGGGATTCAAACTTAGCATTCGGGACATTTTCCTTATACAGTATGGCCTCTATGGGTGGTCTGATATTTACCAGTAGCTGCTGCATTTCCCACCCTAGGCTTATACTCAAGTCAATAAGTTTTCCTAGTTTTTTGTTGCAAAATTAGGTGCCTCAGTTTATATCTGGGTCAGCTTTTATTTGAGTGTATATGCTATGTGCTTAAGATAGTAAAGCATTTATGCAGTATACCATTATAGATTATATGCTGTCATATACCGTTATATTCATCATACTTGTGCATTTTTTTTGTGGGTGCTGTAAGGAATGGCAGAAAAAGTAAGCAGACTTCAAATTAAGTAAATGCTGTTGATTGCTGATGGGCCATAGGAATAAAAAAAAAAACTAAAAACATTGTGTATTCTAATGTAGCTATTCCAAGTTGGGGATGAGTTGCTTTCTTCCAATTTCCATGCATATATGTTACCATTAATGTGATTTGACTAAGGTTATAAGAACTATGTCTAACTCTTTCTTTTCATTACAGATAATTGATTGGGAAAGATGAATAGAATGGATTTGTAACAAATTACCTGGAAAAGAAAATGCTCAATTCTTGGCATCTGCTGGACACTGATAACTAAACTTTCCACTATATTGTCAAAGCAACAGACAATATCTTCAACAGATGGATTAAAGCTGACATCTGATTTTTTAAAGAAAGGTTTCTGTGGGAGGAAAACACACTATTGTTAATCTTTATTTTACATCCTGACAATGACTATTTAAATACGTTTTTATGTTTACAATTGTATTGGCTTTGTGAAGAGAAGAAGTCATTTCTAGTTCTTTAGAGAAAGATAATACACACTATCAATGCATACTGTTACTGTGCACAGGGAGTTTTAATAAATTCATAGCAACTGATTTTAATAATACATTACATTTTCTATTGTTGAATAGGTCAAAAATGTTCTAGCATTTCATTAAAAAAGCCAGTTTTAATTGCCTAGTTTTTTTTATTCATTTGTTGAATATAAAAACTGGGAAAATAGCAATCCTTATGTAACCTTTAGCTTTTACATTCTACTAAAAGATTTATACAGCATATCCTTTAATTTGTCAGTGGATTAGTAATTTAAATAGCAAAATAAAATAAAGTATTTTCCTACTGTTTTGACAGTGTTTAATTGTCAAGAGTCATTAGACTGTACTCTCATTTTAAGTTATATGTTCTGAGCAGATGTAAAACTAGCCCATGTCAAGTAATCCACTCATTAATATTTTTGAAGAAACCTCCATTTCAATGGGGAAGTACATTTTCCTTTAATTTGCACTTGTCATAAAGTGACAGTCTGAGGATCACCTAAGGAATGAGGCTTTACATAATCTTTATGGCTTTAGCTAGACAAAAAGCTTACTAATTGACAGATGAGATGTGCATTCTACTCACAAGTCAAAAAAGTTTCAGTCACCCACATAAAAACTAATTAAACAAGACCTTAAGTTGTCGTACTGGTTAACAGTTGCATTGAATTAAGGCATGGAAATCCAAAAACATGTTAAAATCATTGCAAAGCCAAAGGAGCATTTTAATAATACAGAAACGCAGAGAAACCAAAGACAAATAGAGCAGTTTAATAGGTATCTAAAGACTTAATTATTTGATTTTCAGTTGCTAGACAGAAAACATTAAGGCACCCCTAATCAATAGAGATCAGAGAGAGAGAGCGCGAGAAAGAGAGAGAGAGAAAAAATATCTTTAATTGAGGAATAATAGGTTCAGCATATTGTGGTCTTGTCCTAAACATAACTTTGTTTATATAAATGTGTACATTCCAACTAGTTTAAACTGTTACAGTATTTGCAATAAGCAAAGGCCACTGAGATATTTTCTTACACAAGATTATTAAGCCTAAATTAAATTAATTTATTTTCATTGTCAGAAACAATTTAAATCCTGGCACTCTCCCACTGTTAACAAATTGAAAACAAAATTGCTTAATTCCAAGTAAGGGATTTCACAATTTTCTATTCCAATTGATGATTTTTATAGCAGTGTGTTATTTTGGCTCGTTTCTGATTGTCCTATTTCTGCCAATATTTTGTTTTACCCTTTATTTTTCATTTTCTATTAATTGTTGTATATCTTTTGCAATTTTGTTATGATTTATTATAATTTATACTATATTTTAGTGCTGAGTAATGCTCTCAAAATCATATAAGAAAATGCCTATGACTGTAAACCAAAATTGGGGAATTTAAAACTTAATATTAAATTCATGTTTACAGAAATATAAAAACTTTGTGGAGACCCTGAAAGTACATAAATAATGCCACATATCTACTACAAGTATGAAAAGGGTCATTAAAATTTTGCAAACAATTGTTATTCAGTACAGATTAGATATAATTTCTGTTTTCTCCAAGGACACTAGTTGCTAAAACTGTGTTGAGGACTTGTACAGTATAGCATGTACAGTATAGGAAACAAATCTATGTTTGTAAGATATTTTCCTGAGCCCTAGTACATTTTTCTTGTTCAACTTATAGAAGGATGCTTCAGAGCCACCTGTATTTATGGCTCTGAAAATGGGCTTGATTTCTAGCACAGATTAAGTGCCACGAATTTGCCAGGAATGACTGAGGTTCAATTGCATGAAAGTGTCAACATACATATTTATGCTTTGCGTGTAAACAACAATTTCCAAATCAAGCCATCAAATGGATTTTACCACACTCACAGACTAAGTGCCATTATTAGTTGAAAACAAAATGCATTGTCACAGCCTTCATGTGTCAGACATACACCTAGTATACAAAACATACAAAAGAGAACAAATGCTTCTATCATTAAACTGTCATTTTAAGCACTTTTGAAAATCATTTGAGAAGAATTTTTAGAGCCTAAGGAGAAAGTAAATGACTGATATAAAAGGAACAGTTCAAACTAAAACCTACAGATCCAAGCAATACCAAGTCTTAGGCTAAGACAGATAATTTATATATTTTGCTGTTAGTGTATAAATCCTCCTCACACTCCATTTATATTTGTGTGGCAATAGAATGGCTAGTATTAAAGCATTCTAATATGAAAAAATCTAAATGTACATCGAGCAGATGTGCAATGAACACCATGATCGCATGAAAAATAAAATAGTTTCCCCTGTCATCATGAAAATACAGTCTTAAGTGATTGACAATATGGTAAACATGGTTATAAACACACATACCATATGTATTAAAATAAGATGAGGTCTCACTGGGAGCCAAAGACCATCAGATGGCCAATTTCCTTCATACTGATTCCCTTCATTATAGGTTTCAATCATTTCCACTAGGTCAGTGAGAGAGGCCTCTACTATATGTCTTTGAAGATTGGACATTAGTGTCGCCAAGCTGGAAAATAAATGATCCATCTTCTTTCTTCGTAACCCCTTATAGAAATACAATGAAATAAATTCAACAGCTAAAAACAAATATAAAACCATATTGGAACATGTAAACATGAATAAGTGTTAACATAATGTATTATATAGGATTTATCCAGGGCTCCATAATAAAAAAAAATCACAGAAAAAATATCATGTGTTTTTGCTGAGATTGCAAAATGTGCTTTAAATACTTGCAGAGCTTAAAGAACCCTTTGTTAAGAATTTAAGTCATATCAAACCAATAAAGAGTACAACATATTTGTTCCTTTAGTAGTAGTACGTTTATTGTATTAAGTTCAGGTTAAAGGGTAACCAGTTACCAGGTTCTACATCAACTTATTATTTGCTTATTACATAGTGTCTTTTAAACTATGTAATAAGCCAAATAAAAGAGCCCCTCAGTGCTCCAACGCAGCTTGATAGCAGAGTTGGGCTGTGAGTATATACAATATTCTCTTCCAGTCTGGCTTCAACTATACCTCACCGGTTTCCTGCATTGAAGCAGTAGCTTGAAAAAGAGAATAGCACATGGAGAATCTATGCTGTTAAATGGTCTCTCTAGACGTATGGGGTCACAAAAGAACCACAAGACACTATTTAATAAGTATAAAAGGCAGTGTAAAATCTGTTATCGGTTCTCTTTAAAACATCAAGATCACTTGAAAAAAGGCAATTTTTGAACAAGACTAAGTAAGCTTTTTTAATGGCCCTAAACTTCAGGGGGACCTACTGAATATGCATTTAATATGCTTAAAGTTTGAGTTTAATAACTCTGTATTTAAAAAAAAGTATTCCTTTTTTGTTACATGATTAATGATCATTTTCATTTTACATAAAACGTCTAAGCCTAGTTAGTTTTATAAAAATATATTTATTGTGATATTTACTCTATCAGAAAGGGTGTAGTTGTAGTAGGTGGCGATGCTATGGGGCTTGGGTCACCTCCATGGACACTACTTATGGCTTCTCCTCTGTCTCTTCATCCTCACTGATGTCCAGAATGGCAGCACCCCCTCCCAGCATCACTACTTGATTAGTGAAAAATGTGGTTGAATGTGGGTGGCTGTGGTGGGGGGTGTTGTGGTAGACACATCTTTTTGACTACAAATTACCCATTCACCCATGTTTCATGCAAAAACCATACCACTAGGCTTATTTATAGTGAATGGTGAGTCAACTAAGCAGTCTGATGCAGTCTGAGTGCAAACATTAGATCATTTATTATAACATATGCTAAGCTGCTAATTGATATCTTTCAATTTGTGTTTTGGCCCATCTCCTATTTAGGATTTAAAGGTACCCTTAATATGAGATGGGTTATCAACTCATCCTCCAGCCTATAACCAAACCTAGAATTGCCCACACACTAGAAAGATCTGCAATCTTAAGATGTGCGCATAAGACTGCAAACAGATCCTTTGGACATACAATACATATTTTACTATTTGTAGTTTATTTTATTGATTTTAACCTCTTCAAAGATAAAGCCAATATAACTCTGGTACCACAACTCTGAATGTACAACCAACTAGTTGTCAGACCGATTGCTGTAACCTGCTCATACATTTTCCATCTAGATGTTTTTAACAAGTGCAATCAGACCTTGTCAACTTTGCCTTCAGTGGTGTCACAAGCTGGGTGCGGGGCATGCTGCCCACATATGAGTGTCACCCTCGGAGGGGGCGACACCCTAATACTGGTTCTTCTGTAGTGGCAGGAGCCAGGTGCTGCACTATCTCCTGCAGCACCTGGGCTTCTCTCATAGAGGAATAGCTGGCATTAAAACAGCCCCATCTCCTGGGGCAGCCAGCATCTACAGGGATACTGAGCACACTCCCAGATGCAAAATGCCCCATCCCTTTTTCATCCAGCAAATACTAAAAACAGAGAGATATGGTAGAAAAAATGCACTGGATGTCACCACGCCCAGTGACGCCTCTTTATGAATTCACTGTGATGGAGAATAGATCATTTGTACTTTTTTACTTATGGCAATCAAATCAAACAAAAAACTTTACAATCATAGGGATGCTGCGCACCCAATAAGACACTCTAAGCTGATGGAAATCACATTAACCATTAAGCTGTGCTGTGACAATAAAAAAAAATATAAGGCAATATTTAGGTTAAAGGACTGCCCAATGCGGTCTCTTAGGTGTATCAGGTTGCCTATCACTGCCTAAGTAAGTTTTACTGAGGATATTGCATATGGTTTGTTTAGAAAGTCTGAGATATCTGAGAAATAGGTAGAACTTACCTCGTCTTCTGGCATAACAGATTCTATGTTATCTCTGTTTTGGGTCACAATTTCACAGCAATCTTTTAGCCATGTTTCTTTCAAAAGTTCAGACCTCATTCTGACAACACAGCTCATGTGAGCAAAAAACTCATCCAACATCAAGGGCACAACATGCAGGAGACTGGCAATATCAACCAGTCTAAATGTTGCGTAACTAAAGTAAAATTGAGAAAAGCAGCTTTATCTTTGTATATGACTAAATCAAAGAACAACATAAGCCGCCAATATGAAATGATAGGTTTAGAATGGTATCTGGATGAAAGGGTGATCTTAATTAGGTCAACAGTAAATAGGTCAGTGACCTGCAGTGAGATAAATGACTAGGGAGGAACTGGGCAATTCAGAATCAGATGATTTCTACACAATATACTGTATGAGTCCGAGGGTACATGTGGGCATTATATAAAGGTGCTGCAGTATACTGTATGCTGCTAGTAATTTGGTTAGTTTGCATCAGAGATGTGTGAAAAAGGTAGGCATATGAGTCAGTCCATCATCTGTTATTCTCCGCTATGCTTTAACATTTTGTCTATACAATTATTATTTGTAACCTCTTCATTGTACTTTTTTTTATCATTATTGTGGTTAAAGCTCTGAAGTATACTGGAATACGACAGGGGAGGATCTGCCTCTCCTGCCTTACCTCACCGTACATCACTGAAATACGTCAATCCCATATGGTCATCATAGATATTAGGTTGACAGGTTAAAGGTGTCTAAGGTTAAATGTCTAAGGTCGACATTTACAAAAAGCCCAACATCTACAAATGGTCGACCTGCCAATGGTCAACACATATGGCAACTTTTTTAATTATTATTTTTTATCCCTGTGGATTATGATTGGTAATAGTAACCTGTTCTGCACTAGCAGAGCAAGACACCATGCTTGAAGTATAGAGTCAAAAGAAAAAAGTTAGGTACCGTGTTAGCCAGTTGATAAGAAAAGTTTTATTGTTCCTCAGTGAGAAAAACAAAATAGCAATCTAGCAAATATGATACCTTTTAATGGCTAACAAAAATAAATGTTGTTAAAATGCAAGCTTTCGAGACTTCTTAGGTCTCTTCCTCAGGCATGGTATAACAAGGTGTGTGAAGAACCACATATATATACACAGCAGAGTAGGAACAAGATGTGATAGATGGACATTCTTAAGATCAAAACAAAACAAAATAACAGAATGAGCTTGTAAATTGAGTCCTTAATTAGTTTGTAGATAAGTAGTGTGAAAGTTTTATTGTCTCTAAGTTGATGACAGACCAGAGTTAGAGCTCCGATGCCCTCACTCTCTCTGGGACAGATTCCTCAGATGTTGTAGTGGGCCATAAATCCCTCGGATAGATTCAGTCCTGTGTTAAGGGTGTCAAACGTTGTCATTAATTTGTATTCCCAGACCCTCCTGTCTCTTTGTGATTTGAAATTTCCTTTTAGTATAATCACTTTCATATGATCCTGATTGTGTCCTGGGCTGCAGAAATGTTTGGCCACAGGAAAGTGTGTCTTTTTTTCCTTTATAGTGTGGCGATGGGACCTCATCCTTGCCTTAAGTTTTTGTCCTGTTTCTCCAACATACAGACCCCCAATAGGACATTTGGTGCACAGAATCAGGTACACTACATTGGCAGTAGAACATGTGAATGTCCCTGGGATCTTATAGTCCTGTTGTGTGTTGGGGATCCGTACACTGTCTGTAGTGAGGATATGGGCACAGGTTTTGCAGCTCCTTACATTGCAGGGATAGGTTCCTCTTTGTGTAATGGATGGCAGTGAACTTCGGATTATAATATTTTTCAGGTTTGCAGGTTGTCGGTAACATAGTAGTGGAGGGTCTGGGAATATTGTTTTCAGGCGGTCATCTTTGTGTATGATGTGATGTAGTTTTTTTGCAGTTTTTCTTAGCACCTCAAGCTGTGGGTTGTAGGTGACTACCAGGGGTACACGGTTGTTTCTTTCTCTTTCTTTATATTGGAGAAGTTGATTTCTGGGTATCCTGATGGCTCTGATAATCTGATCGTTGATTGATGTGGGATGATATCCCTGATTTAAAAAGGTCCCTTTAAGTTGTTTTAAGTGGACATCTCTATCTGCTGGGCTGGAGCAGATGCGATGATATCTGATGGCCTGGCTGTAGACAATGGGACATTCACATGTTCTACTGCCAATGTAGTGTACCTGATTCTGTGCACCAAATGTCCTATTGGGGGTCTGTATGTTGGAGAAACAGGACAAAAACTTAAGGCAAGGATGAGGTCCCATCGCCACACTATAAAGGAAAAAAAGACACACTTTCCTGTGGCCAAACATTTCTGCAGCCCAGGACACAATCAGGATCATATGAAAGTGATTATACTAAAAGGAAATTTCAAATCACAAAGAGACAGGAGGGTCTGGGAATACAAATTAATGACAACGTTTGACACCCTTAACACAGGACTGAATCTATCCGAGGGATTTATGGCCCACTACAACATCTGAGGAATCTGTCCCAGAGAGAGTGAGGGCATCGGAGCTCTAACTCTGGTCTGTCATCAACTTAGAGACAATAAAACTTTCACACTACTTATCTACAAACTAATTAAGGACTCAATTTACAAGCTCATTCTGTTATTTTGTTTTGTTTTGATCTTAAGAATGTCCATCTATCACATCTTGTTCCTACTCTGCTGTGTATATATATGTGGTTCTTCACACACCTTGTTATACCATGCCTGAGGAAGAGACCTAAGAAGTCTCGAAAGCTTGCATTTTAACAACATTTATTTTTGTTAGCCATTAAAAGGTATCATATTTGCTAGATTGCTATTTTGTTTTTCTCACTGAGGAACAATAAAACTTTTTTTGAAGTATAGAGTGAAATGTAGCAAGTGTATCGGGCCAAGCAAGGGGATCAAGCTCACTTATTGGGGTGTTAGTATGAAAAATATATTCTTTATTAAAAAATGTCAATCTTTTTGGTGTCAACCACTTAAATGCCAATATTTTTGGCCTTCCGACCTTTTCAACCCATCATAAATACACTGTCAACCTTGTTTAGGTTGACCTATCTATTGTGTTGACCTTTTGACCCTGTTGATCATGTTCATGTTGACCATGTTGACCTAATATGTGTCAACCCATTGTTCATACCAGTCTATAAATATATGATAGATGGTGTTTATCTGTTGCCGGGGTAGCTTCCCAAATAACTCCAAAGGCAAAAATACAAAAAAATTGTTTGTAATCATGGGACTCAATCAGCAGGTTTTAATCATTAGATGCTAAAGCATAGCTCATCATCCACATTTAAGTCAAACTATGGATACGGTATTGAAGACGCCGATTGCCGTCTGCTTCTTTGCCGTGTTTATGAGCGTTAAATAATGTTTAATATAAGTATCTGGCTGATGTACTCATTAGACTCTCTGTTTGCAAGAATCAAACAACCTATACAGTGTTTTTTCTAATCATTAGAACAATTTGATAATGAATCGAAAGGTGACATTCCAGAAAAATACAAAATAATAGTTACATGATAACTATGCAAACCCACCCACTGCACATTATTCTAGATTACTGCTGCACTATTATAGATACATACTTTGTATAGAAGAGAAGCAGAACTTTGGACATGACAGGATGAGTGATGTGTAAACCTCTCATCAGTTTGACACGTGCTGCATTGACACTTTCATGCCATGGAAACGGGTCCCGCCCTGTCCTGTTAGACATCTTGCCAGAAACAAAATAAATGTTGTAATATTCAATTAATATTCTTAATCAGTATAAAGAATAAATGATTAAATGTTATCTAGCATAAACCTAAAAGCAATTTCTCTTTAAATGAAATTTAAATAAGAGGTTATGTAATATGGTATACAGACATTGCCCATGTTTACTAGGTTGTCTACATAATGAATATACTGTAACATAAATAACAATATAACATATTCAATCATTGTATAAATGTGTGCAACCATAGTAGTGAGCTGTACAAGTGAAATGAAATGTCTCCTCAGACTAAATGTAAACACCACATAAACCTGCTGAAGCGAAAACTGGGATCAAGTGAAAAATTATTTAAAATATGAATTTTAATGTCAGGAATAGATTTCAAATACTATTTGATGCAAATTCTTCTAACCACAATAGAGCCCAATATATCACAGTTATCAGAAGCACTGTCCCAGGATTTAAATAACAATACACAATGTGTATACAGCCTGACAGTTCTCCTTTAACAGCTCTCACTGTGGCTGCCACTCTTCTCAATTCAATGCAATCATCCTGACCGCCTGTCTCCCTCTTTCCTTTGTCACCTTCTATCATCGTGACCGCAGAGCTTTTATTACTGCCACCATTCCCCTTTACGTTTGCACATTTCAGATCTGTATCTACAGCATGCGTAGAAGGATCACATTAACAGGAGAGGTGATGGATGTGAGAAATGTGATGGCAGTACTATTCCACCTTACTATGCAGTCCACAGAGAATAGAAAATGCTCTGGTAAACCATTGTATGAGCTCCATCAAATACAATGTTCCCGCAGGACCAGCTCTGCTGCAAATATAGGTCTCATTTGTTCAAGATAGAAAGCACACTCTTTTTCCCTTACCCACAAAAGCTCTCAAACTTCAAGCACAGTATTGTCCTATGAAGTCTCATTATCAAGCAAAGAAATTACCTGTGGGAAAAAACATTAGGCCTATGTTGGGGGGCACAGTTTCCCCTCTTTTAATATATCTACAAATAACAATATAGTTACATACGGTGCAGCAAATGAAATGTATAAATATTGATGGGAAGAATTTATTAAAGTAGTTATACTATACTGCATACTACTAATAGCTGTACATATAAATGTTGTGCCTCTAAATGTATTTTTGTGGTTATGTTGTGGACAGATTTTAGCAATAAACTATGAATCAGGGCTTGTGTATGCTTTGCTTTCATAAACTGCACAGTTTGTGAATCACATAAAGATCGGCATTTCATGTTGCAGCTAAGAAAAAACATACCCCCATGCCCATAAACTTTATTATTTACCTACAGTACATGCAACTCCAAAAATAATAGTTTTATATGATCAGACTGTCAATGCAAGGTCCACAGACAGAGCAAGCAAAGAGACTAACCTTTGGAGGTATTACAATTCCAAGCCTCTGCTGTTCCACTGGATCCAGTAATATATAATCTAAGATTGACTTCTTTATAGCATATGTGTAGTTTTCCTCTACCTCCTTAGAAGAGAAACAACATGTCACAGTCAGACAAGATACACTGGAGGTCTATCTCTACTTATTTGTAGTACAAGTCAAAACCAACAACTAAACATCAAGATAACAAGACACTGGGCCAGATGCACCAAGCTTTAAAAAATGATAAAGTGGAGTGTGATAAACAACCAGCATATTAGCTTCTAACTGCCACATCATAGGATTGGTTTAAAATGACAGTTAGGAACTTATCGACTAGTTGTTTATCACTTTATCACTTTCTGAAGCTATGTGCATCTGGCCTATGGTCTTTTAAGGGGCTCCCATCTATCTAAGAAAGATGGTTGGGGAGGTAGACAAATCCGCATACTCTTGTCCACACTTTCCTTTCATTTTTATTGGATTACAAGGGTAACATCACTTTGCATGCGCATGCTTGCGGCACTTCTGGTTCCATTCAGAGGTGGCCATTAGCAGTGCTCACTGGTAATTGGGCAAGTGGTGAAAGATATACTGTAGGTCTGCAGTGTTAAAGTCTATCCGCAAGACACGTCCAGTTCATCCTTAGTAGTGAAGGGGCTAATAACTGGCTAATAGGTCTACCAAAACTATGTTAGATTTTTCAATGGTAATAATCAGTTAAGCTAGGTTATTTTTTTTACACTTTTTTAACACAATTGTAGTAAAAAATCTTCCAAAAATGTTTCTGCTTTCAATATTTACAACACAATGTCTAAAATGTCTGTTAGCAGACCAAATTCTATAAAGTGCTTTACAACCTTAAGGGTTTCATGATGGTTGCTAGCCAACATAGTTTTACACCTGTGTTTTATGGTTATTTTCAATGAACAACAGCACCAACTCCATCCTACTGTAAATGGTGCTTGCCACATTGTATTTTTTTTTGTGTAAAAGTGTTCAAAATGGCTTGGGGCGTAAATATAGTTATGTACAATTTTTTTTACCAAATGATGGGGTCGTTTATCAGATGTTGATTTTATGCTATATACAACCTCTTGTGAAATTATAGTCTACCAATGCTGACAAATACAAATATCCTTCCTTTTGACCACACATTTCCTTCTAGAAATCCTACAGTATATAGCGTCTTTTTGTTCATCTTCAGGGTCCCATATACTGTATATCAGTTCCATATATACAAGTATAATATATATATATATATATATATATATATCTTTGAGTAGGTGACCGGAACTCCTCCCAATGGTGTGCAACAAGTCTGTGGTGCCATCAATGAAAAAAACTTACACCCATAAAGAAGAAAGTGACACTCGCAGTGTTTCACAACAACAAACTTTAGTGTGACAACATCACCATAATCTGATGTGCCTCTTTTTCACACCTTGAAAACAAGGCACACTGCATTGAAACATCGGTTTATGGTGATGTTGTCACACTAATGTTTTTTACTATGAAACACTGCGAGTGCCGCTTTCTTCTTTATGGATAGTTAAGGCAAGATGTAAAAACTGATGGCTCTTTATCCCTTTTTGGGCAAATGTGCCTTGAACATAATAAAAATGTAAGAATGCAAAGTATTTGTAGTTTTTGACCATATATATACAAAGTACAGTATTTAGATTGTGACTTCAAATCTAGCTTTTTTGCAATGTATGCACTTTTTCCTCCCCCATATTTATATAGTAAAAAGCAAAAAAGAGTACAATTAATCTATGCCCAAGTTTTCTGAAAACATTTTTCAAGTACAAATGCAGATTTTTGGATTAGGGTGCCTGATTACTGGGAGATATCAACCGAGTAACATAAATCTTCACTGGGACATCAGTGACCTAAAAATGGAATTGCCAGGTTTATTTCTCATCAGTATCACTCCAGCATGAAGGTTTTGAACCAACCAATACAGTACTAACAAAATACTAATACAGTGTTTTGGCAGACCTTATATGACATGCTTTTGAATACTGATTGATTTACTCCATTATAAGATATAGCAAGTGGTATTTATAAAATAGCTCAAACTACAGTAACCAAAAAATCCATTTAAAAGAATAATAAATGTGGTCCTCCCATAAAACATGGTATTCGTTTGACATACTGCACATACAGTACTTATATAAACCGTACAAAACACTTGGGGTTATCGTATACTGTATATTTATCTTTTATTTTGTGATCATTGTAATAATTATATTGACAATTTTAAAATATTCTTTCATACAGCTGTCAATACTCAGAGAATCGCCAGATTCCCTGAGCTGACGAACACTGATGGAGAGGTGCTGCATCTGACGGGGACGCACCAGCGTCTCACACACACACGGGGAGCAGAATCCCTGCCAGTCTTCGCTTCAGGGAGACTGGCAGGATTAGGGGGATGTGGGCAGCTACGGGGGAGTGTGAGCCCCATTCTGGAGCAGCTCCAATGAGAGCTGCTCCATCTGTAAGTGTCTATAGTGCTCATGTGTATACACTGTATACAGTGTGTGTATATGTCTCCATTTTCCCTCCAGTCTACAATATATATGTATCCATTCCACCACCTCCTCCTGTGTGTGTGTGTGTGTGTGTGTGTGTGTGTGTGTGTGTGTGTGTGGTGTGTGGGGGCACCAACATTTATCTTCCACGGGCACTTGGCCCGAAGTTACACTACTGGCTTCAGGACTGCATAGCTATCAACAACATACTGTATCTGCCTGCTTCCTGAACAAACTATAGAAGAAGTTCAGCTACAGTATGTTTAAAAGGCCAATCAATCTGTTGATGCAAAACCCCACTGATATGTCAAATAATCCTACACTGGCAGGATATGGAGCCAATGGCTAAGTAAAGATGTAAATATTTTAGTGTAATTGAAAAATATATCTGTTGTTATCAGAATGCATACCTCCCAACTTTTCTCATTCTGAAATCTGGACCTACCGTGCCTCTGGTGCGCCCTCCCCAAAGAGAGGGTGGAACCAATGGGTGGGCGGCCTAGCACCACAAACCCCTTTTGCATCATTTTTATGGGCATGCCCAGAACTTCAGTAAAAACTGGGCAGCCCCCAGCTCTCCCCCTCCTTGCACTGAAGAGATGTCAATACACTTGTGCATCTCATCCCTTCAGCAATCCCCAGCTGCCCTGCAGAGCAGAGCAGTGGTAATTTCTGGTTCCCCCCAACTGCACCCCTGCCCGGGGGACATTTCCTGCTTTGAGGGGATCAGCGGAATGTCTCTAAATAGCGGGATTGTCTCACAGTTATAGTAAGAGTTGGGATATATGAGAATGTATTATAATGGCATACAAATGATAGATATAGATCAGCATTAATATCACACACATAAACAAATCTGTACAGTACTTGTACTAGTTGTGTTTTACCAAATGCACTGATTGATATCACAGTGTATTGAGTGGGTATGTTTACACCCAGCTAATGACACTAATGGCTAGTAAAGAAAAACAGTTGTGTTTTGCTACAGCCGATGTAAAAGCCTTGCAAAATGTGAATTAGAAAAGACAAAATAAATTAGAGATGTAATACTGAAGCACCTTTCACACAGCTAATAAAATGTCAATCACATGAGAACATTTAGACATTTTCCCAAAGTAGGAACAATAAACACCTTAATGCTAAGATTACAAGATTGTATAAGGCAATAGAGTGTTTCTATGCTTGATGATCGTTCTGATTTTAAATGGGTATTAAGTATTTAGTGCATTTTCTGTGAATCACAACTAATTTGCCAAAAGTGAAAATCTGCTGAATTTCAGAATTGTTCAAACTGATGAATTTATCTTTATATGGAATAAGCCCAAATAATCATTCATACTGTACATATCTAATATGATGTGTAAATTATTGCACATGTAACATACCCAGGGCTGGATTAACGGGGGGAGGGGTCGCTCAGGGGGTCAGTACCCCTGGGCCACCCTCTATCTATGGTCAGCATGTATTTTTTTTATTAGCTAAAAGTTTTGTGGTAGTGCTGCAGCTTCACCTGTCTGTCAATGATTAATGGTACTGAGCATCGGGAGCCAAGGCACACTGACTGCACGTGTGCAGTGCATTACTGAGAGTTGACCCATGAGACTTTGTACAAGAGATCAGAGGCTGAGAAGCTTGTCCTGAGCTCTGATTGATGGAGCTCATCACATGCTTCTCAGGCCCATGAAAGACTGCAGCAGCCTCATCATGGGAGGGTTTTTAATCAGAGGCAGTGCTGAGCCTGTGAGGTCTCCTACAGAGTAATGTATAGGGGGACAAACACAGGCTTTTCATGTGATTATATATATATATATATATATATATATATATATATATATATATTATTATTAATCCCCTACCTTGCAGTTACCCATTGACCAAGTTTATACTGCCTTTATTCTGTGTTTTGACAGTGTAATATTTTCCCGTAGAGTTTGTTGGCAGTAATGACAAGTGGGAGGGGGCCCTGAACATACAAATTCCCCAAATTACAGTATGTAATCTATATGTAAAATTATGTTAATTCAATGAAAATTTTTAATCTAAACATGTCAGTAAAATGTAGAGAAGAGAACTTGTTATTAGATGGGCAACTTCACATGTTTCTCTAAATTTGGCCTTAAGTGTTCCACTTGGAATGTATTATATTGTTTTTCTTCTGACTGGAATATCACTGCAATAGATTTTCCTAGATCAATATATTGATTATAAATTCTTCAAATTGTACAAAATTAAGATTATTGAATTGTATTTGAAAATGGATGGTGAATTTAGACAGATACATAAATAGATAGAAATGTAAGGTATAGTGATTATAGGAAAGCTTTCAATTGATGCAAACAGTTGATCCATTGCTGAATCTCTGAATCAGGATTCAGTCCATCTTAGATCCATTAAATTCCGCTTAGAATAACTGAACCACACATCCCACGTTATGGAACTACAGTATATAAGCTGCTTGGATAATTTGTCTTTGGTACCCCCTAAATGTTACATTTACCCCTCTAACCGCCTAAATTTGCTACTTCAGCTAGTTGTCAAGAAACACATTTTTAGTCATTTCAAACTCCGACATCTTTGTTTCAATGTGGTCTATATGGGATCCTAAATGAGATTAATTTAATTTAAATCCAGCACAATTCACTTAAGGCTTTTTTGGATGTTGTTGAGGAAGAGGTTTGGATGATATAAGGGTAAGAATTACTGCCTCATATCCCTAAGTTTGTAAGTATTGATTCCCATCATGGCCCTTACTTTTTAGAATTTGTATATCCTCTGCAAGGCTTGCTTAGGGCTTTTTCCCACAGGCCAAGTTCCCCCAGGCAGCAAATGCTGAATGGCCAAAAGCCATGCCGACATGCTAATTCATATTGAGAGCTTATGGTTCTTTTCACATGGGCCAGCCATCTATCTGCCGAAGAGATTGGTTACCCAGCCTCATCAGGCCATCCTAAAATGTCAATGTGTGCACAGGGAGATGGGGACCTTTTTTACACTCACTGGTTTTTGTGTGCTGCTGCAGCTATCCCCGCCCCCAACCTGACATCACAGGTAATCCCCCAGGATTCATTAGACAAGCAAGGCAGAAATAGATGTATATATATATTTTTATATTTTATTTTATGATTTATCTTATGTATTTTTTATAAGCACAATACTAAATCTGGCTTAAAACTGGTGCATGTGAAAGGCACTGCCATCCAGCAAAAAAAATAGACAAACTTTGTCTTGGTTTTTGCAGTCTGGTCAAAACTGGAGTGTGTTAAATAAGCCTTAGGTTCCTCTATTTACTCCAGTTTCTTCCTACAATCCAAAAATATATAAACTGGCAGTTTAAGTGGTCAACCCTAGTTGATGTGTGTTAATGTGTGTAGGGAATATACAGTGTAAGCTCCACTGTGGTAGGTCCTGAACTAGCTAAATATCACTGTAAACGCACTACAGAGTATGTGTGTATTATATAAATGGTAATAAATAAATGAAGGCCAAGAACAAGGATACTACCCTGTTAGCAGTTTGGGGGTCTCCATTCAATTAAGAGTGTGGAGCTTTCCAGGTGCCCTCCGCACTGCAGCGCTTCGCTCACCAGATGTGGGGAGAAGCCAATATAGCAGTATGAGGCAGCGGTACTCATAAATAAGAGACATGCAGTGTTGTATGAAGTCAAGGATTCAGTGCATGCAGCGCTTTTATCAAGAACAACAGTCTGCTGACTTCATATAATGCTGATAGCTTATGTATTGGCACATTTATCATTTTGGACAATACTGATATCAATCAACCCAAAGACTCTTATTAACTCATTTCCTTTCTTTCTCTCTTACTAATAGCTTATTTCAGGGAACTCGAGTAAAATACATTAGTGCCAGTGAGTTTACAGTTTCTTTAAAGCCAGGAAAAAGCCAACTACAAGGTGAGCTCAAGTATTGTTCTACAAATTGCGCTACTGCTATCTGGAGTAAACTATATCCCATGCTATTAAAATTAAGCTATTTTCAGGTCATTATTTTTACCAGAGAGTAGTATAAACATTTTTGACATAATTGGGCAGATGTATTAAGCTTTAACCAGAGATAAATGCAAGGGTGATAAGGAGAGCTAAATGCCCAGCCAATCACCTGCTAACTGCCATGTTACAGGCTGTGTTTGAAAAAAGTCAGTTAGGAGGCGATTGGCTTGACGTTTATCTCTCTTTATCACCCTTGCATTTATCTCTTGTTAAGGCTTAATACATCTGCCCCTATGTGTATATTTAAATTTAATGCAGTAATACATAGACTTTGAAAATGAATTTACATGCTCATTAAAGTGAACTAATATGTCATGACAAGTCTAATCTAAAACAATTACATTTTTGATAAACATTTAAAGTGCAAATGCTCCAACTGGTGTCTGAAAGATAATAGATGGCATAAAACTATTATTAAAAGCAAACAAAAGCTAATAATAATCTACATCTGGTCAACAGCTGTTCAGTTTTCATTGAAATTTTATTTGGCTCACAACCCCTTCAATCTGTTCATAAATATGTTATCATTATCAAAATCATTGTAATCATATAATTGTTTCTTAAAGAATGCTGTATTTGATTTGTATAGATTGATAAATGATCATTTAAAATTTTTCAACAGTTAAGTTGAAAATAAATTAGTAATTATATTACAAATACAACCCCTCAAGCTCAATCATTGTAGAAACCTATGCTTATTGTGCAGAAAGGCAGAAATAGAACACTGCATTGTGGTCTAATATCACCTCTCATAATGTTGAAGGTCTTCAAAACATTGTTGAAAAACATTTTATTCATTCATCTCAAATTTAATTACTCTTCACCCAGTAGACAATATATATTTGGCTGGTATCCTTTATTTATCTGGTTTAAACATATATATTGAAAAGCTTCCACTGTTCATTGCCATTCTAAATATTTATTGTTGGACAATTAAGTAATCTTACACTACTGCCAGCATAGCACTTTCCAACCCTGTCATCATATAGTCAATGGTGGTACCTACCAATCACCATGATGCTGGTACATGGGTGAGACCTACTACTAACATTATAACCTAAGGGCTGGTGAGCTGCAACCCCCCATGCCCCCAGTAAAAAGAGACCCACCACTAATGAGCCCCCTGTTTTTGCAATGGCTTCCTGTGGGAAGTACCATCTGGTAATTGCTCCGTAGGCAGTCTGGACTGTGATAGGCAGACAGTGTTTCCAATGAGCTTTAGCAGCCTCCCTGAAGAGATGGCACTGATTATAATACCTGACAGTTGGCACACCCGATTGTGGTAGTGGGAATCAATTACAGAGGATTAAACATAACAATAAATTCACAACATGAACAATTGTGATGTTACTTTAAATTCAAAATGAAAAATGGTTAGGTCCATTATATATTGAAATATTTGTGCAGGTACAAAACACTGCATCATACATATGCATCTGCATCCTTACTATCAGCTCACATTTACAGTACACCAGCCCCTTACATGATGCAGAAATCCATCTGAAATTAGACAGATATTTGTGTATTCTCAATTTTAAATAGCCCTCAATGTCACATTCACAGACACAACATGCCTTCACCGCCCAGTCTTCACAAAACTGGGATATAACGGATACCACTTTCACATTGCAACTAATTACCGGGTACAAGCCGGTTTCTTGCCATCTCGACGCAGTAATTAGTGCGATGTGAAAGGGGAAACTGGGTTCTGCAAATGGATAGCAACACAGCAATAAAGCAGAGTTCTTACCGGTACTTTGCCGTGTTGCTGTGCAGTGTGAACGGTTTAAACGGGTCGAGCATCCTGTTGCCCATTAACACTATGGAGGAGGCAGCACTTGGAGGAGTGCCAGCTCTAAGCACTGCCTCCTCCCCTGCCCACGATGACCTGCTCCACCGCGCCTCTGATGATGTCAGCGAACCGGCAATATTGCCGGTTCGCTGTTTACAGTGTGAACAGACCACACATGCAGGGTCGCACCAGGACTGAACAGGTTAAAAGTCTCAGTGTGAACCTGCATTTGCGATCTGAAAGCAGTAAGATATGTGTATGAATTTGAATCCTCTGTAGTTGCTCAAGTTGAATATGCTTGGTTCAAAGAGATTGCTAGCACAACAAAAATAAAGACCATAAATGACTGACTGAAGTGAAACTCTGAATAAGGCTCTAAGTTTTATCATCTCATGCCCCTAATTAAATCACATAATATTAGAAAGTATAATTATTCTTTAATGAATATTCATGTCAATTAATAAAAGTAAAGTATGAGATATTGTGCACCACACAAAACAGCATATTTTTCTTTGTTGTAAAAATGCAACTACTCTCCCTTGCTAATAAATATTTTTGTTCATCAATACTGTTTTTACCTTTTAAATCTTCATTAAAACAATAATAAATAATGAGATATTGCCACATATATAGACATGGAATATTGGGAAGTTCTAGACAAATGCCTACTTGGCCCAATAAAAAAATATGCCCTGGTTAGTCATAGACACAACCAATTCCCAGATGGTTAGGTATGCTACTTCTACCTCCAAACTTAGCTTTCCCCAAAATAATCAAGACTTTTGTGAGCAGGGCTAGCGTAACATGCTCAGCAGAGTATAAAAAGCAGGGAGGTGCTGGAGAGTTGCCATCCACACTTTGTTACTCTGCTCCTGCAAGCTGCTGCTGAAAAAACTATATGGCAGGCAGTGAGGGCCTTCTAAACTTGGCAGCACACAAATGGATGCTGTAGACTTGTGTTAGATCCATCTCACTGACTCTGCAGCACAAATAAACCTGCTGTTGCAAGCATCCTGCAGCTATAGGGGCACTAATACTGTGTGCATTATGTGTATAAGTGGCATTGTGTAAAATGGGAACTACTACTGTGGGTATTATGTGTATAAGGGGCACTACAGTGGGCATTGTATATAAGGGGTACTAATGTGCAGCATACCACAAATAAACCGTACTACTATGCAGCATATTATGAATAAGCGGTACCACTGTCTGGCATAACATGTACAAGAGGAATTACTGTGTGCCATAATATGTATAAGGGGTAAAACTATGCAGTGTAATGTAATTAACCATTCACTTTAATGGCATAGTGGGAGACTGCAAACAACCCGCTCCCAGCTATGCAACAAGATCCTTTCTGCAGGTGTGTCACAAAAAGGATGTAAGAAGACACATATGTATGTGGTCCAATATGAATCAAAGACAATATGTACAGTGTAATCTAAATAATATTGTGCTACTATGTAACAATTTTAATTTGGGGTACTATTGTTTGAACGCTACCATTCCTTGTGAAACCACACCCCTTTTTCAGAGCATGCAACTCCTTCTTAAATATGGGCACAAGGGAACAAATGTATAGGTTGCTAAACACCCTAGCATCAGTCCTAGTTGTGGGGTATGATGCAATCTTAGGCTGTGGCACCAAATTTCTCTAAATCTCTTATACTGTAAATGCCTTTCAAGGTTTCTTATAATAAGATGTTAAAACTGAAAGCATGTATTTTAGGGGAAATTGTTACATTACAGTTAGCATAATCCCAGAGTTTTTACAATGCTCCTGTTGGGTTAAAAACTTCACATGCAAAACTTAAATTTTTGTTTGAAAATCTCTGAGTGTTCTACTAAATCATTAAACTATCTTCAATACAAGGACATTCTGTTTTCACTGCTGAAACATTTCTTTGTTGCATGTGTATTTTCAGAACAAATCATCTGTTTTGCAGAATGGCTTATTTTATGTCTAGAGGGTAGTATGCACAAGAATAATTTCTCCACTGTACTTGTCAAATATTCATGTATTAATAGCAATGAGAGCGGCTTCCAAAGTATGACACAAATCCATACATACCTTTGTTAAACCCTGAAGGGATTTGCTCCTCACCTTGCAAAGTTCTGCCGGTATGTATGAATAGATTCCCTGAAGCCATTTTACACTAAGTGGAGACACCATACAAGGGTCGATGGAATCTTCAATAAGCCTGTAATATCTACAGAATGAAAATGCAGTGTGAGAACAATTTCAAAGCTTTGCAGGTATCTCAGCAGATATTATGAATAGACTAGATTTTTTTTCAAAACATACACAGAATTTTTATCTATATATCTATATATATAGATATATAGATATACACAGATGGAGCTTGAGCCATCTTTGCAGGGGATGGCAGAAGATTCACCATCCGCCATCCCCGCCAGCCGCCGTAAGGGGACACGCGTGCAAGAGATGCACGTACATCCCCTTACAACAGGGCTCCCCCCGGGTCCCCGCCACCTCACCGAGGGTCACCCCGAGTCCCGGCCACCTTGCCGCACCCCCCGCTAACCCAGTCCGTCTCCCTGAAGCAGAGATGGACAGGGTTCCCATCCCCCCACAGATGGGAAACTGAGACGCACGCGCGTTCCAGTTTCTATCACCGGCACTCACCAGTGCAAGGGATCTGGCGAGCGCCAACCAAAGATGGGACACGCTACATCTGTATACATATATACACACACACACACAATCCACAACTATCTCATCTCTGACAAAAAAATGCAATAAAGCATTTGAAACGTTGGCTACACATAATACTGCCATTTATGAATCCTTGGAGTGCCGCCTGTCATATTCTGCGTGGATATTAGAGGGCTTTCTGGGAGGGCACCCAGGTACATTTATTAATTAAATTATTGTTCTGTTAGTCACTTTTGGACTAGGGAGTGCAGCCATGCTGCACTTGTTGCTCCGTATGATGCTCTGAATTACCAATACACTTTTTCTTCACTTAACCTTGTGAGTGCTGGTCTGCTCCTCAGGTTGGGTAAGTGCTGCATATTACTATATTTGGACCTTGCACCACACCTTTGCTCCTTGCTTGAGTGTTGTTTTGTTTATATATATATATATATATATATATATAAATATACATACATACATACATACAGGAAGATGGCCGGCACTCCAAGGCTCAGGATAGTGTTAGTGGCACCAGGTGCCCTCCCTTGGAAGACAGGATAAGTCTCCAATATGTATCGTGGTCATGGGGCGGCACTCCGATGACTTTGAAATAATAGAGACAAACGCCGCTTAGTTCAAACTTTCGAGACATTTCATCTCTTCATCAGGATGATCCTGATGAAGAGATAAAAAGTCTCAAAAGTTTTAACTAAGCAGGCGTTTGTCTCTATTATTTTAAAGTCGCCGGAGTGCTGCCACATGACCACGATATACGGTGTATATATATATATATATATATATATATATATATATATATATATATATATACACATACATATATTCCTTAAGATTTTCCTTTAGAAGATAAAACCAGCACACCACCGTAAAGATTATTAATTATTTACTGTGGTTTGCTTGTTTCGTCTTCTAAAGGAGGATCTTAAGGATATAATTATTCTTATGTCTCCATGCACCCGGATTTATATGGACTCTAAGTGTGCGTTTTTTCTTCAATATATATATATACAGTATATACACACATATATATATATATATATATATATATATATATAGTAGGTTCTTTAACCTTCACAACCTTGTGCTAGGTAATGTCAAAAATGAGTCTATAATAACAGTAATTCTGAATAATACAGTTAAGCCTGCAATACAGACTGACTTACTATTCCCTTGATTAATGTTCTTCACAGTAAGCAATGCCTCGATTTGAGCCATTCTAAATTAAGCTAATTAGTTCCTCACCCTGCTGTCAATTAGGTTCAATTTTGCAATATCAACAAGTTTAAACTTTAACTGAATTTGCATAATAAAATTATTAAAATCCTTTTAGAGGACATATGCTAATCAAAACACAGGGAAACAAAGAAAAACAAAGAGTAATGTCTGCAGAACAGTACAGCAGGGTTAGGAGTTGTTTCAGTTATGTGAATAAATATTACACACTGCAGGTCGCACAATGCAATGCCTATTCCATTGTTATATATATATATATATATATATATATATATATATATATATATATATATATATATATATATATATATACACACACACATATTGTATCCTTAGCAAGTGTACAATGTATAAACATATCTGGTAACAGAAATATGCAAATCACCTTGATGTACAGATATTTGTTATGTGAGTGTGTTGCATGGTATGTAAACCGCATGTAAAGCCTGAGTAGTGAAATGATTCCTGACATTTATCCCCATCACGAAGTTTAAGGATAGATTTCTAGAACATTAGTGGTGTGAATCACACCGTTCTACATAATTCATATTCATAAATTTCCATGATCATTCTTCTAACCTGTGAATCATAACACTAAAGCTTAATATTGCTATTGCCAGCCATATTGCACAGTCCAATTACAAGCCGCATTGCACATATCTCATTGTCAATGTCCTAGAATGTTATATAGAAGTTTCCATTAATGTCTCCTGGCTCTTGCCTTGGTATATTTTAGTTTAGCTGATGGCACATAAGTTACTATGGTTCAGTAACTACAAAAAAGGCAAGTTCTGACAGAACATAGAATGAATATGCAGGCAAGTAGCAGTATATGAGCAGGTTAAGCAATAAATTCTTAGGTTTGTTTTATACAGTAAGACTTAATGTTTTGAAACATTAGTAAAACAAGTACTACAACAGGAGATGACAACTCATATTTTGGGAGTGTATAAAATTGTGTCAGTTACTGATAACAAGAGGCGCATTTTCCACAAGGGGCCCCAATAAGATATTCTGTCCATCCAAAACTTTCTAAAGGAGCACTGCATGACTATTGTGTGATGTCATGACATGACATGGACCTGCCAACATAAAATGGTATCATCCACTGTATGTGGGCAGACAGTTTACTTTAAATGTGACACCAGTAGTAAGCCTACTTCAAAAAGACCTATAGCCCGATTCAGGTTTGTACGCACTGTTGATGGTAACACAAAAATGTGTCAGTGAATTGTGGTAATCAGATATAATAGTCTAGTCAGAGTTAGAGGCAAGTGCTCTGTTTTGTTCAGCTGTTAGAGAAAAGTTCAAAAGGAAGAAGGCACAGAAGACAGGAGACTCCTGTAGAAGAGGGTGGGCAAATTTACTAAGCCTTGGAGAGTGATCAAGTGGAGACACAAATGAATAACCAATCAGCTCCTAACTGTCACTTTGTAACCACTGCCAGTAACATGACAGTTATGATCTGATTCCTTTCACAATCCAAGGTTTAGTACATCTGCACCTCTGTGAGATATGTTTCTCTATGTTGTACATACTGCTCTCAAAATAGACATCTATTCCTAATGAGCTATAAAGATCCTAGACAAGAGTGAATGCTACAATTTTAAGAATGTCTGACATTTGCCAATCATTAACATCAGTCATAGAAAGGATTATTGCAGCCCCTCTCCTCTTCCTCACCAAATACGCTACATTCCATCTCCCCTCTTCTACAAGAGCTTCACTTGCTTCATTTCCATTCATAATCTGATTCAAGCTTCTCACATTCACTTACAAAGCTCTCACCCACTCCTCTTCCATTGACATCTTTGACCTCAACTCCCTTTACACACCTGCCTGTCGTCTTCGGTCCGCTAATGCACACTGTCTCTCATGTCTACTGGTTACTTCATCCAACTCCTACCTCCAAGACATCTCTTCCTCTCTACAAACAGGCTCTCAAGACCCACTTATTCACCAAACCATGCCAAATCTCACCTTAACCCTCTGTTCCATGCTCCCTGTCTACCTAATCTGTGTAACCCTTGTCCGACTGCCCCTCCCCTTCAGAATGTAAGATCTCTCTAGCAGGACCCTCTTCCCTTGTGTGCTTTTCCTCTTTCATAAACAATCTTTGATGGCACCATATCCGCCAGCTGATACAGCTATGTTTATTTACCTTGTACTTGTCGTATACTATACATTTATGTACTCTTTTGATTCCTTTGTGATGCCATATAAATAATGGAGAACAATAATCAATAAATAATAATGAGATAGATAGATAATGAATAATAGCTGAAATGATACAAAACCCTACTCATTTCCTTATGTCTGTGTTGGTAAATATTTTAAATCCTAAACTATCATCACCATCTCCTCTAGCATAAGTGATAGTTAAAGTGAACACGTATGCAAAATATAAATGTGCCCCCAAAACTATAGCAAACTAAAATTAATATAATAAGTCATTATATGAAGGATTGAAAAATTACACTTTATAAATGGTAGCCAGATGATATGGTATTGGAATCAAAAGACTTTGATTGAGTTTGCTGCTCATTGGGTTCTCAGATTGACCACACTTGGTGATTGACCAGATGAAGATGTAAAAAATCAACTTTATGAATGAGTAAAAAAAACAATGCAAGTAATGGAAATGTGCCCAGAGTATAAAAATGCAAATAAATAGTGTAAGAATATAGATAGCAAATTTAAATACATAAAAATGTTAAACGCAGGAAACCATATCCGTTTTACACTGCACAAATAATCTGGATCTCCAAAGAGTCCCATTCACACTATAGGGAGGAGGTAGCATCAGCTCCAAACGCTGACGCCTCCCCACCCCCTGATGCACCACTGCTCCACCCACCCCCTTTCTGACATCAATAACCTGGCTTATTGCTGGCTCACTGTGGGAGTTAATCATTGCAAATGCTAGGTCGCTGCCGGGGAGGACCCGTCTCCAAATCCCAGGTGTGACCTGGCATTTGCAATGTGAGAATGGTATAAAGGTGGACTGCTGTGTTTGGAGAGCTAGAGCAAGTCAACTGTATAAGCAAAGTTATCAACAGAAGTCTAAAAGTGATGTACTGTAGAAGAGGATGACAACAATTATGGTATGGAGTTTTGGACAGTAAGGTATACAAAAAAACACCATATATTGTATAAGGCCACAAAAGAAATATGGGAAGGTTGCAGTCGCAACCTAATCTCTTATACACTTGTCATAAAAGTGCCAATAAAGAATTTACTATATTTACCAAGGCAAACGTATTGCAGAATTAGATATTACTAAAGAATAGTACCAGATGGCAATTTGGTAGTACAGACTGCTCTATCAAGTCAGTAGCGCACGCAGGGGGGGGGGGGTGCTGAGTACCCAGAAACCCCCCCAGGAGTCTAAGGGTCACCTCTTTCCATGGGTACAAGAATTTTAAAAATCGGCCTTTGGGAACCGGAAATATCTGACTTCAAAGCAGTGGTCCCCATCCAAGCCTGTTAATTGCTATTTCCAGTCGGATATTTCAGGTTCTGTCTGACTTAGAGTTTTTCTGAAAAGCTGGGACTCTCCCCTTTAATGGACACTAGTAGCTTGTCTATACTGTTCCCAAAATCAGAGATATCAGCCTTCTAGCAGCTGGTTACTGCTCCAGCTACACACACCTGGTATGTAGTTTTATATGCTCATTGGCAGATTGCTCTGCCTCCTGAACTCTGATGCCCTAGTCCCCAATACCATTTGGTAGGTAAGATTCTCTAGTTTTTAATTCAATTAAAAACTTAGAAATCTATTTATAGGAACTTGAGATATCTGCAGTCAAGTAAGCTGTCCTCCCACCAGAAAATTATGAATAATAAGCCCACGCCACTATACACCCCTCCTCCGCATATTAAACATCCTCTACCACCCTGGAAGTTATGTATCAGGGCCCCTTCATTCAGACCAATGCCCCCCTTCTCCCACCCCATCTCCCACCATCTGTGCAGTAAAGGGGTAATTAGTGGAAATTACTGATCCAGGCCCTACAGTACATGCTGAGCGGTTGATATAATACCCCTTACCACCCGCGGGACATCAAAGCTTCCCCCACCCATACCGCTGGAGGATCGGTAGGGGCCCCAATACATTGTTATGCCGAGGGGCCTACACGGCTGTTGATGCCCCTGTATGTATATATATATATATATATATTTTTTTTTATTATTATTATTATTATTATTATTATTTATATACATTTGGTCTATCTATAATACTTTCACTGACCCGGCATATACTGGGTCACCTAAGTGTCAATCTCCGTGCTTTGCTCCGCCCTTCTGAAAAACCCCCTTCTGAAAATCCTGCGTTTGCCCCTGCAAGTGCACAGATAAACACAATTTCCTTCAGATAGTAACTGATTACTGGTTACTAATTTCTTATTATAATACATTAAATAAAACCGAACTAGCTGGGAGATAAAAGTAAGATATCTGTTTTCATTAACATTGATTTCATTGTGCAGCAGTATGTAATCCATTATTAGTTTATGTGAATCTGTAACAATCTCTTTTTTAGTGGCTCCACTATACAGTACCTGTAATAAAAATGAAATTTGGAAATGTGTCCAGGGCACATTTGTAATGGTTTAGTTTTTATTCCCACTGTAAAACCGTTGTATAATATTCGGTTTCCCATACTATGTAGTACTACTGTCCCAGGATTGCATGCAAAGATGAATCCAAAAGCAACTATCTGCATCTTCATATCACCAAAATGCCTATGACTAAGTTGCATCAGCTAACAAATGAATCAAAACGTAACTGCAGGAAGGGTGACACAATGCAGAATTTAATGGGAGAGAGTTCAAGCCTGACCAAAGGCCAAAGGTTACACATCAGAATCTGTTAAAGTGCAGAGGATTATTTACAGGATTCTATACCAGTTATATTGCACCTGGAAATTGTGAACTAAAGCTTCCGATCGATTATCAATTGCAGCCCAAATGATTATCGAATGACCATGCATGCTCACGGTACACAGTTAGCCAGTCCACCCAAAGGCAGCAAGGAAAGTCTAGCCTTGCTCTCTGCTCGTAGGATGATTGACACCGTGCAGTTGTTTGGGGGTGTTCCACCAATGTTTTTTTGGCATCCCCCATAAAACACAGGTGTTCCCCTTGGCTTTTGGGAGGGATGGCCTCCTTCTCCCCATGGCCTTCACAGTGCTGGGGGAGTCCTGGCTTACTCAGCACTGTGAGCAGAGGAAAAGTCATTCTATGGTGAGTGATTTTCTTCTTGTGTGCATGACTGCATACATGTTTGCCATGGGTGGGAGCTGTGCGGGCGGGAGTGCACTTGGCAGGGTGACGGCTAACTGCTCACTGGGCTCCGAATGCCAAGTTGAGCCTATAATTTGTGGCCTAAAATAGTTAATGAAACAGGAGTTATTCTTTTACTGATCAGTAAAGAAATTTCTGTTTAAGACAAAACACGGCTTGTACATTATATTGATTTACATTAAATGAGCCAAAGCAAGAACATAGTTAATGTGTATTACAGGTTTAACATCAATCTATAGTGAGAAGAATAAAACAGCAATGAATGGTACAGTCCAGCTATCATGGCTATTTAACAAGTCTACAGGGAGTTTTATGGATTCTGCTCCTCTATAGAATTTGTAAGGAGGCAATTTATATTCAATGAATAAAATACATTGCAGCGTTATATTATGCATTATCAGCAAAACAGCTTCAAAAGGAGTCTGATAGATGCTGAACATCTAAATACATTTCATGGCATAGCCTCGATATTACTTTCACTATGACAGATAATGGTTGCTAATTTTATTGAATAAAGATAGACTAGTTTCATCAGGCTTCTTTTGTTAAATATTAATATTTCAGCTGTGCTCACCGAAGAGGAAACTACACCAATGGGTAAGAGCAATCATGAATGATCAAGTACAAATAGATTTTGTATAGAGTTGGTAGCCATCACTCTATACATATATATACTGATCTGTGTATGCCAATGAATCTCTACTTTGAAATCTCTCTCCAACAAACATTGACCTACCAGGGACCTAATGCAAGCTGGGCTCCTGTGATGTCACAAAAAAGAAGTCTGGAAGCAGAATGCTGTCATGACCTAAGGATTATCTCAGCATCGCTTCAATCACCCTAAAAGCTGGAGACCATTCCATGCACCCTGGGCAGAGGCCTGGTTACACGATCAGTAGGACTGACAGCTGCTAAAATCTTCAAAGTTAGAGAAATATATTTTTATAGGAATATATTATTTGATCAGGTTTAACCACACCACTACCCATACACTGGTCTGTCATAATGACAACTTGACCTCTCATTGTCACAATTCTTTTGGATAGTAGGATACAGATAACTTAATCACTGGCCATTGTAGAGTTATGTTGACTCTTAAAATGTACAGTAAGTCTTTCACTTATTAGCATTTTCAGCTGGTAGTTGAAGCAAAGGAATAGTACAGTATACTGTATGTACTAATGGTGAAACACGCTTGAATAATTTAATATGTTTATATATTGAGGTTCTAATGTACTATATCAAAAATATTCATTGGCTTCTATTAAAGCATGTCTTCACAACAGGACATGGAGATACAAAATGTATTGGTGTCTCTGAAAAAGACATTTCTTTCCTTTATATTTTTCTGCTTTTTGAGTCAACATTTTTAGACTATTATGGTAATGGACATACATTTAATGAGACAATGGCCTGTACCGTAACCACTCTAGCACTTTTGAATAACTATCATTAATCATTGCAAAATATACTTAGGACTGATCATTTTTATAAATGTTCCAAAACACTTCATTGTTATTCTATATGTAATAGTACACCACATAAAAAGAACCTTTTTTACCTACTATTGTCAATGCACAATTATATATAAATATATGTAGGACAGGAGGAGTTCATTTAGCGGGATGTAGTTAAAATTCCGGCGGTCGGGATCCCGGCGTTCAGAATCCCGACGCCGGAATCGAGACCGCCGAAATCCCGACACTTTCTCCCTCCGTGGGTGTCCACGACACCCCTGGAGGGAGAATAAATTAGCATGCCGAGCGTAGCAAGGCACCGGGCCCGCTGCGTGGCGAGCAAAGCGAGCTTGCAAGGGGGGGGTGATCCATGTCCCCCCTTGTCGGGGTTTCGGCGGTCGGGATTCCGGCGTCGGGATTTTGAACGCCGGGATCCCGACCGCCGGGATTTCATACTGAATCCCATTTAGCCAAATCGTCAGTATTAGTATTTCTGGATTATAATAAAGAGCAGTGTAAAGTGGTGAAATTGGCATGGATACAGTATGTTGATACTCATCTACAGTAATTAGATGTTAGCTTTCATCATGGCTGTAATGTTAGCCTAATGAAATAATTTACTAAGTGGTTAAATGGTGTTAGAGCACCTGTAAGCTTTTTGGATCAAAACTGTTAAATTATAATTTAAATAATACATAAAATAAGCTATATTTAACTTTTATAAACCCAAAAAGTCAAGGTTGCAATATAAAAACATTTGCTCACTCCCACAAAGACAATAAGACTTGGAAAACCTTGGGGTCACACACAAACTTTCCTGAACTTTTGATTAGATATTAGTTTGATATTGGGCTTTATTTAGAAAGCAGCTGCACTTCCTAGAATATTGGAGGTGAGAATTTAAAGTATCATTTGGGGTCAGGGTAAAGACCGCTAAGCATTAACCTGACTGTTATTAAACTTCCCCTCCAACCCTCCAGGAAGCCGAAGCTCCGAAAATAATACTAGAACCACTTGTTGTGTTCAGGAGAAACTTGTGAATTCTGTAAGCAAATTCATGGCTAGGCATATCTACCATATTTGTATTCCACCAATTTACATATAGCTTAAATAACCAATGCAACCTAACAATGGGATCATTTATATAATTTGGTATGTAGCTTCCATGAACACTTCACTAGTCTACTTAATATCATAGATACACATGGTATCAGTATTCCTAGTATTCTTATAGAAGCACAACCTTACATGGGAATTTTTCATAAAATGTTATCAATTTCATCTTCCTACTAGATTATTTTACCAACACATTTTTTTCCTTTCCACTCAACCATTTTTTTCTGATATTGACATTTGAGGAAACAAGACAAGAAATATACTGGATATACAATCCATGCCTTCAAAAGAAGACTTATGGAAATATACTTGGTGTACAATCCATGCCTTGGAAATAAGACTTATGGAAATATACTGGATGTACAATCCACGCCTTGGATTCTGTAGATCTTCATTTTCATGGTTAAGTTAAAGAAGTTGGAGATGTTGACTAAACAGAAAATAATAGTATTTAAAATTCCTTGATACAATAAATTATGTTTGTATGTTATATACACTATATTGTCTATTTTTTTTTAAATCAAAAGTAGAAATAAACATACAGTCAGCCAGCCAGTATCTACACTAAATGAAGATATTCAACATGTACTTCAAGCAGTATATAATTGTCAATCATCTAATTAAAGTTATGAAAATGTTTGAGTTTTTGATACACAATGGTCCATTTAAATCCTGGGCTGAGCTGCATACAAGCACAATAATATGTTTGTGTTACTATCTTTGGCTAAACTGTGAAAGCAGACAGGGGCTAGGAAAAAGTTACTGGAAGTTAATTTCTTCATTTTCATAAACAGTATACTGAACATAATACTGATACACGAGACTGGCTCTAAATCTGAAATATGTTTCTGTCCATACTACCACTACTACTACTACTAATGTTGTGTGTTACTACTAATACTAGGTTAAGCATGTTACTAACCATACTACTAGAAATATTGGGCATGTTATTGGTCATAATGTCACTTATTTTGGGAGTATTACTAGTGAAACTAGTTTTAGTATGCTGACAGTAGTTATAGCCACCCAACAATCTAGATGTATTTGATTAATAAGTTCAGATGTGTGGGTGATGCTGCATGCAGTTGGATAATGTTTTGAGTCTGGGCATGCATCCCAGTTGCACACTGCATGCATCCCGGTCGTGAGCACTCAGAGATGCAGAACAGATTTGGAAGCAGAGTCTGTGGAATTCAATGGGCAGTCATGGGGGGTACCAAGTCAGATAAGTGGATGCAGGGCATGTCGTTTTTACCAGCTTCATCAAAAAATACACAGACACTTACAAAAGAGGACATTGTCAAACATAGAAACTGTACATGCCATATGGCTGGTGCAAGTTTGGTGGTGTGACTGAAGACAGCAATGCATCACCAAAAGGCATTAGCATAAAATGTAGCCCTAGCTGCAACAAAACATGCATGTGCATGCACAACAATAAAGTCACTGAAAAAAATTACCACTATGCCATTTTCCTTTAGACATGGACAGTACGCTCTAACACAGCACCAGATACTACTGTACTCTATACACTGCTGGCTATAGAGGGTGGGGCCTAGATGGAGACTGCACACGGGTGCACCCTTCTCTCTCAATGGCCCTTATTCTGGTTGGTGCGGTAATATCCGCGTGCGTTCGTGCCACCGATGTTTTGTGTCTGCGCATGTGCAGAGGCATCTCTGCGCATGTGCGAGCGGGACGCACGGCCACATTCCGCATGAAATGTGTACACTACGAACAGGGGGTGGAGAGGGGTGTGAAGGGCTGTTTGGGCTCATTACCATATGTTTACACCCCGCGTTTCATGGGCGTTCCCATGCAAACGCTGGGCGTACGTATGGTAATGCAGCCGTGACGCACGTGTAGGGGGCGGACATATGACATTGGCGGATGTCAGCTGCCCGCCCAGATCCCTGCTTTTGCACGGAGAAATGCCCGTGTGGTCTGAGGTTGCGGGAGCTGCCTGGCCACTCGGTCCTGCATTCGATGGTCTGCGACCATCGAATGATGGGGGAGGTTCCCTGAGATGGAGGAGGTGTATTCATGAGAAATACACTTGCGGTCCGTTCGGACAGCTTCTTACCGCGTACGGACGGAGTTGGCGATCCGTATGGAAGGCGGGGTTTAGGACGCACTGATCAGAATAAGGGCCAATACTCCCCTGCATTTCAGTCTGAGACCCTATGTACAGTATGTTCTATAATCCAGTTTACTAAGTCTGCCTCAAGACACAATGGGGCAGATGTATTAAGCCTTAGAAAGAGATAAATGCAAGAGTGATAAAGAGAGATAAACATCCAGCCAATCACCTGATACCTGCCATGTTACAGCCTGTGTTTGAAAAAAGTCAGTAAGGAGCTGATTGGCTGGATGTTTATCTCTCTTCATCAACCTTGCATTTACCTCTTGTTAACACTTAATACATCTGCCCCAATATAACATATTTCTTCTAGAAAGATATTTTCTTTTTTCTCTTTACTTTTTGGCCACTTGAAAACCAGCACCTCTGGTAAACTATAATATCTCTGTGTACAGATAATGTAAGCAGCAGGAAAGCTGAGTAATTGAAAATGACAAGGTAGCTCCTGGGATCTTATACATTTCATTTAAGTATACTATAGATCTCATACAAATGTCTGAATTTTGAAATACAGGATCTCATGAGTACCATAACTGATCACAAACCATATCCTAAATGGCAGATTTCCTAATGAATGTCATCTCAAATGGAATCAGATCATTGAACTGTGCACTGAAACATTCTCAACTAAAGTTCTATCATTATTAACTTTTAGAGCATACCATATTTTTCATTATCTCTTAACATTAACAAAGACTTTGGCGAAATAACACATATCAATTCATAATTTATATTTTTTCTTTTGTCTGCCCAAAAACCATATGCTAGTAGAAAATTAGATGAAAATAACTTCAAAACTTTAAATCTAATTTTTTTACTCAAGCGGGATGAATAAAACATATGCTGCACTTTACACATTTTACATTATTCTACTACAAATGTGCTTGCTGGATGATTGGTGTAAGGATCAGCCTGTGCACTAGAAGCAGTTTATTTATGTAGGATGAAACAAAAGTGTTGTTTACTTAGCACATTACCTACAGTGACAACTCTTGTTTTGTAAGAGGAGTAGAATTTATCATATGGTACAAGGTGCAAACTTTTCTTTTTTTTTACCAGGACACACATTATTATTAAGAAATACCATTTATTATTTTAAAAGCACTTTCTAGACCTAAATTAATTAGTAGTGCTTTAATAGCAGACTTTTACCAGGATTTCTGGTGGCTAAAATCCAGTTTTCTGCCTCACAATTACAGCCTTAAATCTTTTCTTTACATATAGTACATGTCCAAACTGCAGCCCCCAGCTGTTGTAAAACTACACATCCCAGCATGTCTTGCCATAGTTTTAACATTCCCTGATAGATAAACTGTGGCAAGGCATGATGGTACTTGTAGTTTCACAATTGCTGGAGGGCCATAGTTTAGACAAGCCTGGTTTAGGTGATTTAAATGTTGTTGGAAACAGCATTAATGTAGCTCACTTGGAAGCAGCAGTGATACTCATTTTGGGAAATGTAGGAAATAGTTACTGTCCACAAACAGCTGCAGACTTTCAATCAACTGATGTCTGCGTACACAATATGGGTCTGGAGGGTGCATGTGCAATGTACTGAAAATGTGTACATTGCGTACTTTGTACCACTGCATCTGACCTGAATCAGGCTATTGTGAAATGTAATGCAGACCTTACTAAGGTTAAATCACAATTTAATTTAGCTCATTTATTTCATTAACTTTACATCGGACATGCCTTCTCAGATTGTCATTTAGCTCCAATGTAATGTGACTAACAAAACTTCAGTGAACCATGTAAATTAATGGAGAAGACTTATCTGCTGACCTCAACTCAACTTTCATCCTTCCCATTGCAACATTATTCAAAAGTGACTGTTATAATCTCAACAATTCAAAATTTTAAAGTGAAGTTTTAAGTGCTGTTGCGGCCAATTGCAGTAAAATAAATCACTGAAAACTACCAGCTTTTAATAGACAAACTTACACAATTTGTTTAATTATGTGTATGTACAGTAAGCCAACCCACGGATTGGATGAAGTCTTAAGCTTTGTACACATGGGGTGATTTAAGCCATTATCGCTGGCTAAATGGTCGTTGTGGGAGATGAATCTTTAGGAGTGCACTCCTGCAGCCAGCCCTTAATGGTTGCAGAAGCATGCTCCTGTGATTAGGGCTAAAAATTGCTGGTCACTGGTGCAGATGTTAGTGGGCATTCAGAAGGAAGTGGGTGGGCAGCTGACCACCAGTGATGCCCACGTTGCCAGGTGATTTCCATGGGAACACCCAGCATTTTCATGAAATGAAGGGTGCTCCCATGGGCGTAACTATCCGCCACCACCCCATGCCCCCCCCCCGTCGCAATGTTGGGTGCATGCACCCAGCAAACAGTCTGTTTGCCATGGCCGCACGCAACAGAATAATCCCCATCACTCAAGCATTTAGCTTACTGCTAGTAATAATGGTTGTCCAATAGTAAGAATTAGAACACTTAATGAGGAGCTGTCCAGTGCTGAAACAATAAATTATCTATGTCTGATTGGTATTCAATGTGCTGTTAAGAGTTCATACATGCTGGGAGGTTCCTCCAGGCTGTATTTATTTCAACAAATGCACATAATGTAAAATATTGTTTTAGTTTTAAAATGTTTATTGCCAATAACCATTTCTGTCATTTCTGTCATTAACCTATTAAGAGGTAAAAGTAAAAAGTTAACGATAGACAATATAACTCTATATTCAATACTGGGTAAGAGTAATGTGTAATACAGTATTTTCATTAAGTCTTAATCTTTTTTACAATCTGTTATAATACTATATCACTGTACATAATACTTCTAGAATGTTATTCTAGAAGAAAGATTTAATTTATTTGGTCTTGTGTCTGCTTATGCAAAATGCTGAAAACTCAACATACTTGCTATAGTCTACATATTATACAGTTTATACACATAAGGTACTATTTATTTCTACTTTATGTTAATGGTGATCAGCTTGGTAATGGCCCAGTAAACATAAATATTCGATTGGGGTGAGTTATTTTGTTTCTGTGCAGGGTAAATACTGACTGCTTTATTTTTACACTACAATATAGATCTCACTTTGAGGTAAAACCCCACCCAAATCTAATTCTCTCTGCACATTTTACATCTGCCCCCCTGCAGTGCACATGGTTTTGTCCATCTAAGAAGGATTTTGTCAGAAAGAGTGAACTAGAATAAGGCCCTTATAAGTGTGCAGTAGTAACTGTACTACTATGGGGTCAAAAACACATAGGAGATATTAACAAGTGAGGCTGGTCTCTGGAAATGAATGACCATGTAAAGACCATGTAGAGAACATCCAATATAAATAAAACTTATATATACTACACCTTTCTGTGCTTAAAAATGAACAGCTTAAAATACTGCTTTAAGAGGCTAAAAATTATTTGCCATAAATACAAAATTAAGAAAAATCTAACAATTTAAAGGGGTATTATGCACAGGAGTACTGGATAATATAGAGATCTCACATTGGTGAGAAATAGGTTGGATTAAAAGACAGGTACTGTAATTATTTCATTGGTGATTTGCCCACTGTGGTGCTGGATTCTAGCATGGAATGTTCAATAAAAATGTATTAATTAATAAAATGCTTGTATTTCTAAAGATGTTCAAGTCTTTTGTATCCAGGTATTGGTTTAAAAATGTCTAAATAAATATGTATCATGGATAGAATATTATTTATCTCTAACTCTGAGCAATTATATAGGTTGATCTAAAACCCTTCTACATTCAGTCACTGAACATTTTTTGGTTTGTTCTACAGAAATTTAGTTACCTCTCCATAAAGCTGATGGTTATATTAAGTTAAGTTTTTTTCTTATTTTCTTATATTCAGTTCTAAACAATGTATTTGTTTTAATAAAGAACATTAAGTATACCTCATGTTTATGTTTTCATTGGATTTAAAAAAAAAATGTCTAATTTAATCTTGCTTCCTACTGGTCTAAGATTTCATAGCTGCTCTACCTATGACAAACATGTGCAGGTTTAGTTCAGAATATTCTCAAGTGTCATATAATTTTTATTAAATACAATATATTATATATATATATATATATATATATAGAGAGAGAGAGAGAGAGAGAGAGACACTGCGTCTTCCCCCCGGCACACAGAGCAGCTCAGCTGACTAGGGAGCTTCCGGTTACGTCACCAGCCCGGTGAATGCAGGCTAGGGATGGGCGGAAGTGAATTGGTTTGGCGCGCAGCATGTGATGGCAGGAGATGGAGGCGGCCACTGCTTAGGTTCAGGTATTTATACACTGTTTTTGACACACTGTTTTCACTTTTTGTATTCTGGCTTGAGAAAGGGGCTTGACCCCGAAACGTTGCCGCATGTTTGAATAAACTTCCACTGGTTTCACTTTCATCACGACTCTGAGTGCCGCCTCTCCTGTGTCTCTCTCTCTCTCTATAGCTATATATACACACACATACATAGATATAATTAATATTTTTTTCTGTTCAATATTAGTACCTACTGTATATAAAGGTTACTACAGTATATTGTTCATTATAAAACTGTGTACACAGTATTTAGATGTACATACAACGCACCTAACTATACAAATTTTATGTTTTCATATAAAGCAACTCCACTTAGTGGAGGGAGAATAATTTATTTTGAACTTTGCACTAAATGCATAATGCTGGGAGAATACAGTGTTAATCTTGCCTTAATAAAATGTGCCCAGTCTGCAAGCTCCTGTATTCTTATAATAGTTGTATGGTATATCTAGCCCTTTTAATGGAAAAAAAATGCTTGTACTGTACAGGTGTGCTGAGGTTTGCTTTAAAACCCAACCCTACTTCTCCAATTAAAGATGGATCATACCCAACATTACTATTGTTCTCCCATATAGTATACATTCATGATAGAGGTCTCTTGAGATACTACTGCCTATTCCTTGATCAGATATGCTATAATATGACTGTTTAAATTTGAGCTGCAATCATCGTGTATTAGCAGGGTGCAAATTTATTGTGGCAAAAGATGCTATGAAACCTTAATAGAAAGACCTTATTACTTCCTTTACTAATCAATGTTGCTAAACAGGATGAATCCATCTAAAAAAAATGGAACAAAAACATTTTTCATGAAAATGTGTCTTGATGATTATAAACCAATAATGAATGAATAATTACAGTTCAAAGTGTGTTTTTAGTTGTTTGGTTCATTTTATTATTTTATATTTTATGTAAACAGGCATATCTGCATTATTTCTGCCCATTTCTACTGGTAATTCTTCATAGGCTGTGCAGAAAATAAACTTTTACTTCAGGTAAAAAAAATAGTATTGTACGGTAATATAAAAAGGAACAGTCCATTAGTGAAATGGATGTGCTCAGTCTCAGGTGGGGTTCCTGCTGAATTTCTTCAACCATACCCTGCTGATTGATTGATGTAACACGGCTAGGTAATGCAGATCCAAAGTTCCCTTTCATAATGATGGAGGAGACCAAAACATTCATGCTGGGTACACATTAATCTTTGCATAAAAAATAAATTAGACGAGTTATGCTTATGCAGAGCCGCAGTCTTTCACCCTAATTCGCCTCTGTCATTTAGGACTTTAACACTTAACATGCAATTGCTTTTACTGCTATATTCATAGGAATCTAATACATATTGCACTAAAGATTAGTAAGATTTCTTGGTTGCATTGTTTCTTGCGATGATAAACCAAGACAAAAATGTAAACTTCTAGAAAGCTCTTGTAAAATTGTGGCTTTTGTGCTGGACTTACAGTAAATAACAATAAAAAGACAGCAAGAGCAGTACAACTATGAATTTCTTGATGTGTTTAAGGATTATTCCAAGACAATGGAAGTATCTTTAAAATGAGTGCTCGTGGAGACGCACAATTTATGCCAGCTAGGATTTGGGAAAGTCCAGGAGCACATTTCTCATCAAGATGCAGGCGTTGAAAATGTGACATTTTAACATAATGACTTTCAGCCAGCTCCATGTATTATAGCACTAGGGCACAGAACAATCACATGCAGAAAGGCTTATAAGAACAGTTGCCATTATGTTAAGTAACTTGTTATTCTTTTTAGCAAAATAGCTGACATTTCCCCTTTTGCACATGGAAATCTCCAATTTCTTTTTCCATCCAGAAACCTGCTGTTACTGTGGTGGGAATGAATAATTGCTTTAGTATTGGGCTATTATATTTAATCATCTTCATTGTAGCCTGCAAGGGGCTATAATGTATTTCGAACCAATTGACCTTGATAAGCAACAGGGCTTGCTGCTCTTTTGCACAAATATATGTCAGATCCAGCAATTGTGACACACTCAACCTAATTATAAAGATTTATTGCTCTGCATATAGTTTGCATATCCCTCAGATTTGTGTAAATCCCCTTCTGTAACACATTGACCTGCAGTTTGACAGAGCTCAAGCAGTCTTGACGATATCTCAATGCGGTAATCCATTACATAGGTCATTATTCTGCTTATGGACCTATCAACAGCACCAAATTTTCCTCCTTCAGTTGGCTATTTTTGCAAAGTAATCTTGAAATATTGTGTATTTCTCACTTGCTGTGTGCTGTCCTAGAGTACTATATACAGTATAAAGTCATGTCATTTTAGATTCAATTTTATACATGGAAAGAATCCAACTAATAAAAATTACTTTTTTTATAATCATACAAATGCTATTTTCTTTATAATTAATTCCACGTTATTTGGAAAGTATATGTGCCTTTATGTTAAAGAGCTATTAGGATGACATGTTTATGTTTAAAGAATGCACTACATACATACAGATAGATAGATAGATAGATAGATAGATAGATAGATAGATAGATAGATAGGATAGAATTTAATTCTAAATCGCAAAATAAATGCTAATCTGAAATAAATGTAATACAACATCTCTAGTTCATATGAAAGTTTCCATTACATTGTTTAAAAGATCATCATCACTCCTTTTATTCAATAGAATGAACATACAATCAATACCTTTTGTGTCAGTGGCAGGTGAGTGACAACTAGCAGCCAATTACATTAAACACATATGGAGGATTAAAAACCTAGTCCAGAATAATGAAATTTATATAAAGATTTAAAATTGCTTAGATTAAGGATAAAAATATTTCTAACGATCCAAAATGGCAGCTGTTCATAGTGACTTAAAAACCAATAAATTGACTTAAATCCCTTTCCATCCCCATTGGTGTGAAAGATAAATTAAAAAGATTAGATCTTACTATGTCAATCACAAAAGGCTTTATAGCGCAAGAATTCCCCATATCACCTTAATACCTTTAACAAACATTAACCCTTCCAAATAACTGAGTAGGCTTATTGTACTTCTGGTCCCACACTACAAAAAGTATAGGGAATGGCAGATTTTAATTAAAATGTATTGTTATTTCATTCTTTAATACAGGTATTCTAAGTAAATAAAGCTGTTCAACTCAACAATAAATACTGAATACATGAACATTCTCATTTTGTTATTAAATAGTATTGAAATCAATTTATAAGATAATGACATACACAATATAATATACTAGTGATAATATATAGAAAAACTAAGAAAATATGCACAACGTCCATTGCTCCCAGGCCACCCACAACTCTCTCTCTCTCATATATATATATATATATATATATATATATATATATATATATATATATATATATATAAATATATATATATTTTTGTTTTGTACTAACAATGACATTCGTCTGTAGCACTACCATCTGAAACTGTCTGTAAGCCTCATTAATTTTTAAAACTATGTGACCTGAGTACAGTTCACCGAGTGTAAACATAATCACATATTAGATGGTGAAACACTGTTGTTTAATATTGCATATGTACTGTGAACAGCGTGTCCTTGTGTCATATATTGCTGATTATTAAGAATGCTGGTAAAATAATGCGTGAATTATAGTGTCTCACATAAAAATGAGCTTTGCAGACTGCTCAACCAGCCTGATTCCTAGGCTTAATGTGTCTCATTGTGTTTGCTCAGAAACTGGTAACAGCCTGGATAAAATATTGTACCAGAAAGTTATACTTGTTAATGGAACAAAGCACACTGTTCAGTTGCTTTGTAACATTATACACGACTTAACAAGGAAATCAGCTTCCTTACCTAGAAATTATATAAAAACAAAATATCTTTGGTCTTCTCTATTGTCATACCTCCTTGCTGTCTTGCCACCAGGAGATTGTATCTATAATGTGTATTACTGTGCACTTGTTTCAGCTGTGACACTAATCTTAATTTGCAGTGCAATAGAAGGGGGTGGAGGAAGAGGGAAGCGATAGCCTGCTGACTTCTAGACTGAGAACCAAACCTCAGGCCAAGTCAGGGCTGAATGGAAATGACACCAGTAAATGCTTCAAAGATCTGTCCTTCATCAGGGAGGTATGCAGTGTTTTTTTCTTTCTTTTAATGAAAACTAGACTGTCATTAGGGATTTTTGTTGACCAGTGTCTAACAGAGACAGACCTTATACAGATTGCTGGTGTCTGCCAAAAAGCCCATAAAGAACACAGGTAACTATTGTTCCAGAGACAGACATGAATCCAGCCAGTTCAGGCTTTGACAGATCTCAGCAAGCGAATACCCAGGTTTTTCTTTTAAGTATTGATTTACTATCTGGGACAGTACTGCTGTATATTTCAATGGAGCACAATAGCTGTGTAGTCTGATAGAAGAGACCAGAATAGTGCACTGTTCAATGTGTTTGCAATAGATGTAATAAAACCTCTATTAAATGATGCATCTTAGAACTAATATAATATACAAATATTAATTTATATATATTTTTAGCAGTGTTTACAAATTATTTTAGAGCAGATACATCACCAGTATGCTTAAGTATCTTGTTATTTCAATATTTTATATTCTATGGTCTGTTAACATGAAGCTATTTTATAGAATATAAATAACAACCACTGCAATGTAGTAACATAGTAATTAAGGCTGAAAAAAGACATTAGTCTATCAAGTTCAACCTATTAAACAATGTCTTGTGTGACATAAAAAGCAAACTTAAAATAGTACCACAGGTGGTCATGCAAGAAATTTCAGAAACTGCTAAATTTGTCAATATGGCAGGTAAATAAACTACATTGTGCATTAAGCCTATCCAGGAAAGTCTCAGACTCCTTAGACAAAGTCATGTGATCCATTCTTCTTAGGAAACACAATATGAATCCTTACCTCCAAATGAATAAGTGTGTTAAGGCTTTGGTATTCATTTTTGTGATTATAAACATCAGCAGGGTAATTAGACAGGTAGACTATTGGTCCATACAACACTGCATAAAACAATGCATTTATGCATTGTATATAAAGACCTTATGTCTCTTTAAAATAACATTAATTGGTAGGAATAGCATACTGATCTGCATAAACAAGTACCAGTACTCTTAATTTATGGCTTGAATTTAAAAAAAATATATGATCAACCAGTTACATAATCTAAATGGACAGGCTATACTTATTTACCTTTCTCTTTCAACTGATCACATTTCATATTGAATACACAGGAGTAATAGATTGAAAAAATAAGATGGCACTTTGATTGTACTACTTATTCTATCATCACAAAGAAAACAATATGCGCACACTTCAAATAGATTCAATTATAACTGATATACAACATAAATATGCAATTATAGAATATTGAAAGTACATTTAAAAATGATATATATATATATATATATATATATATATATATATATATATATATATATATGGCTTACTCTTACAGTACAAGTGCATTGCCATTCTATTAACAAGAAATAGGCATGATACTTCTATTTCAGTTTCATAACCCCAGATAACCTGCCTTAGTTAAGCTTTGCACTTGCAGTGACTTCCTTAATTCTGTGTGACAACCAGAACAGGTATTGAGGAAATGGATACATTTGAACAATGTCATGTCAAATTTTTGCACAGGCTTATAGGCTTGAGTAGCATAATCCCATGTTAATAATGTATTTATGATGGGTACACTTTCTTTTTCCTATAATTAAAATGTCTTTGAGTACTTTCCAATGAAGCAAGTGGAATGACTCTTTACAAGTCATACACTGAATGTCTGCATATACCTGGTCTACTGGTATTGAAAATGTTAAGAAGAGAAAAATATTCATCTAGTTTCACTCCAGAGAATTGTTTTTCTCTGTAGTGATGTCTTTTAATTCCACTGTGTTCTATGTACTATTTAACCAGATGCTCTATTATGTGTTCCACACTTAGTTTGTTTGTAAAAATCAATGTAGCACAGTGTCTACTTATTATATCCAGAGTAAGGAGAGGTGTTGTTCAGACGAATTGTAGTAATTAGGATTTGGAGCATACTTTTTTAACATTGGTTTATCTGTAAGATGAATGTTTATGTATTGAAATTTTTGGTGTCCATATATTTTTAACTTTTTGAAAACAGCATTGTACATTAACTTTACAAATGGACATAGCACTGACTAAAGTACATCAGATTAGTATTAGAAGTTAATAAAGGATAAAATACCAATAAAATTGATACTTTCTTATAATAGTAGAAAAATATAAAAATTGAGTGTTTTAGTCAACATATTTAATTCATTTTGTCGAAAGATAATTTTAGCATTTTTTTCCTATAATGATTTTGAATTGAAATAAAAAAAGTGGTTGATTCATGGAAGGTGGCTCCCTCCGAACACTCACCTCTGTAGGTTCTCTTCACTAGGTGTAGCTGCTCTGGAGAGGCCACGCGTAGAGTAGGTTGGTGGAGGGAAAACCACATTAAGAGCTGCCCGGGTAGCTGCACCATGATCTCTCCAGTCCTCTGCAGCACAACCTTCAATTAAATTTAAAAATGAAATATGACAATCCAAAAAAAGTATAAATTCAAGCAGAATATTAAGTGTAATACATTTTAGAAAGTAAAAAAAAAATGGAATTAAAATCCTTTTTTTTTTTTACAATAAAGAAAACATTTATGATTCCATTATCCTTTATTACAAAAATTAATAGTTTGAAGTAAATAAAAATGATTTTAAACAATGATATGCATTGTAAAGAAAATTCATAGGTTGCCATTGACATCTATTTTCTGTAATGTCTTGTGATTTACTTACCAAGATATTTCTTGTCTCTCTTCTTGTGAGAATTTGCAGAGACTGAATGGCTTTTAAGCTGAGTGGAGTGTTTAGTCCCCTCCAGTTCTCTGTGCTGTTCTGTCGCAGGTGTGCTGAAAGAATGACTGGCTTTGTCTGGAGATAAAGACAGTGGCCTGTGTAAGCCAAAGCTCTCTGCATTGTCTGATGCTGTTGGAAGAACTGGCAAACTCCTATGGGCAGACAGGTATTTGCTGCAGTCTGCAATCCAAACAGGTTCATTAGTGCTCTCATAATGACAGTCGCCTTCGTTTTTCTGTCTCAGAGTGTCTGTGCACTGAATCGAGGGATGTCTCTTCTCCTTAGTATTTATTTGCTTCTGGATTGGAGGGAGAGGTTCTGAGTTTCTCAGTCCAAGATCAAAGGCAGGCATGCAATTGGATGATACACTGTTTTCTGACTGGCATTCAGTTCCCCGGGTTGCTGCATTGCTGAAAAAGTCGCAGTGGTCTTCATTCCAGGACCCAGGAGCTCTGTGTGATTTAAAAAATAATCATTTAAGAAGCAGACTAGCTTTACACTCCTCCCCTCATCACATTCTTGTTTTTTTTTCCTAGTGCAAAACAGTAACTATTTCAGCTAAGGGATCACTTAATAAAGACAAGGTCGGACGATTTGGAAATAGCATAATCTGTGATAACAAAACATTAATGATAACATCATACAAATTTATGAATTTTATTTCCCTGCAGTCACAAACATCAGACATTTACGCTAAAAAGAAAGCTGTTAGATCCTTTCTCCAGTTTCCATAGTGATTTCATTTTTCCCCCTTTTATCACAGATTGGCTGTAGAGCTGCTAGCCTTTGTTGTTTAAAAGGCTTATGGTACCAACTGTCAATAAAAAGAACAAGTAAACACAGTACAATGAATACTGCCAATTGTTGTTAGGCTTTCTGAAGAGAAAAATCTAAATAACAAAAGGTTGCCCAGACACAGTAAGCTTAAGCAAGTGTGCTTATATGACACACAAACAGACACATATAAGGATATACATACAAGTATCAGTGATATGAAAAACATCAATGTATTCCATGGCAAAAAAACTAAAATCGATGAAATGGGTGAAATAGGCTTTGCCTATAAAATAAGTGATTGCAACTATTAAATATTCTGATTAAATATGATTTAAGATCCTCACTGATAAGACCTAGACACAAGAAGCTGTGTGTGCTTCTTGTTAATTAACTTATTAATCAATGCACCTTTCTTTTTTTTTTGTATGATGGGTAATATACTGCACAGGAAATTATTGATTTTTTGTCATCATATACTTTACAAATAGCCTTCTAACTTTAAATTACATTGACATTAGTGTGGGACTATGTATTGTGTTGCTGCTTGTTTACGTTAATAACACACACTTAAATAGGTATGTAGAGAATCATCATATCCGCAAATATTTTCATGGAGGTACTTTAATTGAAACAAAGCATGCAATCAGCCTACAAAAGCAACACAGACAGTGTGCATAGCTCTCTCCCAGGGACGTCAGCTTAGATGCTTTGCGGAGACAGGCTTTGTGTCTTCACTGCTCAACATATTACAAGATATAAAACTGAAATGGCTGCTAATAAAATACACTCTCCTACATGATTGTATGAGCAACATACAGTGAAGGCAGCTGCTTGCAGTTTATACTCTGCTCAGTGTGTACATGGTGATTTATGTGGGAGTAATGTCTAAATGGATTTCATGTCACCATATATATTTTAACTAATCCACTTAATTGGATTTTAAACACGTTGATCTCTGTTCAGGATTAAAATCAATTCTAAACACTAGCATAACCCTACATTTTAACACTCAACAGAGTGCAGGGGTCTTACATGGTTTCAATATATAGCACTTGTATTGTCAACAATTATTTAAAATATGACAGTTACACTCGGACATACGCAGCTCATTTTATTAGGGGTTGCACCACCTATTGGGTGTGTCTAACACCACCAATCAGGCGTCTCTACCATCATCCATTGGCACTCGCTACAATATAATACCTCTCCCAGCCACACCATAATCTCCTGCCTATTTCAGGCAACAGTGAATGCAAATAAAGGCAAAACATATAAGGATGACGCAGGTGTGTAGTGATAGGAGAATGGTCTAGTACAATTAGTAATGCAAAACACATGCAATTAATTAATGGGCACTTCTTTTAATGAAACATAGTTCTAAAAAGCAAAAGTGTATTTTTGCTGTTATTGCTAGCGACAGGGAGGCGTTCATAAGGGTGTGCACAGCATTAGGATGTGCCTGTGCACCCCTAACACTCGATGTTACTTATTGAGTGTTACCATCCTGATATCTCCACAACTGTTGACAACTCGACAATTTACTCTACCCCACAAGCTTGTTGCCTAGGGGTCATCCTCCACTCTGAACTGTCATTTGTTCCCCACATTCAATCAGTCTCTAAAAAACATATCCAAAATACGACCGTATCTCACACAAGACACTACTAAATCTCTTATCCATGCACTCATTATAACCCTCATTGATTATTGCAATAGTCTTCTAACTGGTCTTCCCAAGAACAGACTCTCACCACTGCAATCCATTTTAAATGCTGCTGCTAGGGTAATCTTCATAGCAAGATGCTAATTGTCTGCTGATCTGCTCTGCCAATCCCTCCATTGGTTGCCTGTATTTTACCGTATTCAATATAAAATACATCTATTTGCATATAAAGCCATTAACCATACTGCACCAGCATATATCTCTGCACTTATCACAAAATATCTCCCATATCAGCCACTCCACTTTACACAAGATCTGTGCCTGTCTTTTTCACGGATCACTAGCTCCCATTCACTATTACAGGACTATCATAGGGCTGCTCCCACCCCATGGAATGCCTTTCCATGCACAATAAGACTCTCTAATAGCCTCCAAACTTCTAAGCATTCCCTGAAAACTCACCTCTTCAGGCAAGCCTATCATATTTAAGTATCACACGCATAACCCTCTGAGGCACTTATGTGTTATATAGCTTCACTTCTGGACCTGCAACTTGGTGGAACTGCTATGCTATTACTGGTGCCTGTCCTTGTGTTTCCCTCCTATGTCCCTATAGATTGTAAACTTGCAGCAGGGCCCTCCTACCTCCAAGTCTGTCTGTTAACCAGTTTGTTTTATCACTGTCTACAATTGTAAAGCGCAACAGAATCTGCTGCGCTATATAAAAAACTGTAAATAAATAATAAATAAATGTGCGCACGCCTATGGTTACACTAGTAGCAGAGAAGTCTCCCCAACTAAACTGATGATTGTAAACCACAAAGATCAAATCATACTCTCAAGGATTACCTAGATATTCTTGGGCCCCATAGCAAAAGTTTGTAAGGGCCCCCTATTTAGCAACTGATGGTGCTAAATGTATGTAATAAATATTACTTAGACAGCAAGATGGGCCCCCTTCAGCTCTGGGCCCCATAGCAGCTGTGCTTCTTGCTCCCTTGGTAATTACGCCCTTGCATACTCTATGTTGTATTGTGGGCTAGTTTGTAAATCAAGCACAACTATGTCAGTAGTGATAGCTACAGGGGTGGTTTAATATATAAGGTAACAAGACCTCTCATGTTTCGTTTTTGGATATTTAATAAACATGATAATATTATTCATAATATTTACATAGCACATTTTTCCTAGTAATATTCAAAGTGCTAAAATGTAAAATGTGCCTTTACCACACAAAATACTGGTTTAACAATTAATGAGATGCTTAAGTTTATTTTTAAAGGATTCTATGGTGGGAGGCCTCCCAAATGGTGCAAAGATGCAAGTTCCATAGAGTTGAAGCCACAAAGCTGAAAACTTGACCAGATGAAAATTCTAGGTATGTTTAATAGTCCTTCATTAAAGTATTGCTATAATTCAACAGTAAGTGATCAGAAGCTGCTCAAGGTTCCTAGGGAACTGGTTATGTAGGTCTTTGAAAGTCAGTAAGCCAACATTGAAATTGATTCACCAACTTACAGGCAGCCCATGAAGGGAAAAGAGAATCTGTGTTATGTGGCTTGAATGGTACTGGTTGGTTAATAGCCTAGTTGCTACATTTTGTAACATCTGCAAGTGGTCCAATTATTTTGCTGGTAGACCAAGGTAAAGGCCATTGCATAATCTAGGTGTGACAATAGAAATGCATGTTTGACTTTAGGTTAATCTTCTGAAAGAATTAAATTATTAATTCTGGCTATGTTCCTTAGATGAGAGAAATTATTTAATTCTGGCTTATGTTTAAGTGTAAAGCCATTATCCAGGACAACACCACAATATTTAATTCTAATTTCCCGGCAGGCCAGATGAGGTACACCACTGAACCAAAATCAATTGTAAAATGGCAGGGCTGGCAGACATATGATCAGACATTGAGGGTGTAAATGTTGGCATCTAAATCGCACATCGGCAGGCACATAGACAGCTGAAATTCATTGCCAAATAGTTGAGGTGTGCAGTGATAATATCAGGTTTGAATTTGGTGGACTGCCTTTGATAATGCCAGGACAGACATTCAAGACAAGCAGCAGGTACAGCCAGCCAAGCATCACAGATGACAATTCTTGCCTCATTGAAAGTCATATTAAGGAAAGACACATTCACGTTATTGATTTAGCTAATGAGCTAAACATCCCAGGAAGTTAAAAAATCTGTCCTGGTCTTCAGACACTTCACACTTATACTTACATACCAGAATAGATGCCGAATAGATGCTGGAACAAATGCTTAGACAAGAATGGGAATTATATGGTAGATATACAGATGGAGCCCCTGCCATCTTTGGCCTGGCGAGCGCCGGCGGCAGGGGCTTCACTGTACTGGGTCGCGTGTGCATCTCACACGCACGCGCGTCCCAGTCTCTCGGCGGGGATGCTGCGTGTCCCTGCAAGTCTCCGCTTCAGGGAGACATGCAGGGTTAGGGGGGCGCTCGGGCGGCTAGGGCGACGGTCAGCAATGGTGGGGGAGGCGGCAAGGACCGGAGGAATGCTCCGTTGCCCAGGTGGCGCGCAAGCATCTCGTGCGCGCGCACCCCCTGGCGGGGTTCAAAGATGAAGCCAGCCCCATCTGTATAGAGGCAAAAGGGATTTTTATTTGAATTCCATAAGGCAGATCAACGTAACATTTCTATCATATATATATATATATATATATATATATATATATATATATATATATATATTTATATATTCACCAGAGTTAATGTGCCTTATGGAATTCAAATAAAAATGGGGGGAGCACTTTGATGTTTGAATGTAGCATGGTAAACATAATAGATACTTCATGTACAGTACAATGTCCTACTGCAAAGAGATTCTGTTAACCAGACCCAAATTAATGTTGGTATGCAAAGAACATACAAATCCCTATCAGATAATTTAGTAATAGAAACTGGATGAACAGATAACAAATGTAATATATGAAAAGTTATAAAATATATGTTTAATTGACACAAAATACCTATACACTAAAATGTAATGATCCAACTATAATGTATGTAAAAAAAAACTGCAGTAATCTGTACTGCAACAGATGGCTCTTCTGTGGACTGTAGTGGGAGACTACTCAAGTCAAGACTGACAAGGTGAATGCATACTCAAGGCTTTATTTACTAAGATGGTACTGTAGTCTTAGTGAAGATGGGATGTTGCCCATAGCAACCAATCAGAATCTACATCTTATTTATTTTGCACCTTCTTGAAGATAATACACAGGATCTGATTGGTTGCCCATAGCAATAACCAATCTGCATTAGAAATCTCATTTTATTAAATAAATCCCTTAGATTTAGTTAACATGACAAAGCTGTAAATCTGCAACTAAAGTATCCTATAAGCAGTTAATAAGTGTTTTGCATAATGGAAGTACATTTCAGATAGATTTCCATGGTTCTACTACAAACTTACTTCCAACTATACTATAGGATTAATAAAGAACACTTATTAAATATCAATAAAAAGGATATATAATAAATAATATAGAGCAAATATACAGATCGAATATTTAGAAACATTTCATGCACCGATATAAATGAAAAAAACCTGCATAGTTTATTATTAGCCCAAATTGTGATTTCATTGTAAAAGTAAAAATTCTAATTAAACTTTTTTGCAATATTAGATAGCAAACCAGTACATCCACTGAGTGCTATCAGCCTGTTCTATTTTTAGCTCAAAGTGGTCAGGTTCCTGCTCATTAGCTGATTATTGGAGATACTGTAACTGCAGAAAAGGAATGTGAATTGTTATCAAATACTGCACAGTCTATAGCAGTTTACAGTAGGTACCATTTCAGGGGGCATGGCCTAATCATGGACCCTTAGGATAAAATACAGAAAAATAATTGTACTTTAAGCCCCACCCTGACCACACTGCAGCCCAGCACACAGCAGGAGCGACTGCTGCCAGGTAATAGGGAGCTCTACTGGACCCCTCCTTCAGACCTGGGCCAAGGTGGTAATTAGCACCTCCCTCTTACAGCATCACTGCCTGTATGGGGTAAGTATTGGGTGGAAGGAATGGGGCTGGGGGACTCAATATACGCCACAGCCATATTACTAGTATACTATAAACATTGTGGTTATCTATGTCATACTATTTATTTTAGTAATTTAGAAGGATCGGTCTGGTTTCTGCATCTCAAAATCTTTAAATCTAAATGTTTTTTTGTTTGTTTGTATTCTTTCAAATTTCCGTTTCTTTGGAATCTGTCTTTTTGTGAACAGGTAGCAGGTCACTTTAGAAAAACACACACAAAAGCCGATCTGTCTTACCAGCTGTATTGTAAATTGGAGACATATCATCAGCCCTGCATGGCCTCATGTAAATTACATTTGCATACAGTATATATTTTTTTTAATTACCAAAAACAAATGGCTTTACTGAGTTTTACAAATATAATTCTAAGATTTTTGTTGATGGGGTGGGGGGTGGGGGGGATTTAGACTGTTAGAATCGTGTTTGCTAATTGTCTCCTTGTTGCCTGCTTAGCATTTACTTCCATCTAAAAGAATATTAGGTGAATCATTAGAAGTGCTAAACTGGAGCCTTCTGTAATGGTTAATCAGAGCTTTCAATGATAATATACTCAGTAACATTATTTTAGGATAAGGAATAAAATGTGCTCTGCTGGCTTTCCCTACACACGACGACCGCTTTTCTTCATTTAAATGATGATAAATCTATCAAAATGACATTAATTTATGCAGGTAGAGTAAACATTATAATGGACAAATGTAAATGCTGTATGCATGGGGCGAGGAAGCAGCAGTGTTGCATAAAAGAATCTGTATTAAATCTAACGGATATTCTAACACTAGTCCACCATTAAAGTGAAGCTCTGTTGAAGGCCATTTAAAAGGTGCACAGGATTAAATCAGCATAAGGTATTAAAGGCCACATTAGACCCTCCTGTGAGTGATGACACAGATGCAGAATGTTGCTTGTCAAAAGCTTGTGTTTCAATTGATTTTTTTTCCTGCTAGAATCGATCATCATGTCAGCAAGCAGAACTTGTAAAATAATAAAAGACTATTTTTGTAAAACCCATGGTCACATTTACTTATTGCAAGATGAATGACTATTCTCACCTCCAGAATTACCAGGTTTAAGAGGATTTGTCACCAACATCTTGGAAAAACTAGCAAATGGATTTGGTGGCATGATAAACTAATTTTGGGAGCTATGCAAATATATATATATATATATATATATATATATATATATATATATATATATATATTCCACAGGATCCAACCCAGTCACGGTATAGGACACAAGAACCAGCACACCACCATTTAGAATGCAAAAAAAACTTTTAGTAGTATATCATCTTCAGAGCCTTAAAGCATCATGACAGGTTCACAAAGAATAGGGTACTTATCGATATCCTAGAGGGGCTGAATGATGACAACAGCTTAACCCCCGTGGCCCTTATCGCCCGACAGCTGTTTCGGAGGTCCTCCTCCTTCCTCAAGGGCTTAAGGTATACTAGCACATGTCTAAGGCTATATAGGGAACAGGGTGCCCGCCAAACCCAATCTGCATAAGCATCTCACCTGTGTACGACTTCTCCGATTCCCGCTCTGCTGCGCTCCATCTAAGCTCCAGAATGCGGAAGTATCGCGGAGATCCAGCCCGGAACTACGGCCGTGACCCGCATACCTCACTTCCGCTAGATACACTATACTCTCATACGCCTCCATGACGCTGTGTCTCCGGGTGCCATAGCAACCGCCGGACAAGGCAGAAAACCCCGCCCGCCCGGCGTCGCTAGGCTGCAGTTACCGCTGTCACTCACTCAGCCTGTGGACGGGTCACGCCCACCGCTGTCGGTTTAACAGTTTCACTGTTCTCCCCGGTTTCTTATAATAGAGGCAATACGTGATACCCGCTGTCACTCACCCAGCAGATGGTCGAATTACGCCCACTGCCGTCGGTTACCAGCGTCTCACTATTGGTCTGAATGCTATGTGAGAGGGCAATATAGTATACGAGCAGGGAATCATAACACTGTTACTGATAATTATTCTTATGCATCAGTACACGGCAGAGTGAGCCCATGCAGAATGCCGCCTGACAGGCACCCACATTCCCCCATCCACCCTTCACATGAATCCATAAATGCATAGGGATTGACAGTGCACCATTACATCCTCATGTATTGCTGTTCTACACAGATTCTATCATTATATTAAATCTTACATAACATATAACAATATTGCATTCTATTCTGTCAGCAGCCCCTTATTATCAATAAATATTATATTCATCCTCATGCGTCACTACAAAAATCCAGAATATACAATAAAAAGTACATACAATAATCAGAAAAAATCGAAAAAAATCGAAAAACACAAAACAAGAAATATTGTGAAAAACCCACAAGAAATTTTCTCAAAAGGAACCCAAATGATCAGCGGTGGGTTCATGAAGACAGTTCTCATCATTTCATTTCATGACTCACAAGAATACATTTAAGTTGAGCTCCTCATTAAGTCCTGCAGGGAAAAGGGAGTTCAATTCATAGATGTATTCACTCTCTTTCTTTAATAACATAAGGTGCCTGTCACCGCCCCTTTTGAGAGGTTTAATGCAGTCTAGTGGCATAAATTTGAAATCTCGGATGTTGTGACCGGCCTCAAAGAAATGTCTTTCGATGGGTGGTGTGCTGGTGTCCCTAACTGTCATCGCTTTTTTAATTGACGAACGGTGCATGGCCACACGTTCCTTTACCATGCGAATCGTCTTGCCGACGTAGATTTTCCGACAAGGACATAAAATAGCATACACTACGTACTTGCTTTCACATGTAAGTCTGTGTTTGATGGTATATTTTTTGTCTGTACCCGGATGTACAAAACTTTCTCCCGTCATAATATGAGTACAGTTGACGCACCTTCCACATTTAAAGGCCCCATTTTTTGTCGGCAGCCAATTGGTTTTTGGATTCCTGGTGCTGATGTCGGATGATGTTACACAGTCCTTCAGGTTATTACTACGTTTGTATGCAAACATCGGTCTCTCCTGGCAGAATTTGCCAATTATTGGATTGGTCTCCAGAATGTACCAGTTTTTATTAATCACTTCTCTTAATTTGGGTGATGAAATAGAGAATGTGGTCGGGAAGATAAGGCGTTCTTGCTTTTTGACCCTACTCGGTGTATGCAATAACTGAATTCTCTCAAGGCTCTCACACCGCCTGATTGATTCCTCAATTTCTTCTTTATTATACCCGCGTTGGATAAAGTCCAAGCCCATCTTGTTCAATGCGGGGAGGATTGCTTCCTTGTCCGAGGTGATCCTAACCACCCTTACCATTTGGGAAAATGGTAGGCCTCGTTTAAGTGGCCGTGGGTGGAAGCTGTCTGCCATTAAAACCGAATTTTGGTCTGTTGGTTTCTTATAAATTGATGTTTTAAAGAGACCATCATGAATTGACACACAAACATCTAAAAAATTAACCACATTGGGGCTGCTGACACATGTGAGCCTGATAGTACCTGTGGTGCTGTTCAGGTGTTCAATAAACTCCCCCAGCAATTGCACACCTCCCGTCCAAACAAAAAAAATATCATCTATGAATCGAACATAAAGAGAAATAAAGTCCTTAAACTGAATATTCTGTAAAATATTGGATAATTCATAGTCGTACATAAATAAGTTGGCATAGGCCGGGGCCATGTTGGACCCCATGGCCGTGCCTTGGAGCTGCAAATAAAAAGAATTTTCAAATAAAAAATAATTTTTGTGTAGAATGAAACTCATAAGTAAAAGTAAAAATTCCACGGGGGGACCTGTGTATGCTGAACTTTTGCTCAGTGCCTTCTTGATGGCATCAAGACCAGCCTGGTGTTGAATATTAGTGTATAAGCTGGTTATATCACATGTCACTAATAAGCAATTCTCAGGTGGTGGACCATAATTCTCAATTCTATTCAAAAAGTCTGTAGTGTCCCGAAGTACTGTAGGGACTTCATTTACTACAGTCTGCAAGAAGTAGTCAACAAACTGTGAGATACTTTGGCACAGAGACCCCCTAGAGGAGATTATAGGTCTCCCTGGGGGGTTCTGCAAGGACTTATGTATTTTAGGGAGAACGTAGAGCAATGGGGTGATCGGATGATCCTGTGTTAGGAACTCTTTTTCCGTATCATCGATCCACCCATTGCTCCACCCCATATTGAGAATAGAGTCCACCTCTTTTTTGTAGGCTGTGGTGGGGTCATATTGGAGTTGTTTATAGCATATCTCATCGGCCAATTGTCTATAAACTTCGTTGGTATAATCTGACCTATTAAGCACCACCACCCCTCCCCCTTTATCTGCTGCTCGAATTATAATTGAATTATTATCCTTTAGATTTTTTATGGACAATTTTTCTGCAGCATTTACATTAGTATAGGAGATTTTTTGTCGACGCATATAGGGGATGATCTCGTTACGTACCAGTCTCATGAATGTTGCTATAGAGGGGTTAAAGCATTGGGGATCAAAATCGCTTTTAGTTTTGAATGGGTGAGGTGTTGTGTCAGCCATTGGGGGTTGTCTTGAAAAGTGATCTTTTAACTTGAGTTGCCTATGAAACTTGTGCAATTCGATTTCACAATCGAAATCCTTCTGGCGATATGTCTGTACAAACGAGAGTCCTCTCGAAAGTACACTACGTTCACTCTCGGTCAACTCATAGTCAGATAAATTATACACTTTTATTCCCTCCAATTCTTGCCTCCCCTTGGTTTTCCTCCTATTTTTCTTCCCTCCCCTCCTACAATGCCCTGATCTTTTTTGTTTCTGGATCTCATGGATCCTGGATCCCTTAAAAAAGGGCCACTTCTATTGGTCGAGGACTGGTCTGAGTCTGACGTACACGACTCAATATCGGTGTAAGTCCTATTGGGGCGTCTCCTCGCCCCTTGGGTCGCCTTCCATGGTCGCGGATTACCCTGGAAGAACACCCAGGGGTATACCCTTAACTCCTTGTAATCCTCACGCACCTTTTTGTATTTCTCTTTCTTAAAGACCAAAAGCTCATCCCTAAATTTACCAATATTGGTCTCTAATTTCAATAGCCAATCATTGGTGGTATCTGCTTTCATGGTCTCAGTTCCTGCTTTCTCACATTCATTGATCTCTTTCTCTAGTGAGGCTATATCACAATTCACCTGTTGCACCACAAGAACCATCAGGTCCAGGCTACACTGGTTCAAGATCTGACACCAATTTTTGCAGAAATCCTTGCTGTTACGTCCTAAGGTCGGCTGATTTTTTATTCTAAAGCCCCTGGGTATAAGCTTTTCCCTGTGATATTGGGACAGCGTTAACCCATGTAGGTTCAGTTCAACTAGCCGTTTTCTCATTTTAAACAGGTCACTATAGATCTCTGCAGGGGTATCGGTGTCAAATCTTAAACTCCCAGTGTCCGTGAATAAAATCTTGTTAACATCTTTATCCAAAAAACGTTTGGTTCCTATCAATTCACTCGCATCAAGATCCATCCTTAAAGGGTGGATACAATCACTGTAAATTATGTTTTTTGACCAACAAACGGAGACAAAAAAGCATACAAAAAAAACCCTTGGAGTAGACAGTCTTTCAATCCAGGTGCAGGTCCACCCTATTGGGTTACATATACAAGAAATTGTAGATAACCGCACACTTTTTGGCCTCTATTATAAGAAACCGGGGAGAACAGTGAAACTGTTAAACCGACAGCGGTGGGCGTGACCCGTCCACAGGCTGAGTAAGTGACAGCGGTAACTGCAGCCTAGCGACGCCGGGCGGGCGGGGTTTTCTGCCTTGTCCGGCGGTTGCTATGGCACCCGGAGACACAGCGTCATGGAGGCGTATGAGAGTATAGTGTATCTAGCGGAAGTGAGGTATGCGGGTCACGGCCGTAGTTCCGGGCTGGATCTCCGCGATACTTCCGCATTCTGGAGCTTAGATGGAGCGCAGCAGAGCGGGAATCGGAGAAGTCGTACACAGGTGAGATGCTTATGCAGATTGGGTTTGGCGGGCACCCTGTTCCCTATATAGCCTTAGACATGTGCTAGTATACCTTAAGCCCTTGAGGAAGGAGGAGGACCTCCGAAACAGCTGTCGGGCGATAAGGGCCACGGGGGTTAAGCTGTTGTCATCATTCAGCCCCTCTAGGATATCAATAAGTACCCTATTCTTTGTGAACCTGTCATGATGCTTTAAGGCTCTGAAGATGATATACTACTAAAAGTTTTTTTTGCATTCTAAATGGTGGTGTGCTGGTTCTTGTGTCCCATACCGTGACTGGGTTGGATCCTGTGGAATATATTATTGTGTATGCTCCAGCACCTGCAAAACCTACTGAAACCAAAAGTGTGCGGTTATCTACAATTTCTTGTGTATATATATATATATATATATATATATATATATATATATATATATATATATATATATATATATACAGTAAATCACCTGATTTGTATTCGTTCAAATGTAAATTCTAATCACCTTTTTAATTCCCTGTAAATACAGATGTGACTTCATACACTGTGGCTCAAGTTGAATCAAATAACCAGATTCAGTCACACTTAAATTGCATCATTAAACTGCTCAATAAAGACAAAACTACAATGCTAGAATTGAGTAACCAGTTGGAATTATGTTACTTGCACATTCATCTCTGTATATCGGGTTCCAATGAGACCATCCACATCTTTTCCTCCAGATACATTTAGTTGGGTATCCAGACTGATCATAGAATGACTCAAGGTAGACAGCCATATGGTCAACCATTAATGGTGGACAGTCAAAAGGTCACCAGGGTCCAAAGGTCGACAGGGTTTAAAGGTCGACAGTCAAAATGTTGACAGGGTTTAAAGGTCAACAGGCAATAGGTTGACATGGTCAAAAGATCGACATGAAAAAAAGGTTGACATGAATTTTTTTAAATCATTAATTAAATTACTAAACTTTAATGCCAACATGTGCCGACAGCCGGTATTTCATGCCCTACCATCCACTAGGGCATGGTGGGAGAATACAATATAGTGTGCCAAACCCAGCGAGGCACCGAGGCCAAAGCATTGTGAGCGCAGCTAGGACGTGGTAGAATTAGACAATGTCCATGTCGACACCCTAAATACATTAAGAGCCCATGTTGACCTTTTTCCATGTTAACCTTTTTATGTTGACCTTTGGACCCTGTCGACCATTAGTGGTCAACCATATGATTATAGACCTAGACACCGTAGATGTTTTATACCATAACCATATAGTTGTACTTAATCTGTGTATTGTGTAGGTGTATTATACAAATTCCTGTGTGAGTACAGGTGGTGCCATAAAAATTGGCATGTGAGTAAGTTACCAATTCCTGTGATACTGTATATACCAAGCTGTCGAGAGTGCCAAAGTGGTCAAAGATAAAGTACCAACTACTGTAACTGCCTCCTACTGTCATTTTTCAAACAAAGCCTGTAACATGACAGGAGCTGATATACTGGTACTTTATCTATCTCCATTTTATCACTCTCCAAGACTTAGTATATCTTCCCCAATACTCATGTAGGATGCAACAGTGCACCACAGTAGCACATTCTCCTCTATATCTCTGGATTGGCCTTCCAATAAAAATACAATAACAAATGTTATTTGCCTTAGGCTGGAAGTTTCATGTAACTAAACCTGCAGCACAATACTTCTCTGACATTGCTGTATGCCAGAAGAGCAAATAGAGCCTAGGGCAAATATAGAACTATTGAAATCTTAGACCATTTCATGAATACAGTACCTGCATCACTGTAATTCCAAATAACGTATAATGGTGTAAAAACTCCCAAGTTATGTGGATGAAACTGGACATATCTCTATAGGTGTTCCAGTCTGCTTGCTTCTTCTTTAAGTGAATATATATATATATATATATATATATATATATATATATATATATATAGTTTTTTCACAAATATACACATGCAAGTAAGCATGCATGCACCACATAATTCATATAAGGAACAACCTACAGAGCAGCCATACAAATGGATGTCTAAAAAGTGGATATTTTACACAATGGCATAGACCAACCCTAGCCCTCAAGAGCTACCAACAGTTCACATTTTCCAGACAACCTAGCTGCTGCACAGCTGCACTCATTAATCACTGACACATTTTAAAAGATCCACAGATGGAGCTAATTAGCTCACTTGTTATTCTGTGAGGAGACCTGCAAAACATGCACTGTTGGTAGCTTTCGAGGACTAGGGTTGGCTACCCCAGGCATAGACAGTCCTAAGTTAATGATAAACTTACTAAATAAGAGGGCAGATGCATTAAGCCTGGTGTGGAGATAAAGTGGAAGGTGATAACGCACCAACCAATCAACTCTCAACAGTAATTTTTCAAATTATCTCCACTTTATCTCTTCACCAGGCATAATACATCTGCCCCAAGATGAGAATTTAAAACATAATTAGGATAAATTATAGGTCATGAGAAAAATGCCTTAAATTTAACATAATGTAATTGTTAGAAAAACAACAATAGAATGTACTATTTACACTTTAAAGTGGAACTATTTATGATAAAATTAATGTTGGCGAAACCATACAGTACTGTAAGTTTTGGAAAAAATAGTAGGTGGAGAAGGCTGGAATTTAGAAAATAATAATAGATAACAGCATTTTGAGCAAATAATGTATCAACATTTCCCTAGGAAGTTGGCTTATTCATTACCAATACTTCATATAGTTCACAACCAGTATGCAGCCCATTACAGAGAATATTTAATTCATTAATGTCAGTTCTCTGTCCCAGTGGAGGTTATAATCTTCATGTTCTATAGGGGGGCATCGAGTGAAATGCAGGTGTGTCACATCCCTTATGGGCACATGTCTGACCCTGCAACTGTGTCTTTGTACACAATTACAACGTCTCCAGTGGCTAACTATGTTGGATATTCTGTGCAACTGTAGGGTTGCTCAGATGATTGATGGTGTGACTCATGGCAAACCCGAACATGTCTCAATGTACATAAATTTCAAGATTAAGATGCCACCGGTGGGCATTTCAATACGTATTCCGGTGGCTGCAACATTGACTTATTTTCGGAAATCCACTGTGTAAGGAACTAAAGTTGTGACAGGATTTAGTCGCACCTCTGAACCAGGCCCTCATCTGTTACTGCAGAAAGGTTTGGTCGTAGAAGTTTGTCATCATTACTTTACACATATGACAAAGGTCAATGCTGGCCTATTATTTCATAAATCAGGAACATTGGACACCTAAGGAAATGCATTTGCCACTGGAGAAATGGAAGACAGCTGCACCTGTTCTCATAAAATGTGCTAAGCACACAATGCCTCATTTTATAATACATAACTAATAGATCACAACCTGAATTAAATATGTAAGGAAACTACCCAAACATGAATAAAAAATACTCTCTATGCTAGAAAGAAATGTAGGCTATACAAATCAAAATCTAAATTTCATGTCACAGATCAGTCTTCAGGGTTTCCAATATTTTCTACTTAAGCTTTTATGTAGCTTCCAGCTCATCAGTAATAACATTTATGATACAATTATTTTTTACTAATTTCAAACTGAGAAATTAATGTAACGAGACCTTAGAGAACGAGTTTATCCTGTGCTGTTTGTTTTTCTCTAATCTCTAATTTTTTCTGCACATCAGGATCTAACAACACACACACTTGATGTCATTACATTGTGAGTGATGAAGGGGGCAGTTGTTGACAATGTTGCTTAGTAACTATTACAAGACAATACAGTAACAATGTAAGTGATTTGGTCATCAATTATTTGTTTTGACCACTTCAGTGGTGTTTTTTTAAGGGAGCGCTCTCCACTGGGCAAATGTTTTTCTGGGGAGCACTCCCTAGAAAAAAAAAAACAATACTGTAACCCCCGGGTCCAGGCAGTGCCGCTGAACACTCCATCAGCCCCTGCCCCTGGCAACCCAGCTGTGTGTGGTGTGAAGTTACAAGGTCACGCCGCACTAGCCGGGGGAAGGAGCCAGGCAGCTGGTGAAGCTGAGCGCAGCGCTGATCTCAGCACTCAGTGCAGCCCGGCAGGAGGGAGCGCAGGTAGTGGCACTCCCGAGAATGTTCCAGGTTTTCCAGTCTGCGAACTGGAGCAAACCCTGGAAAATTCTAGGGAGTGCCACTGAAGGGGTTAATTAAAAGGAGAGTGGCCAGCAAACTTGTAGGGATTGCATTGCCTAGTCCAATCACAGAATGCATACCTTTTGAAAACCTATTTTTGTTCCCTAATTGACCTATTCGATTATATGATACAAAAGTATTAGTTTTAATATATATATATATATATTAGGGCGGAGTGAAAAAACTGAAATTGAGAAATTCAAAATCGGCTAGTGTGGGAAAGTTGTGACTTGACCTGAATAAGAAACGTGCAAAAGCATTTTGATCTGAGTCAACATCTTCTGTTCTGGCAAGAGGCCTAAAGTTTCACTTTTTAGGTGAAAATGACGAAACCTATGAAGATGCTCCAATCTAGTTATAATTATGTCAGGATGTCTTAGAGTGGTTCATTAATATACTTTAGCATAGTGAAAAACAGTACGAGCTTGTCCTAGTGCAAAGTGACTGACTGGCGGGAGAAAAAATCCCTAATAATTGACCCATTTTCATGGTCACAATTGTGAATATTGTGTGTTTTCTCCTGAACGTGTTTATAATAGAAGAAGCACAAATACTCTAAATGGAATTTCATTGACACTGTGTGAAATATAACACTGCATAATAGCCCTTAATCAGACCTGATCGCAGTACAAATTTGTTCTCAAAATGGGCAAAACAAATGCTGCATTGCAGGTGGGGCAGATGTAACGTGCTGAGAGAGTTAAATTTGGGTGGGGTGTGTTGAAACTGAAATCTAAATTGCAGTGTAAAAATAATGCAGCAGGTATTTACCCTGCACAGAAACAAAATAACTCAACAGAAATCTAAAGGTGGCCATACATCTACAGATCGATTGTCAGATCTGGCTGGTTGGAACAAATACCTGGTAATATCTGAATGACAGTTTTTGGCAGTTTTCCAGCATTTCAAAGCAAAGTGCTCTCATCCATTACCAGTATTTTGTTCCAAACAGACAGATCGGACAATAAATCTGTAGATGTATGGCCACATTAACTCCCTCTGCACATGTTACATCTGCCCCACCTGCAGCTGCATTACAGCATATAATTATGCCAAAGATAAGCCAATATATTAACAGTTAAATACATTAAAGTGCATTATGCTGTAATAAGTATTGCTGATCAATCCTGCCTAGCAGGGCTGTCTTTTTGTATGGGCTTAATGGGCACTTGCCCAGGGGCCCCAGGCGTATAAGGGCTCTATGTTGATAGCTGAGGATCCCCTTTTTCCAGGGATACCAGAATTTTGAAAATCGGCCCTGGGGAACTGCAGATATCCAACTTCAAAGCAGCAGTCCACATCCGACCTGTTAATTACAATTTCCAGTCATATTTCTCAGGTTCTCTCTGACACTAGCGGCTTGTCTCTATCATGCCCAGAACCAGAGATATCAGCCTTCAAGCAGCTGGTCCCTGCTCCAGCTCCAAACGTCTGGTGTAGTTTTATATTTTTGTCAATGGATTGCTCTGGCTCCTGATCTCTGATACCCAAGTTCCCAGCACCTCCTGAAAGTTGGGACTCTAGGTTTTTATACTAGGCTAAGAAATCTATTTCCAGATAATGGTGATATCTGCAGTCAAACAAGCTGCCCTTCCACCGGAAAATGACGAATATTAAGCCCACTCCATTATCCAACCCTCCCCTGCGTATAAAACACCCCCTACCGCCCTGGAAGTCATTTACAAGGGACCCTTCATTCAGCTCAGTGCCCCCTTCCACACGTTAGTATTCTCCCTCCCACCACCTGTGCAGTAAAGGAGTAATTAGCAGAAGTTACTGCTCCAGGTCCTACATGTTGAATGGAAGATAGAGCACCCCCTGCCACCCGTGGGACATCAAAGCTGCTGCTGATACCACCCCCCACCCCTAGGAGGGGAGAATGGGTAAGGGCCCCAGTGCATTGCTTTGCCCAGGGGCCCACACTGCTGTTAAGACGGCCCTGCTGCCTAGAAATGAACACAGTGATTGGCATATATGTACTGCTGGACACCACTCATAGAATGATTAACCTGTTATTTTTTGAATCAATGTTCTTGTTTTTTTTTCCCCTAAACATTAGATGTATTTGTTTATTTATTTATTTATTGTTTATTTATTGTTTATTTATTTATTCACAGTTTCTTATATAGCTCAGCAGATTCCTGATGTACGCTTTACAATAGTAGACAGTGATAAAACAAACTGGGTAATGACAGACAGACTTGGGGGTTAGAGGGCCCTGCTGCAAGCTTAGAATGTATTACATCATAATACACTTCAACGTATTTAACAGTTAATATATTGGCTTATCTTTGGCATAATTATATGCTGTAATGCAGCCCAATCATGTTCCCAGTATAGGGGATGCAACACTGTTTTTCTGTCAATAAACAGAAGTGATATGTAAAATGATACATTAGACAGTTTAGGCTTACTTGTAATACTTATTGTAACAGTTACTGTTTTTCAATAACAGACTGCAACAGTTATTTCTTATTTATATACACAGGATTGTCTATCTTTGTATATGCTCTGCAAAGAGAGCAGCATAAATCCAAATTAATGTATTTCAGTGACACTGTGTGAAATATAACACTGCATAATGGCCCTTAATCAGACCTGATCGCAGTACAAATTTGTTCTCAAAATGGGCAAAAAAATGCTGGACTGCAGGTGGGGCAGATGTAACATGTGCAGAGAGATTTAAGGTGGCCATACATCTACAGATTTATTGTCCGATCTGTCTGGTTGGAACAAAATCCTGGTAAAAGATGAGAGCAAATGACAGTTGACCATTTGCTTTGAAATGCTGAAAAACTGTCATTCAGATATTACCAGCTGTTTGTTCCAACCAGCCAGATCTGACAATCGATCTGTAGATGTATGGCCACCTTTAGATTTGTGTGAGTTATTTTGTTTCTGTGCAAGGTAAATACCGGCTGCATTATTTTTACACTGTAATTTAGATTTCAGTTTCAACACACCCCACCCAAATTTAACTCTCTCAGCACGTTAAATCTGCCCCACCTGCAATGCAGCATTTGTTTTGCCCATTTTAAGAACAAATTTGTACTGGGATCAGCTCTGATTAAGGGCTATTATGCAGTGTTATATTTCACACAGTGTCACCGAAATTCCATTTAGAGTATTTGTGCTTCTTCTATTATAAACACGTTCAGGAGAAAACACAATATTCACAATTGTGACCATGAAAATGGGTCAATTATTAGGGATTTTTTCTCCCACAAAAGTCATTCACTTTGCACTAGGACAATCTCGTACTCTCTTTTACTATGCTAAAGTATATTAATGAACCACTCTAAGACATCCTGACATAATTATAACTAGATCGGAGAATCTTCATAGTTTTCGTCATTTTCACCAAAAAAGTGAAACTTTAGGCATCTTGCCAGAACAGAAGATGTTGACTCAGATCAAAATGCTTTTGCACGTTTCTTATTCAAGTCAAGTCACAACTTTTCCACACTAGCCGATTTTGAATTTCTCAATTTCAGTTTTTTCACTCCGCCCTAATATATATATATATATATATATATATATATATATATATATTACCCAACTCACACAGAGATTTTTGCATACAAGTCATTACTATTTATTGAGAGGTGGAACTGAAACTGTAGTTTATTTGAGCCAAATTGATGAACATGATGTTCATCAATTTGGCTCAAATAAACCACAGTTTCAGAGGGGAGTACTCGAAGATGCGAAAATGTTTTGGTAGTATTTAATAATTATAATCTTGAGAAACTAATATATATATATATATATATATATATATATATATATATATATATATCAAAGTTATAGAGCAACTGAGTGTGTCAAGCTGTTGACTATGGGGTAAATTTACTAAAGTCAGCGATTATAGACATGAAGATGTTGACCATAGCAACCAATCAAACCAGAGGGTCTATATGAGTCAAGGGGGCTCATGTGCAGGCTCAGATTGGGCCTGCCTTTTCTCTGATGGTGCTGTAGAAGATGGCGACCATTTTCCCAGTGATATTAGATACTGCACAGCCAGTGCAGGACCGACAGAAAAGTTAGTATTTTTACATAGGTGCAGTGTGTGTGGTGTGTGGGGCCCCCTGGATGCCAGTGAATAAGATTTTACTTATCATCTATGTATCACCTATTAGAAACTAGCAGCTAGAATGTGTTGGGCAACATCTCCACTTGTATAAGTCCACACTTTAGTAAATATATCCCTCGCCTCTGTTGTTATATATATATATATATATATATATACAAATGCGGGACCTCACTGGACTGGGTCAGGGACTCCAATAAGGTGGGCGGCACTCCAACGTAATGATTTAAAAAAAAAGTTCTTTATTGTCATGGTGCCACATGACAATAAAGAACTTTTTTTGAAATCATTACTTTGGAGTGCCGCCCACCTTATTGGAGTCCCTGACCCGGTCCAGTGAGGTCCCGCATTTGTATCTAATTGAGGGAAGGCACCACGGACATTCACTTAATTCAGCAGCAGTGCCGAGCTATCCAAAGAATATATATATATATAATATGTATATCACAAAAGATGTCTCCAACGTTTCGGAGCAAACGTGCTCCTTTTTCAAGTTGCACGTTTGCTCAGAAACGTTGGAGACATCTTTTGTGATTAAATTTATTTCACCAAGTCCGCCGAGTGCCGCCCTTTGTTCTAAGCCGTCTACTATTCATCTTCCGGAACGGCACCAGCGGCAGTTGACCTCACTCAGGACGAGTGCCGGGCTGACACCGATCTATATATATATATATATTTTTTAACCATCCCTTATCAGGGAAAAAGATGTACATTGGACATAGACTCACGTGTACTACGAATTTCATCATTTATCTGATCACTTGTCCATGTGGCCGTAGCTACGTGGGCAAAACAGATCGGACACTACGTGAGAGAATGGCTACCCATAGACATTCCATCAAAAGTGCATTGGAAAGTGGTCACAGTGATCAACCGGTAGCCCGCCATTTTTTATTGGCTGGGCATAATTTAGCATCTCTCCGGTATATCATAATTGATCACATTCCACCCTCTATTAGGAGGGGGGATAGGTCCCTTAAATTATTGCAATGCGAGACCAGATGGATTTATCGACTGGGAACTTTATCCCCTCGTGGGTTAAATGAGCATATTGGGTTACGAATTTTTTTATAAACCCTCAATATGTACACTTATTTTTGGTCTGTGCAAGAGTTCTTTTAATTTACCACCATTATTATTATTGTCACAAGGTGCTATTTATGTCCTTTTCTATACGATCTGCATGTTACTAATGTTTTTTACTCTCTTATTCTCTTATTGTCATTTTTTCACTGTTGATTAAAGTTTTTTTTGTTTTGGATTACAGTCACCCTGGCAACGGAGCTCCCGGAGCAAACGCGACGCCCCCTAGCCTGTGCGGAATGACGTGGCAGTGACGCATATGGCTCAGGACGCGGAAGTGGACCGGAAGCTGCTCCGACGGGACTCGCACACTGGTGTTTGTGAGTATAAATGTCATTTATTATCTGTATGTCTGTGATCTGATGAAGAGGAAATTAAAGTCCTCGAAACGTTATTAACAAGACCGTTGTCTTAGTGACTTATTGGGAAGTGCCGCCCGTTGGAAGGTTGTATTCGCTGCCGGGATTCTGGCATCTGGCTGGGAACCCTTAAAGCATTCGTTTTGATAGGTGGTGTGCTGCTCCAATTGCTGCATTTATATATATATATATAGAGATCCAGATGCCCGGCACAGCCTCCTTGGTCAATGCGTTCTGGGTGCCCGCACTAAAGGTGCATACAAGATCCCAGTGTCGGTGCGGCACTCCAAGAATACTCGGTGACGGTAGGTAAAGTAGATATCTGTTTATTAGCAACGTTTCGATGCTACGCTATATATATATATATGAAAATACTGTATAAAAAGTCTTGGATGGAGAAAAAGTAAGCTCATAACTGCCATGTCACAGGCTTTTTCAGTTTCCTTCTCTAAATCCACCTCCTCTTGTTTTCTCTATTGGCTAGTGTAGTGCAAGAAAACATACAGAATTTACCTGTATCTTAGACAAGGCGCGACATTATCTCCAGGACAGATTATTGCAATAGTCTCTATACTGGCCTTCATCAGAAAATGTCACACTCACACATCCATACTTCCATAGACTATCCACACATAATTTTAAAATTTTTGAGTGACATCCATCCGGGACATTGCATTATATATATATATATATATATATATACATATATATAAAATAGATATATATAGTGGTGTAACTATGGTCCTGCAGACCCCGCGGCGGCTTGGAGGAACCAGCGCCGGCGTGGTCTGCATGGAGCACCGCCACCAGGATGCTTCTATGCCAGGGACATATCAGACAGTCAGTGCGGCTGTTGCAGGCAGCAGAACAATTTCCTTCGCATCTCCAGACTCTGTCACGTGCTCAGTGACAATTTTGATATAGCTATTATCAGATATATCACCTGTATTTAAAAATAAAACTATGCAATGCTTTAATACAGAATACGTAAGTAATACAGTGTATACAATGTAGACTTTTATAGAAGTCTGGGACAAAATGACTCGGTTAGGGCAATGTATCTATATGAGCATGTCATCCTGCACACGCAGTTTGCTACTTGTTGTCAGGGAAATAAGAAAGACAGTTTAAGAGAGCTTGAAAGACCAGAAGGTCCTTTATTGGAAGCAAAGCCTAAATTAATTAATTTAGAGAACAATCTCACACAAATCTTATAGCTCTCCCAACATAAACAGGTCAGGCACTAATATAGCTTAGCACATTGTTGATTTGATATATGCATAGTACAGGGCAAACTCTGCTTAGTACAGCACTCCAATTATTTTTAATGAGAAGATAAACATTATGGAATCCAAAGATACATAACTCAACATAGTCTATATTATTATAATAAAAAAATGCTCATTATCTAGCACTTAAAAAGGTTATAGGCAAATATAAGCTTACTACATAACAGAGAAAAATTGTGGTGTACAGTATATAGTATTTGAGTCCTAATGTACCAAAGCAGGCGGGTAGAATCCAGAAACTGTCTTGATTTGGAAGCTGATATCATAGTGAGTTCTGCATGATCAAAGATTTCCTTGGTATTATCAGGTAAACAGTACAGGTGCAATTCTTGTCCATTCCTTGCTTGCCAGCAGGGGATCCAAATAAATTATACTTTTATCAAAACATGTCTGTCTGAGAAAAAGCAGTTTAATCTATCTATCTAGATATCTTAGTGGTCCTAAGGGTGTCTTACTCACACAGTATTTTTGCCTGGAGAAATTTACACCAAACTTAGTACACATATGGCTTACTATCTGAAAAAAAAATGATGTGGGGTTAAGACCGGTGGGGGTCCCAGGGGCCATTCATTGGTGATGACATTCTCAGTCATCCATACATGCAGCCCAATCTGAGGATATAGTCAATGACAGCATACTCCTGGATGTGACCAATGACAGTATATTGTTGGTAGTTTGCAGTGCTTAAACACACCCCCCCCCCCCTCCTACCCATATGTCACAGCCATGGTGGGTGCTAGGGTGTTCGGCGCCCCCTGAAAGCTTTGAATTTATGGCCTATCCCGCATACCCATGAGAAGAATAATGCAGTGCACATCATAACACCCCTAAATGAAATTGGCCCCCATAGTGCAAAACAAAGAAACACGGAAAATAAATGGAATAGTGCGCGCCAAAGGCGCAAAGCAAAAATTTAGGGCATGGCTTTGTAGGACAGGGGTTACACAATATCCTTCACATGGTAATGTCCATTAAATATTATACCACATAAGTGTTGCTTTTCTTGATAGATGTCAGGGGTTACGTGCTCGTTGCCAGGAGTTACGTGCTCGTTGCCAGGGGTTACGTGCACAGTGCCAGGGGGAACATTACATGCACGGTAACAGAGGGAACATTACATGCATGGCGCCAGAGGGAACATTACATGCCCGGTGCCAGGGGGAACATTACATGCCCGGTGCCAGGGGGAACATTACATACACGGTGCCAGGGGTTTCGTGCACAGTGTCAGGGGGGACATTACATGCACGTTTCAAGGGTAAACACATACAAACACAGGCATTAGAAAACTTTTTTTATAATTCACCTCCAACACTTCTCATCACTGAAAATAAACAAATAAATCTGGCTACAGTACCTTATCCTCCAAGGGACTTCCTACATCAAATACATAATGTCTGCACTATATATAACCAGGAGCAGCACCAGGGGAATTCAATGAAAGATTGTGGATGCGGAAACACACTGGGTGGGCTGCGGATGCGGAAACACACTGGGCGGGCTGCAGTGCCACTGTCTAATGCAGCCTGCCTGAGCCTGCATGTTGTGTTAGTGAAATTGAATTGTGGCCGTGCACAGTGGGCGGTAGGAGGCGGAACGGAGTTCCAGCTTCAATTACAACTGCCAGAACTCCGTTCCGCCCCACTTTAACCCCTGGTCGTTTGGAAGATTGCACAGCATGTCATAGCGAAAATCGTTCAAGGGAAATCGTTGGTGACATCATAACTTTTGCACATTGTATAGTGTGGCATCCACACAGCTCCAGAGTCAGGATGTCTGACTCTGGAGCTGTGTGGATAACTACTGATGTCTTGTCTTGAGAAAGGCCACCTGGTGGCCGAAACGTAGACTACATGCTGTACACAGTGGTAAAGTACCCTTATTAAAAGAAGTCATTTGAGACTGTGGTGAGTGCCCTCATTGGAGTATTGCACCCTACACTGCTATATATTTATATATATATATATATATATATATATATATATATATATATATATATATATATATATATGGATGGCAGCACTCATGAATAAATAAAAACTCAGAAGCCACTTGCTGCGCTTAACATTTTAATTCACCAACATGAATTTTCATCAGATGATGAAAATTTATATATATTTTCATGTTGGTAAATTAAGACGTTAAGCACAGCGAGTGGCTTCTGTGTTTTTATTTATCCATGAGTGCTGCCATACATATATATATATATATATATATATATATATACAGTATATATATATATATATATAGATCCACAAAGCCTGCACACACACCTTCAACTCAATGCATAGGGTGGGGTGCCTTAATGGAACACAGGCTTAACCTGTGACCAAAAAATACAAAAAATTCCTTACTGTTTTGTAAGAAAAAAGCACTCTCCACAAAAAATATATTTTTTTAAAAATATAATCAAATAAATGAAAAAACCTTTTGTTGGTACAAACGTTTCGACCACAACAGTGATCTTTGTCAAGGAGTATGATCAACCAACTGTAGATAATCACCACGGAGTGAAGGCCACAACATACATACATACATAAATACATACATATAGACCAGACATTCCAGGACCTCTGTGGGCTGCCCTTTAGTCTGTCTCCTCCTCCACCATTGCCGCTGTTTCAGAGGGGAGCAGAGCGCATTGCGCGTCTTTTCTTCCCCTCTCACTGTTTCCCTGTGACTGAGCTGTCAGCCAATCAGAGCTTGTAGACTGGCTCCTAATTGGCTGTCAGCCCGCAAGCCAATCAGAGCTCACAGGCTGGCAGCCAATCAGGAGCCAGCCCATGAGCTCTGATTTGCTGACGGCAGTGTCACTGGGACACAGTGAGGGGAAGGAGAGGCGTACAATGCACTCTTATCCTTCCGAAGGGAAACGGTGAAGGCAGCGGAGGAGTCAGACAGCAGGGGGACTTGGGTGAGGGCAGGAGAAGCGTATGCTGAGTTCTCCTCTCCCCAACAGTGGCAGCAGCAACAATGGTGGTTTGCATTGCTGGTGGGAAATTCTGTCACTGTAGGGAAATATCTGACACCTTAGGGGCATATGTGTATACGGCACTATTGGGTGCATACTGGATGTATATCTGGCACTGCACTATTGGGGGCATATGTGTATCACACCCCAATTTTTTATTGGCCGCACCCCATGTGGCATGTGACACAAACAGTAAAACTAAGTATTTTTTTAGACTTTTTAGCACTGGCTGGGGGACATTGTGTATCTGGCATTAATGTGCGTATTTGGGGCATTGTGTAACTGGGACTGCTGTTGGCATGTGTATATGTGGCAGTACTGGTGGCATTATGTGTGTATATATGGCACTGCTGGGGGCATTGTGTATATATGGCACTGCTGGGGGCATTGTGTATATATGGCACTGCTGAAGAGATTCAGGGTTATTCTGATTCTCCCGAGAAGGCACAATCACTCTCTAATGGACAAAACCATGTGCAATGCAGGTGGGGCTGATGTAACATGTACAGAGATAATTAGATTTGTGTCTGGGGTTTGTACTTCAAATTGATATCTATATTGCAGTGTAAAAATAAAGCAGCCAGTATTTATTCTGCACAGAAACAATAAAACACCAAAATCTACCTCTCTACACATGTTACATCAGCCCCACCTGCAGTGCATATGGTTTTGTCAATTAGAGAGTGATTGTGCCTTTCCGAATGAATCAGAATAAGCCCCATTATGTGTTAAAAAAGTTTATGCAACAATTGATGCACTGCCCCTTTTGGTAGCTCCACCCATATCACCGCCCACTTGTGCCCCACCCACAGTTCCTGAACCTATTTTCCTACAAAAACAGGACTGTGTATACTGTATGTATAGCTGTTGGGATTACAGCTTCTGTTGGTGGGATACCTTAAAAATCATAGATCTGATTAATTGCCCATGGCAACATGCCATATGAAAAAGAACTCCCATCTTGGTAAATTTCCCCCTTCATCTCTACAGCTGTTCCTTATTTAAATGCTTACAGTGTGCATCAGAGGGTAACTTGTCCTAGTTCCTATTCTATAGGTGATGGGTGCAGTGTATTTGAAAAACGTTCATATTGGGTGATTCTGATTACCAAACTCCCTCTTATGTTCATGCAGGGAGTACGATGGTGAAGATCTGCACAAGCGCAAGTGCAGGTCTTCTTAGTGGGTGCCCTCTGAGACTTGCATAATCTCTGAGGCACTTGCACCAGAGGGGCATGGAGAAGGCAGCCAGGAGGCGTTCGCATGGGAACGCCCAGCATTACCTGGGCATACCCATGAAAATGCTGAGTGCACCCAGGAAAACACTTGGCATCCCCATGCGAAAAGAGAAGGCCACCTGTCTTCCAGGGGCGGGTCGCTGACGTCAGCGGATGTCAGCTGCCCATCCTATTCTTGAAGCAGGGTGCTGCTAACCTAAGTCACCAGAGACTGATTTAGAATAGCGAGGGTACTCTTTACCTAGAAGGGCGCCCGCGATTGAAATCGCGGGTGTCGGGGGTAAAAAATCGCGGCCATCGCGGGTAAATCGCGGGTACTTTTAAAACGGGTGCCCGCGATGACCGCGATTTTCCCATAGGGATCAATGTTAAAAACGGTGATTGACCGCGATTTTAATGTTAAATGCCTCAATGCCCGCGATTTGGCCATAGGAATCAATGTTAAATGGGCCACAGAGCCCTAATAGTCACCGTGAACTCTGAAATGGCCCCCACAATTGTTAACGCCACCCCACGATCAACGTCAACCCGAAGCGTGGCGAGCGCAGCGAGCCCGCGAGGGGCGGAGGAACGCGTCCTCCGACCTTTTCATGCCCTACTATCCACGTCGGCGTGGAGTTGAGAATAGAATAGTGTGGCGAGCGCAGCGAGCCACCGAGGCCCGAAGCGTGGCGAGCGCAGCGAGCCCCGCGAGGGGACGCGGATACCTTCACAGCTAAACGCGTCCCCTCGCGGGCTTCACAGGTGTCCGCTTTTCGCCACGGACACCTGTGAAGCCCGCGAGGGGACGCGTATAACTGTGAAGGTATCCGCGTGCGTCGCCACGCTTCGGGCCTCGGTGGCTCGCTGCGCTCGCCACACTATTCTATTCTCAACTCCACGCCGACGTGGATAGTAGGGCATGAAAAGGTCGGAGGACGCGTACCACCGCCCCTCGCGGGCTCGCTGCGCTCGCCACGCTTCGGGTTGACGTTGATCGTGGGGTGGCGTTAACAATTGTGGGGGCCATTTCAGAGTTCACGGTGACTATTAGGGCTCTGTGGCCCATTTAACATTGTTTCCTATGTAAAAATCGCGGGCATTGAGGCATTGAACACTAAAATCGGGTCCAATCTCATTTTTAACATTGGTCCCTATGGGAAATCGCGGCCATCGCGGCCATCGCGTCGCACCCGATTTTTAGTGCATCCGATGGTCGCTGCGGTGTCTTTATAAGATGCTGAGGCCTGCCACACCCTGGGGTAGATGTATGAAGCCATTATAAGGGAGAAGTGATAAAGGGCCTGGTACTTTATCACCGGCCAATCAGCTCCTGACTGTTGAGTTTCAGGCTTGGTTTAAAAAGGGACAGTCAGGAGCTGATTGGCCGGTGATAAAGTACCAGGCACTTTAACATTTTTCCTCCCTTATCACAGCTTCATACATCTACCCCAGTGTCTCTGCTGGGAGCTGACGATCCCCTATTCTCACAGTTGTGTCTCCAACCTACAGTATTGCACAAAGAGGACTTGCATGTTTACCTGAGCTCTGACTGCTGCCCAGAGGACTTCTCTCTGTAATCAGTAGCTGCTGGCTCTTGCCGGGTGAAGTAAGGTCAGCTTACACTCTACTCCTAGCTAGCTGCTTCTCTATGATCTATGATGCTAGAGTTAGTCAGCACTGTCACTATTCACAGCACAGCACAACTCCCTCTCCACCAGTCACCTCAGTGCTGCTCCCCTATATCACCTGCAGCTCTGTCCCTACTAACTGCCACACTCTTCCAATTGTCACTGGTCATGTGACTTTCTCCTGACTTATTGTGCAGCTGCTGAGGCTGCTGGGATTTATCCACCTGTGTAATCATGTACAAAGTTCATGTTTTTTCAGGCAACCTGTTGATCTAAAATAGGAATGAATGCAACATGTTAAACTGTGACACTTAGTAATGACTACAGCTGCACTGGCTAGGTGATTTATAAAATGTGGGCCATTGGTAGATCTTGAGGACTGAATTGGCCACCTTTGATGTACACCATAGTGCACTGCACAAAATCAGCTGTAATACCTTGCATAGTGGGAAATTACACATTTTCTACACTTGTGGAGCATGGTGCATCTTGGATATAATGCAGCGGTGTATCTAGAGGAGTGGGAGCTCCTGGCAAACTTTCAAGGTAGACCTACTATTTTACACTTATAATTCCTTAGGTCCTTTATCATATACAATTAATTTATGTGGCAAAATAGTGTCAAAGCAAAGTGTATGAGCGCCACTTAGTGCAGTGCAGACCACACATAGCTAGTTAATACATTTAATGTTACATACTATATAATATGTGTAACAGTGGCTTGACCCCCGGGATCATCAGCACTGTGTATCTTTGCCATGGTTGCACTTGTGACGCAGCACTCAACTTTAGTTCTCCTTCTTGTATAAACCTACCCCCCAGATTTCCATTGGCTAGTTACACATGGGGCAGGTGGGCACCTGTACATTTTCCAGTATAGTTACCCTGAAATTATGCCACCATACCCTCCAACTGTACCTTTTGGGCAGGTACAGTACCTTTTTTTAGGTCTCCAACTACCCATTGTAATTATAGTTAATGGGGTGTTGCCACACCTCCTTTACCATTGGCCATGCCCCTTTCTGAATTTATATAATTTTTTGCTCTTCAGATATTGGAGGGTATGCCAGACTGGCCAGCTCAATAAGTGAAGCAAAAAAGCATGCTTCTTTGAGTTATTTTGCTCTTTCAATCAGACATCAACTTTACAAATTATACGCAATGAGTCCACGGACTGGCGGCCCCGGCCATGATCATTCCTGCATACCTGAGCATTCTGCTACACAAAGCTCAGGTCCTGTACATTCCTTACCTGACCAGTTGTGCAAACTTTAAATGTAAAGGAGGCTTAGGCTAGATTACAGGCAGTCGGGAACAGGGGGTACACCACTGACAGAGATCCCTGGTATTGCTATTGACATTTACAGGTACATTATATACTATTGAACTCAGTGATGATTTACAATCCATGTTACCCTGAAAGTATGGACATTGAATCGAAGGAATTCTCCTTTCACCCTTTTCAGTTCTACAGATGGAGCAGGCTCCATCTTTGCAGGGGCTGGCGATTCTATTGCCAGCCCCCGCCAGGGGCGCGTGCACATGAGACGCTTGATCATGCCCTGTGACTACGGAGCTGCCGCCTCCCCCGGTGCCCCTCCCCACACCACGTCCCCCCTATCCCTGCCCATCTGAAGAGGAGACAGGCAGGATGCCGCAACGGCACTATCCTGAAACTGGGACGAGCATGCGTGTGAGACGCATGCGTGACCCAGTCAGATGGATCGCCAGCACAGGCATGCTGGCGATCCCCGGCCAAGGATCAGAGGCGCTCCATCTGTATATACTGAGGTCCACACCTAGGGTGACAGTAACTTGATTACCACCTTCATCAGTGATATTTTAATGTGGGATTTCTTTTTTTATTTGCGTGTATTGCAATATACCATTATAGGTTTCTTTTTATCTGATTTTATTGTTTAAAATAAATTCAAATTTAATTTTTTATATATTGTGTTGCTTGGTTGTATTTTAAGCGCCACTAGTTATTTGTGTGTTTCTGCAGTATGTTATTTTTGGTGTCTAAACACTAATGGGGAAATTTACTAAGATGTGTATTCTACTTCACATGTGATGTTGCTATGGGCAACCAAATCAGAATCTACTTCTTTTTTTATTACATTACTACTTCTTATTTATTTAGCACCCTCTAGAAGATCATAGACAGGATCTGATTGGTTGCCCATAGCAACATCACATGTGAAGTAGAATACACATCTTAGTAAATTTCCCCCTAAGTTTGGTGGTGGTATCATCTGCTAGGGGGCGTCAACAAATATCTTGCCTAAATTGGATAAGGCCGGCTCTGCATCCATACAATGGCATACATTAATGGACAATTTATTGGGATCGGACAAGTGTACTAAGTACAATTAACAGGGCCGGCGCCACCACTAGGCAGCTCTAAGCATTTGCCTAGGGCGCCGGCACCTGGAGGGCGGCAGTTCGCCCCTCACCCCCAGCGAACTGTGTAAAAAAATTGCTGCCCCGGCATCCCTGCAGTGCTGGGGCGGTCAGGGGTGTCCGTGCCGTAGGGATACCTGCGGCGCCGTCATGTGTATAAAGCTGGCTGCGGCCGGTGGGGTCCCTGCAGTGAATAGAAAATAACTAGCGCTATGCGCGCGGCGGCGCGGGAAGCGCTAGTTATTTGCTATTCACTACAGGGACCCCGCCGGCCGCAGCCAGATTTATACACATGACGGCGCCGCAGGTACCCCTACGACATGGACACCCCTGACCGCCCCAGCACTGCAGGGACGCCGGGGCAGCAATTTTTTTACACGGGTACCACCCCCCCTCCCTCCCCCCGGCACCGGGGCGCCCCCACCCCGACTCGCCTGGGGCGCTCCGGTGCCTTGCACCGGCCCTGACAATTAAATATGCAAAATGTGACATAAAGCATATATTGTGCTTAATGAATAAATGTAAAGATTCTTACAAAGGTGAGTCTGATCAAATGGAAACAAAATTACTCTATTCTTCTTGCTGTAAAAGCTTTTGCAATGAACAATGGCTACACAAAGCACATGTGTGTCTTTTACTCAAGACACCGAGATAATATGAATGATGACAGGCTTATGCGGTGAAAGGACAAGTTCTCTTAATGCATCACCATCAGCAGCTACTGTTACCATAGCAACAATTATAGCTTATCTCCTCGGCACTCCTTAGATAATATGAGATACCATTGCTGTAAGGTGTGCCTCAGCCCAAATAGCTTCTACTATTCCTTGAATTTAACCTTTGAATTACATGACTGACCTACTATAAATGAAGAAAACGATAGCTAAAAATGTAGGTCCTATGAATAATGCAACTGATATAAAAAAAAGGCTCAAATATTATAGTTTGTATGTGTGCCTACTGCATTACATAGGCAACAGTATATTGACTTTAACATGCTTAAGAAGTAATAAACATTTCAACCAGATGTTTCGGAAAGACCTTTGGCAAAACGATTTGACTGCAATGTAAGAAATCCACTCTTTTGTATGTGCCTTCAGTTTCATGCCTTCTAGAAACACTATGATCATGAAGTAAGCTGCCAGTTTACATTACTAAATGGAAATTATGCATTACAAAACCATTAAGCTTACTTGCCATATCTGTTTAATAACACTTCAATATTTTACAATGTAGGACACTGGATGAAGTGTGCACTGTGAAGGGATAGAACAGCACTCTCCAGAAAATGTGTCACACAGAATTAACACTGAGATGCATTTACTGTAAATAGATGTTTCACTTGCACACAAGGAACAAGCACTGGAATTATTTAAGCAGCTTTGGAAAAAAAGCAACGGGCAAGTTTAATTACCAAGCAGCAATGCTAAAAATGCAGTGTATTAATGAGAAATAGAAAAATAATAAAATGTAGTCTTAGTATAGCATTTAGTATAGCATTTTGAAATTCTCTTATGAAAACATCTCATTTTCACTCAGACCAATAATTTAAAGAGATGTTATTATTTGAAAACATGTTTTAACCTTCCAGGTTTATTATTATTATTATAAAAATGTATGACCATTGACTTCTATAGAGTGTCCATTCAAATGGCAAGAGTCCCAAGCAGCAGGGCCACCGACAGGGGGGTTCTATGGGTACAACTGTCCGGGCACACTGACAGAGGGTAGGGCCAAGGCAGCAGCCGCCAGCACCCCCATTCACTGCAGCCACCCTCCCCCACTACACAGCAGCGGGCCGCGGGTCCTCCGCAGCCCGCGCACATACACAGTCCCCAGGCTTGGCCGGATCCTCCTGCTTCCCGCTGCCAGGGGATATACACAGGCAGTGCACCGGGCAGCAGGAATGCTAGGCGCCCACATTGTAAGCCATGTGATGACGTCACACCACATGCGCCAGATGGCGGAGGAGGCGGAGCCTGAGAAGCCGCTGTCACCGCCGCAAGTATCATTTTAATACATGTCGGGAGGGGGGGAGTAGGGGAAGGGGTGGGATTTTGTCAGTCCCGGGCCCCACAATTTCTGATGGCAGCTCTGCCAAGTAGAGTATAACTTTCATGAGATAAATGCTTTCTCTTAGATTGCCATGTGCGGCTATGGATTTAAAGGGCCCTCAAAATTACAAATCAATGCTTTCTTTTTTTTTTTTTTTTTTTTTTTTACTGCTTAGGGCTTATTTTATTTTTAAGGCAGCATTATGGCAATTAGGTTGTAGTAGGTAGTTAATTAAAGAGGCACCGAGAAGGACATCCCATAGGGAACTTATTTGAAGGGGGGAATCCATTAATCATTCTGGGCTGGGGAGTGGAGAGCTGAGGTGTCAATGATTGGGCTATATCCTCTCGGAAGGCCCATAGTCTCTCTATACTCCGCCCATCTGCGCCACCTGAGGTGTACAGGAGTCGCCCTGGGAGGGTGCAGCTCTCCCGCTGTTTCAAAAAGGAAGTGTCTATGAATCTTGTTAATGATCGTTTGAGGGGAAGGCGTTTCCGCCGACTTCCAAAGTTGGGCAATTGCGGCTTTGGTTGCTACCATTATGTGGCCCAATAAGTATGCGTCTCCCGGGTGAAGTGTCTCCGGGGGGATATGGAACAGAGCAGTTAGTGGGTTCCTAGGGATGTCCTGCTTGAGCACACATGCGGTAAACAGGAAGATATCTCTCCACAATAGCTCCAGTGCCGGGCACTCCCAAAATATGTGTAGGATATTCCCCCTCCCACCACAATTCCTCCAGCATGACGGGGACACGGTGGGCCAGAATTTATGTAAACGGGCCGGTGTGAGGTATGCCCTGTGCATTAGCTTGTAATACATTTCTGCGTGGTTGACACATTTAGAAATTTTAAAGCAGGACTGGAATATCCGCCTCCATACCTCCTCCGTAAATGTGTCTGGGAGGTCTCTCTCCCACTGAATCTGCGAGGGGAACCTCTTATTTATGCTCGGGACCGACATATAATTATACCATTTGGAGATACCTCCTCTTGAATTAGTAGACTCAAAAAATGACTTCAGAAGGCCCGGAATTCCCTTCCTATTAGAGGGTTTAGGTAGATTAACATTAAGCCAGTGTCTAATCTGTAGGAATTTGTAAAAGTCCTGCCTGGGGACAAGGTATGACTGCTGCAGTTGGGAAAATGACATTAAGATTCCATCCGCTATGAGATCTTGGACTGAGTTTAAGCCCAACCCGGCCCAAGACTGGATTGATAGGTCAGGAATTAGGGCAGCTATAGATTTCAATGTGAGTTGAGGGGAGGGAAGTTCGATATCCCCCTCCTGGGCGGCCAGTTTATGCCAAACTGATATGGTAGTGCGTGCTGCTTTTGGTAATATCATTGGAGGAAGGGGGGATAAGGCTGGGAGTCTAAGCAAATCCGGGAGAAGGAGGGGGTGCACAAGGGCCTTCTCTATCACCACCCAGGGCTTAGTTGGGGTTTCAAGGAGCCACTCCTTAGCCTGGCTTAGGAGACACGCGGTGTGGTATCTGACGAGATCTGGGCATCCAACTCCCCCCGCATCCTTAGGAAGGGCGAGAGTGTTTTTTGCTATCTTAGGTTTAGCACCTTTCCATATGTAGGTGGATAAGGTTTTGTTGAACTTATTAGATATGGAGGTGGGGAAGGGACGAGAGATGGTACGGAAAATATAGAGCAATTTGGGAAGTAGTACCATCTTTACTGCAGCAATGCGGCCCACCCAGGAGGTTTCTTGCATCATCCACTCCTTGGTCAAAGCTTCAAAAGCTTGTAGGAGAGGGAGATAGTTAATCTCCAGAATGTCGCATTCTCTAGCTAGGTTAATGCCCAGATACTTGATGGACTTGGTCTTCCATGCATATCTATAGTCATTTTTTAAGCGCGTAAGCACTACCTCCGATATGTCCATTGGGAAGGCCTCTGTTTTTGTGGTATTTAACTTATAATAAGATACCTTAGAGTAGGCCTCTAGTGTTTTGTGCAAATGGAATAAAGAAGAGGTTGGCTCCTCCAGACAAAGTAATACGTCGTCTGCGAACAGACTAATCTTGTGGGATATACCCCCAATAACAGGTCCCTGTATAAATGCCTGGGAGCGGATAGCTTCTGCCAGGGGTTCAATCGCCAAGGCAAATATTAGCGGGGAGAGTGGGCATCCCTGGCGTGTGCCGTTAGTTATATCAAAGGACGAAGAGGAGCTGCCATTTGCTAAAACTCTTGCTGATGGGAGGGAGTACAGGGCTAGGATGGAATGAAACATTCTCCCCCCGATTCCAAACTTCCGAAGGGTGGCACGTAGGTAATCCCAGTTTAGTCTATCAAAAGCCTTTTCGGCATCGAGCGATAGAACTAGGAGGGGCCGTTTCTGCCTCTGACAGTACTCCATGACATTAATAATTCTGCGCGTATTGTCAGGTGCCTGTCTGCCAACTATAAATCCAACTTGGTCTGAGTTGACCAGTTTGGGTAGCAGGGGAGCGATTCTGTTAGAAATTAGTTTTGCGTAAATTTTGACATCTACATTGAGAAGTGCTATCGGGCGATAATTCTGTACGTTAGTGGGTGTTTTACCTGGTTTGGGAATTGTTACGATGCGAGCCTCTAGCATCTCTTTAGGGAAGGCGGTGGCAGAGGAGGCCTCGTTAAACACTGGGACTAGGGTAGGGGCTAGTTTAGTTTTAAAAGTTTTGTAAAAGTTAGTGGGGAATCCGTCTGGCCCTGGGGCCTTGTCCGAGGGCAGCGCGTCTATGGCTAGTTCAACCTCCTCAACACTCCAAGGAGCATCCAGACGGGTACACTCATCGGAGTCCAGGGAGGGCAGGGATTGAGCTTGGAGGAACCTGTTGATCTCCGAAAGGGAGGGCTGATGTGTTTCTGGATCCTGCTTTAGGTTATACAGATTGGCATAATAGTTAGCAAAGGTCTCAGCGATATCAGAGGGATCCGATACCTTGGTCCCATTAGAGGTGTATATGGCTTGGATGCGAGTAGAAGCCCTGCGTCCCCTTAGTTTATGCGCTAGGAGTTTGTTTGCCCTATTGCCCAGTGTATAGAACTTTTGGTTCAGTTTATTAATATTACGCTGGACTTCCGCTAAGGTGTGTAAGTTAACCCTGTCCCTGGCAGCTAATAATTGCTTGTACTTATCTCTGTTGGACGGGTCCGCTTTATGTGCACTCTCTAAACCTGCTAATTCAAGCTCCGCCTCTAGAAGATCTTTTTTATATTTTTTCTTAAGTCTAGAGGCCATCTGGATCGAGGTGCCGCGCATAACCGCCTTTAACGCACACCAGTGAACAAAGGTCGATGTGTCATCAGTACTATTTGTGTCCAGATATGTGTCAAGCGAAGACTGTAGGGCCTGGAGGGCTTCCTGCTGGTTTAGCAAGGATGGCCTCAGCCTCCAGGGGCCTGGTGGGATTCTATGCTTAGATACCTCCCAGTTGATCAACAGAGGGGAGTGGTCCGACCAGGTGGACGGCAGGATGTCTATCTTAGATACCGAGGGAATGGTCCATCTACTCACTAGAGCCAGATCTATACGCGAATAAGACTGGTGTACGTGTGAAAAGAAGGTGTAGTCCCTCATTGAGGGATGTTTAACCCTCCATAGATCATAGAGTTCGAATTCTGCTAGGGTTTTACTAAGGTTAGGTAAGTTGTCTCTGTTCCTGTTGGGTCTAAATGTGCGTGGGAGTTTTGACTTATCTAAGAAGGGGTCAGGGACCATATTAAAGTCTCCCAAGATCATTAGGGCCCCTTTAACCTGGGATTGCAGTGCGTTCAGAAATTTCCTAAGGAATTTCAGCTGTCTAGTGTTTGGGGCATAGCAGGATGCAATAGTCACCTCTACTCCGTCTAGGTGACCGGTAAGGATCAGGTATCTCCCCTCAGGGTCGGCGCATTGGGAAAGT